>NW_028277058.1:39255483-39561370 GCF_059951505.1 Python bivittatus
ACAAGCTTTTTTGTGGCTATGGCTCCTTTCCTATTAACCAGGCAAATGAGTGTTTTTTGCATGCTAAATACAACTGGTGGTTGGGGAGTGTGTCCTGCAGCTGCCAGGCCTTGGCAATTAATTTTCTAACACTGCATCTTGTGGTTTCACCCACTCTATATTTCTATCTTGTTTCTTTGACCAGGCAAGACCTAGGTGATAGTGTTTAGTTTTGAGCCATACCTTAAGAGTCTAATCTGCTGATATCTACATACAACCCCCTTTTTAAAAGCAGAAGCAGATTCAGTTGATAGCTATGAATTTCTGCCTCAATAAATTTGGGGATGGGGAGACCAAGAATACATTGACATACTTGGTTTTCTCCTGCATTTATGCAATACGCTATACTAACCACAAAGTGGGTTTTCACAAGTTAAGCTAAACTGTGATTGGCTATTTTGCAATTCAGTATGTCATGCAAACATAGTCTAAATATTAACTTTCATGTTTGATCTGAAAGAGATTTTTGAGCAAGTACAATTACCTTGTCGTCTTAGAGTGACTTAGTTCTCAAGCCTTTATTTACTATCTTAAATTTTAAGAGCCATATATTCTTGTGATATACTTACAGCCTTCTTACAGCTTTTGCAAACAGTAAATAAGCTGCACTGCTCTATAGCCTTCTTCTTTACAGAAACATGTAGCATATTTTATATTAATTAAAACAAATACTTCAGATTGCTCAATCTCTTCCACCTCTCACCCCTCAGAATGCAGCCTTCAACTGAAATTGTTGATAATGTTGTTTTGAAGTAAAGAATATGTCAGTTTCAAAGTTGTGCTAGATTCAGACTCCTAACCTCTCTCATTAAAAGCCATGCTGTCGGGGACTTCAGTTCAACACTTGCCAAGAGTCCCACTTTCCCTCCAGTCCAAACACAATTTGAGGTGGAGCAATGTCCTTCAGAGTTCCTCAGAATGCAGGTGAACCACAGTTTAACCCCTGGATTATTGCTCATGTTGAAACCTGAAAAATATTAAATGTAATTCTCAATATTTAATGCATTTCCTCACTGCTCAAGGCAAAACTGTCTAGCGTAACTAAACAACTGTATACAGGAGACTGTTTTCATTATTTCTGCACCCATTGACCCCAGTGGAAAACTCTGGTATTCTTAGTATACCTAGTCAGTGAATTGGCAGCTGAGATGACACTTATATGATAGTCAATTAATGGCATTGGTGAGAATGCACCCTTAGGAGAAAGGCCTAAACTCTGCTTGCTGATTCTCCTTGGTTCAAGTGCTATCTTTCAGAGGAACTAATTTTATGGTGTACCTTGAACTCACTGTGGGAAAGATGGAAAATGAATGTAAATAATTATGGCTGCACCCTTATATCCCTTCTCCGGAAATCAGCTCACATGTAAGATTGTGCTATAAATTTGGAATAAAGAAAAACACCAGCTTTAAAAATACGCCTGTCTCTGAACATGTGAAAAGTGCCTCTCCTTTATCATTGAACAAACCCAGGATTTTGAGATTGGAAAGAAAAACACACGACCTGCAGCACGTTTAAATAACATTTACAATGAAGGGCGTGTGCTCCCTTGCCGCTCCCAGAGTGTAAAGGCAGCCAGCTCTGCCTTTCCTCCGAGAATCATTACTGCAAGCTAACAACCATTTTCTTTCTTTCGTAATCCCGATAAGAACCAGATATCTGGTTAACGGGCGTTCTCCTTGCACGGAACAGCCCTTTCCCCTTGGAAGAGGGGAACTCGCAGTCCCGCAAACCAGCAGTCCGTGCCTTGGGGCTAGAGACGGGGTGGGTACGCGTTCGTGGCGCGCGCAGCCCGAGCTCGCGAGGGACTTTCCTAGGACGAGCGGGCTCCGGCGGAGCTTCTCCCCCGCCAACTTCGCGGCGCTCCGCCTCCAACCGCCAGAGCTCTTCCAAGGCCCTCTGCCTGCCCATATAAGGCCGCGCGATTGTCCCGAAGCACCATAAATAGTGATGTTGTCATCACCTGCCTCTTTCTTGCTGAACTGGGTTAGGGCACCTTTCCAAGCAAGCCTGACCCTTCCTTCCTGCTTCCCTGCAGCTATCAATCCCACCCTCTTTCCCGGCCCAGCTGCCCCAAAGGTTAACCCACGCTGTGAGAATTTAACGCACGCTGCGAGAATCCATTCATTTCGCTGTTGTCTCATGAAGTGATACGCGACGTTATGAAAGCCTAAACGCAGACTTCCCCAACGTGGCGCCCTTCAGACGCGTTAGACCAGCGTTTCTCAAACTTGGCAACTTTAAGATGTGTGGACTTCAACTCCCAGAATCGATGGCTGGCTGGGGAATTCTGGGAGTTAAAGTCCACACATCTTAAAGTTCCCACGTTTGAGAAACACTGCGTTAAATGCCAGTAGATTTACCGAGGTTTATGCAAGTTTTAAGCCGGAAGAGACTGGACTCAAAATCATTTTCATAAAGCAGAAAAGTGGTATTCTGGAGCTTCTAGAAAAGTGACCTCCAGCCCTTGAAAGTTTGTGCCATAATGGAAATGGCAGTACTGTATCTCCAATGCATCAAAATCCTTTAAAACAACAAACTGAAACTGCTTTCCCAAGACCTCCCTAGGTGACTTCCATAAGTGCACAGGCTGTGGTAACTGAAGTTGTAATGCAATAGATCTGGAAAGCAGCAGATTGATGAAGGCCGCTTCTTGGTCCTGGCACCAACACTATGCTGATATGGAAATATCTAAGCAAAGTTTGTGAAAAATCTGAAGTCATAGCATTGATTTCTGCAAAATAAGATAAGTGAAAAAGAAATTCAACGCACAATTTCAATTTTAGAATTTCAACCTCATTCTCATGAGTTACAAGAGCATAACTGTTGTGACTGAGCTTTGAACTAAAACCTGGAAGACTTCAGATGAAATCCATACTCAGCCATGCAACTTACTGGTGAATTGTGCCATTAGCTTCTCACAACCTGACCTTCTCAAGGATGTTGTGAAGATAAAAAAAAAAGTATGTATGCTGCCCCTTGAACTCTTTGAAAGCAAAATGAGTGTTCAGGATCAATTCATGCAGAACATCATTATACAAAAGCTGAACTCAAATCGCTTTGACAATTTCACTTCTGTCTTTCATTTCATCCTAGGAAATCCTGTTCATGTGCATCTATGTAACGGTATATAGAAATACAGGGACTTCGTATTCAGGGTTGTTGAGCAATTGTTTCTAAAGGAGATGAAATACAGGTGGTCCTTGGTTAACAGTCACTTGTTCAGTGACCGTTCCAACTTGAGACAGCGCTGAACAAGTGGTACTTATGACCAGTGTTGAAGTTCCAGCTGTCACAGCTTCCTGCAGTCACATGATTGCAATTTGCAACCTTCCCTGCCAGCTTCCCACAAACAAATTCAGTGGGGAAGCCAGAAGTCATGGTCATGTGAGGTCCTCATTTAACAACCCATGGTGATTCACTTAACGACAGTTAGTGATGGAAATTCTGGCCCCAATTACCATAATTAGGCAAGGACTACCTGTACATGACTTTCATACTACAGGTAGTCCTCATTTAACAGCCAGTTGTTCAGCGATCGTTCAAAGTTCCAGCAGCACTGAATGAGAGGGACTTACAACTAGTCCTCGTTGTTGTGGATGCTGCAGTCACATGATTGCAATTCAGACGCTTGGCAACCTGCTTGCAACTACGACAGTGCAGCATCCTGTGGTCACGCGATTGCCATTTGCAAGCTTCACTGTCGGCTTCTGACAAGCAAATCAATGGGGAAGCCAGCAGGGGGTTGCCAATAGTGATCATGTGACCGTGGGATGCTGTGACCAAGTGGGATTCGCCTAATAATGGCAACTGACGTTGTGTTTTATGACCGTGTCGATTAGCAACAGAGTTCCTGGTCCCAATTACTGCTGGTAAGCAAGGACTACCTGTATGAACCCCCCCCCAAATATTATTAGAAACATTTGGAAGGCTACCTCATTATTACACACAGTGGCACAAGTCCTGCAGAAAGTAAAACAGCGATGTGGGGGAATGGAAGAATAAAGTGTCAGTTTATCACTGAAGTCTTTGAGAAGATGTGTTTAATGGATATGAGCAAGTTAATAGAATGCTGACATAGACATAATACAACATTGTGGAGAGGAAGCTGAGTTCCTCTTTCAATCACTTCAGCACTCCTCCAATTCCTTCCTGAGTAGAAGGTTTAAGATTAGGGTCTGGATGGGGAGAAACAGGCTGAAGATCAATTCTAGCAAGACCAAGTAGCTGCTGGTTCATGGACCACCTGGTTCTGGGGATTTACCAGCTCTAGCTCTGGATGGGACTGTACTTCTCCAGATGGAACTAGTGTGCAGTTTGGGAGGTAGGGGGTCAATTCACAGGCCCTGTCAAAGAGCACCAATTTCTCCTTGAAGTCACTCATGCCTTAGTCACCCTGTGTGTAGATTACTGCAATATGCTCTACATTTGAATGACCTTGAAGACTACTTAGAAGCTATAGCTAGTCCAGAATGAGGTGGTGCAAGTAGTTATGAGCATACCTTGCTGCATCTAGGTAACACCTCTACTGTGCAAGCTGGACTGTTGCTAGTGGGCTTCAGGTGCAATTCAAGGTGCTGGTTGTTACCTATAAATCTCTACATGGCATAGGTCCTAAATATTTACAGGACCGTCTCCAGCTGTGTCTACCTGTCTGATAAGAGTTAACAGAGTTGGCACGCTTGGGTCCTCTCCATTAAATGCAATCTGATGGGGCCCAGAAGACATGTTTTCTCTGTCACTGGAATAGCATTCGCCCTGAGATCCATATAGCCCTGACCCTGCCAGGCCTTATGAGAATCCTGACAATCTGGCTCTCTCTGCAGGCACTGGGCCAGGATTTTATATCTACTCACCACTGAGTTGTTTTGTCCTTGTACAGTGCGATGGTTTCTTCTGCCGGTAGGACTGTTTTCACTCTCTTTTAGCTTGTTATATTGTTCTTAACCATTGTAAGCCATCCAGACTCATGTACATATGGGTGGCCAGAGAAATAAAAATTATAAATAAATAAATAAATAAATAAATAAATAAATAATAGTGGCAGTCAAAATATAAGTTTTGCATGTAAGTATTTACACATACAGAAATATATGGAAGTTGCAACTTGTATTTATTTACTTTTGTCCTTTATTTAAAATAAAATATATTCTGATATTAGTTTTGTGTTCAGAACATCTCAAAACTACACCCACCCACCATGCTGGCTGGAAATTCTGGGCATTGTTCATTGCAGTCCCAATATCTGGAGGGTGCCAGGTTGGGTAAATTATTATTTTTTTTTCCAGTGGTGATCTTTCCTTAGAAAAATGTAAAGGCCACCATCAAATATCAGAGACTTTTTGGGAACAAGCTCCTAGAAGAACTCAAGAAATGAACATATCATTCCATATTTCTCAAAATACATTACACCATTTATTGTGAAGGGGGAAAAAAGGCAACCTGAGCCTGTTTAATTTAAAAACAAACATTTGATATGGGAAAGAAGCTAGCTTCATTCTGTATGAAAGCTTCCCTACTTGGGAAATGCTTGATTACAGGAAAAGTTGGCAATTTGCTGGTTCTTCAAAACTAATTTTATTTGGCTCAGCTATAATGCTATAAGCAAGTTTTCAAAAAGAACATTTATGAAAACCTAAAGCAAAATTATACATTGAAAGTTATGTGCTTATCCAGATTAGCAAGGACAGCTTTGACCAAGCCACCATGTTCATAACCTTTTTCAGTACAAAAGACAGAGGAACTCAATTGAATCAATTACCTGTACATTACATAAGCTCTAAAATGCTGACTGATATTCTGTATAGCTTGAGAAAATGTTGTTTTTTAAAAATCCAATTGTTTTGAAATCTAGGAACTTAGAATATGGCATGCAGGGCTAGTCCAAGACATTTTGCTCCATAAAGTAAGAAACAAGATCCCATTTCATGTATAGCTGTGGACTGGGCTAGCTGTTCAATCTTTCCCCAACACTGACAGTGGGATATGTTCTCCACTGCCACTGAAGACATAGGTTAGCTCAGGGCTTGCAAGGCAAGACCACACAACCTACATCTTTTCCCTTATTTGCCTCCACCACCCAGTACTGGTGCCTAAGGTAACTTCCACACTATTCCCAATGAAAGGGCTGACCTAAAGGCATGTGTGTAATCAAACACCTTCAACAAACATAGAACCTTAAGGAAGCATGGAACAGGGAAGTTTGTGGAAGAAGAAATAATGAGTCTCTTCTGATTCCCTGGAACCTTGGATTATAATGATTTCTACATTCCTTTGAAAGAATTGGTGTTAATATGGCTGTTCCTGGCACCCTACATCAAGCAATAAAGTAATTGCTGTATTATCAAGATTGACTGCTAGCTTTCTTTGCTGGGGCAAAGCACAGATGCCACATCCTTCCCTGCACCTTTATAACTTTTTGTACCTGAAGATAAGCTGAATATGCAGGGAAATGGGAAAGTAAGTGGCATATGCTGGCCCTTAACTCAGCCTACACATCAGATTCACAGCAGGAAGGGAAAGGAAGCAATGATGCTTTGAATTACTCCCTGCTTTTCATTTTGCACCCCAACTCCTACAAGTAGCATGCTAAGCATTTTCCAATGGAGATAAACATTCAGCTTGGATTCTTCTCTTTAGTACTCAGATGCTTTATCCAAAATATATTTGTATAGAATCTTGTTCATATTTTTATTTTGTTTCTCCTAGTTTGTATGTATATATGTATATGTGTCTGTGTGTGTGTAATTATTATTCTTCCTTTTTTCTAGAGCAGTTTAGGATGAGAAATAGCCCAGTGGCATCTGCATGGGGATCAAAATCTAAATCTACAAGGTGGTGGGGGTGCTATCACAAGCAAACCCCCATCTCTTTTGAACATGACACCCCCGCAGGTGCCCGTGCATACACCCATCATTATGTTTGCAACAATCCAGTGCAGTATGACAGGCTAAAATCACACCAGATTTTTAAAGGAACAGCCAATTTCAATCTGTTGCAGGAAAAACAAAGAGAATGTAGGCAGCATAAAAACCAACAGATTTGTTATACCACAAATGTTTGTGAGTCACGATTCATTACATTAGAGCAGGGGGTTTTAAGCTGGGGCCCATGGGTTCTTAATCCCCTGAAATATATCCACAGGTCTTAGATAGATTTCAGGGAGTTAATGAACTTGGATGGGGGAAAAAATTGCAACTTTATTTTTGCATGTGTTACTATAGTACTTGTTATTTTTAATATTTTAATATTTTGATAACTGTATTTGAGCATAATTGGTAATACAATATATACCTATGTATTTTATTTTAACTTAAATACATTTTTCTAAGAAGAGGTTTCTAAGTTTCACCAGACTCAAATGGGCCCATGGCACAAAAAGGCTAAAAAACCCTGCTTCAGAGGCATGCAATATTATGCTAAGAAAAGTATATACATGATGCTATGGCTGGGGTGGGAGGTTGAAAGCAGAAAAGCGAGAGGAAATTAAATACCGAAGTGCAGACAATGAAAATTATGTACAGATAGTGGCTATTCACAAAACAGTTCTTCAATATAACACACATAATTTATAAGTTAATTCAGACATAATGATGGAGTTCACACAGCACACTAAGGCAATAATTAACCAACCATATTTTAGCCCAGCCATTTCATTCAAACCCAGCCCTTGCATAAGTTTGTAGTTCTATGTTATAGGTGAATACAGAAAATTGAAATAATTCTGTAACCTATGATTAAGTTAACCATGAGTGTGTCATGTGAATGCAGTCACATTGTGATAAATTGCCTTAATCTTTCTTTAATATATAAGAAATTTATATCTCCTAATGGAGGGTTTCAAATGCCATCTCCCTGATTTAGAACTGCCACTTGAACCGTTTCTAGCACAGGGCAAAGACCTATGTTAAACATAACATGTAGAGATTTTATGCGGTTTGAAGAGTATATTTTTCTTTAACAGAAGGTCTCTTGAGGTAGTTTTCATTTTTTTCCCAATTAGAAAGCTGTTATTTGTTCTGATCATGAAGATTTCCATGACAACCGGAAAAATGTCAAATAATCAAGGGAGTGAGAGATTCTTAAACTTAACAGAAGAAAAGGTTCTTGGTCACACTACTTAATTGGAATCCTTTAGGGTTTATTTATTTTGTTTGCCACCAGTTTAACTTCCCTGCCTAATTAGCACTCCAAAAGAACACTTTTGTTAAAGATTCTCCTGTATAAGTCTTGAGGGAGGCCTGTTTGCATTCAGTACACTAGAGTGGACTTTCTTAATTACCCTAAATCACCGTAATGCTTTCCCTATAATTTGCTTTCCTATGTGAGGTCTGGAAAGGGCTTTGGCCCTACGTGAGGCAAAGCCCACCAAACAGAAAGCAGCCCATTAAAAATATTACCAAACTTCTCTTTTTGTAGTTACTGTTTGCCTCAAACTGCAAAACCACAGCACAGACTGCTGAGCACCTGGCAGGATGCCATTACGCCCAGCCTGCGAGCGCTGTTTGGCTTCCTCATGTATAAAAGCAAAAAAACAGCAGTGAGAACTAGTACAGGAACATGAGGTAAAGGGATGACACGGGCACCATTAGGATATTATTCCGAATGACAGATTGAAAAGCCAGGCAGTTTAAATGCTGGGGCTCTGCATTTGGACTTTGTTCTCACAAAAACACCCCTGGATTGGTAACACACCACGTGCCAGTAGTGTTTCTCCTATTTATGTCATTGCTGAAACAGCCACCTGTCCCTGAGAGCAACTCGTCTTTTGCCTCACACAATCTGACAGTGTCTTCCCTTCTGACAAAAACAGTTTTGGCCAGAACTGGCACACTGTTCCCTTTGCTTAAGACCAGGGGACTTAGCAACCTGACGCAGGGAGCCTATTGCATTGGGAGGCTACAGGAATATTTAACTAGGCGAGTAATCCATTTTATCCTGAAAGAAAAGAAAAAAAGATCCCATTACACTTAGTGACTTTTGATATATATTTGTCAAGCCTCCAAGATGACACAGGACTACTGTAGTTATTTCAGTGTTGTAGAAGGCAAGGGCTGAGTAAGGATTTCTGACCAATTAAGACAAAAAAGTAATAGGTTTTGGAGACTGCAGGTTCAGTTTTTTAATTTGATATGGTATTTGAGAGAATTTTATTTAAGAAGCTAACATACCAATATCATTCATTTTTGTCAATTACAGGGGTGTTGGATGAATTAAAAAAAGTCAAGATGGGAGCCACAATTGCACAATCAAAGCCTCTTCTTAATAGTGTTGAATGACACAGAAAAGGACGCAGGACTTTGACTGTGAAGCTGTGCCCACCATCTTGCCTTTTTTGACCCCCTTTCCCAGCAGATGCCCTGGTCATTTCCTTCCATTTTACTCTGGCCAATCACTATGGAAATCATCTTTGATTAAGCAGCCTTATAAACTGAAAAACATCAACAACTATAACAGTTGTAAGTTGGATTATCAAGCTGCAACTTGCAAAAATTTACTTTTTGCAAGTTGCAACTTGATAATATAACAACATTGTCATTACTTTTGAAGGCTAGCCTATTTGTATTTTTTAATTTTCACCAAGCATGTTAGTTGTATGTGTTTAATTCTCCCTAATATCTATTGAGTACCTGGACAATAATCTCCTGAATTTAAAAAATGAAATAGAAAGCACAGAGCATATTTGTATGTACTTAAACTAACAGTAGAAATTTGGTACATTTGATAGGATCATACTGAGTAAAGTTTGTGACCTTGAAGAGAAGTATGAAGTACATTACTGGGAACAAAGAGTGAGGCTCATTATGATTTGGCTGTGCCGGGAAATTGATGGTGTAGAGAACACAGACTGTTAATACAATTCTTGGCACTCAATAAACTACAATTCCTAGGAATTTGGAGGAGAAACCATTTTAATTAAAGTGGTGGGAACGTGGAGTACAAGTGATAAACCAATTGTTAGAGTTCTTGATTTTAATCAAAAGCATAATTAAAAATGGTCAAACGAATTTTAGAAAGGCTGATTTTAATAAACTAAGAGAAATAGTAAGGCAGATGCCATTTTCCTGTGTAACACTTTAATCACTTTATTGCACTGACTGAACAGAAAAAAATTGTTTCTGAGCAAACATACTTTATTTGGGATCCTTTCTTTTGACCCCAATACCCCTGTGAAGAATCTCACAATTTTTCTAATTTTTCAGATTGTAAATTAATGATGAGAGATAATCCATTATCAGACAATTTGCCTTTATACAAGTGGAATTTGAATACAGGCCTCCCAGATTCAAATCAAACATCCTCTCCCTAATTGCCCAACCACATTGCTCATGGACATTTAAGTTATTAGGATGCAACTTCTTGCTATCTATTCACTAATCACAGTGCATAACTGAGAATTTGGCAGGAAAATCTATTCAGCTGATTTCAGATCCAGTCTCTTTTCTCTCTTCATTCCCTTATGCTTGACAAACTCTGGTTCTTTAATTTTAGGAAGCTACTGATGAAAAAGCCTTTGAATTTGGAACACTTATAACATCTAGAAAATGCAAAGAATGCTATGATTCTCCCAGGAGATGAGGAGGGAGGGGCAGCAATTCATGTTTCTTCTCCTAACTTGATACCAGTCATTTAAACTTTTGCCCTCCAGAAGCTTCAGCTGGCTCAGAATGCAGTAGTGTGTGCAGTTCAGCGGTTGCGTGAGTGGCACTGGCTTCCAGTTGCTTTCTGGGCGCAATTCAAGGTGCTGGTTATCACCTTTAAGCTCTACATGACACAGGGCCAGGATATTTGCAGGACCACCTCTCTCCAAGGGTATCTGCCCATCCCACTGGGTCAGATAGGGTGGGTGAGCTCCAGATCCCCTCCCTTAAATGCTGTCATCTTATGGCACCTTGGAGGCGCACCTTCTCTGTAGCTGCTCCAGTACTTTGGAATAGGTTTCCACCTGAGATTTGAGGGGTGCTACCCTTTTAGTCTCCCCGAAGGCTTAGGAGATGTGGCTCTTCCTCCAAACACTGCACTAGGATGGGGATAGTGGTTGATCTGGTGGCTGGTGAAAAGGGTGTTGGGTTTCTATTGGTTGTTGTGAGCCACTTAGGATCACTATGTGAGATAAGTGTCCATATAAGTTCTATAAACAAACAAACAAACAAATGTTTGACTAGGCATATTATCTTGGTATCAATGGATAGAAACCTATATCAGACTGAGCCGTTGAACTGTATTGAACAACTGTGGTTTGTTCAGTACTGTAAATCACAAATTATTGGGTTTACACAAGAGTCTAAATCTTGTGGTTCACTGTGGTTTATAAACAAGACTGACAGGTTTCACACTCATGTTAAACTAAAAGCAAAAAATCCTACTAAGACCTAACGTAAATATAGTTTCTGCAATAATTTCTCTAGATTAAAAATACGTCATATAATCTGTTGATCTGATAAAATAATTGTAATAGTATCTAATAGTAAATAATCAACCTGCCTATTTAAGCTTTTGACTAATCATTTCTAGACTTGTAAGACTTAAGCAACTTCTTAACTATTTATTTATTTATTTATTACATTTGTATGCTGCCCATCTCCCCCAACGGGTGACTCTGGGCAACTCACAATTAAAACCAAAAACCCAAGCCATTAAAAAACAATACTATATAAATAATTAAAATTAATTAATCAATTAAAATCCGACTAAAATCAACCCTATACATAAATACTAACAAACGTTTATTGTTACACAAATGGATGGAGGGGACCACAGTTTAGGTGAGACAAGGAGAGGCTAAGAGAGAACCTAGCTAATTTAAATGAATTCAGGTCTCCAGGGCTGGATGGATTACATCCCAGGGTACTGAAAGAACTGGTGGAAGCACCTGCAGAACCACTCTCAGTAATATTTGAAAACTCCTGAGGGATTGGCAAGGGTCTAGAAAAGTAGAGAGAACAAACAGCTCCATCCTCAAAAATGAAAAAGGGAAGGATATGAGAAACTTATAGACCTGTCAATTTGAAGTCTATACTGGACAGGTCCTCAGACTAACAGATTATTAAACAGCATTATTCGTGAGCACCTGGATAGCCACGCTATTATAACTAATAAAAGCCAGCATGGGTTTGTCACAAACAAATTATGCCAGACTAACCCATCTCCTTCTTTGGCAGAATTACTAGCTTAGAAATTCAGGGGAATGCAACAGACAAGGTATACCTGGACGTCAGCAAAGCCTTCAACAAAGTTTCTTATATTTTCCTTAACCATACAGTAAAGATGACATCACTGTTCAATGGATTTTCATTTGGATAAATGACCACATCGAAAGAGCATTTGTACCACTTCAGCTTGGAAGGATGTATTAAGTGGAGTACCATAGGGATCTGTCCTGGGCCCACTGCTATTGAACATTTTTATTAATGACTTGGATGAGGGGGCTAAGGGACAGCTGATAAGTCTGCAGATGACTTATCAAATTGTCAAATTGGGAGTTCTCACTAATAGAGGAGAGAGATGATTCAGAAAGATCTAGAAAGGCTTCAGCAGTGGGCTGAAATGAATAAGTTGAAATTTAACAGGGAAAAATGTAGAGTTCTGCATCTGGATAGGAAAAATTAAAGGCACAAGTATGGGATGGAGGAGATGGAGACCTGGCTTGGCAGTAGTAGATGTGAAAGGGATTTGGGGCTGCTTGCTGACCACAGTTTAAACATGAAACAGCTGAGTGATGCAGCTACTAAAAAGCCAAATGCAATCTTGGCGTGCATTAACAGGACCACATTTGTCCATATCATGAGAAACAATTGTTCTATTCTGCCCTACTCTGATCACATTGTAGTTCTAGGCAACCATAGTTCAAACAGTGATGAACTGGAGCAAGTTAAGAGAAGGGTTATCAGTGGTCCAGAAACAAAACCCTAAGAGGAATGGTTAAAGAATGTGGTTATGTTTAGCCTACAGGAAAGATGACAAAGGGAAGATATGATAGTCTTCAAATATCTGAAGGGTTGTCACACAGAAGAGGGAGTAGAATTATTCTATATTGCCCCAGAGGTCAGGACTAAAGCCAATGGGTTAAAATTACCAAGAATGAGTTCAGGCTAAACATCAAGAAGAACTTCCTGACTGTATGAGCTGTCATCTAATGGAATAGGCTGCCACATGAAAGGTGAGATCTCCTCTGCTGGGGATGTTCAAACAGAGGCTATAGGGTCATCTGTCAGAGATGCTACAGTGGATCCTGCTGAGTGTCCTCAAAAAAGCAAGGGGGCAATTATGCACTGCACAAATGACATTAGGTATCCCATGATACAATAATGCAATAGTAAACAACTGAAATCTAAATTTTAATAGCAAGACAATTCAGAGGGTAAAGTAGGAAAGGAAGTAAGTATAGATTATGAACGACATCAGTAGGCATTTGTATTTATTTTTATTACTTAATGTGTGGAAATCTTTCACCTTAAGGTAAAATAAATGTTTATGTAACACCAAATTATGATTTGTAGGTGTAAAAGTCTCATAAACATAAGGCACCAGAGAGAAATTTAATTTTACGTCACTTCCAATATTGTCCTGTTAAGCTAAAAAGCTGGTTAACAAGTCTATGTGCCTTGTCATTATATGTAGTTTTTAAACTAGTATCTGACTTAGTCTAATTTCACCCAAAATAATAATAGTTTTAAACTCAATCTAATTTATATGATGCATTGAGCCATAAATTAGCTAAAGGGAATGGGTTACACAAAACTAAAATGCAGTGAGCTGTATTTTGGGTGTTGTGTAATTCCAGAATTATTGGGATATCCTAATTGCCCAATTGGCACTGAAGATGTTACCTAGCCAGGTAACAAAACGTTTGCAAGAAAACAACCAAGCTCAGAGAACCCCAAGGACTCCATATCCTAATTCAGAAGCTGCCATTTTGTGTTTGCAGAAGGTAGAATGTAAACCTAGAAGCTTTAGTTGCAAATTTCAGCTTCATTAAACTGATATCAATTTTGGGTTCATATAACAGAGTAAACCTAAGATTATGATTAAAGATTCCTGTTGATGTGCTTGGCAACTGGGCTTTGAGGCTTAGTATGTGGCGTGAATAGAGAGATTGTGTTTTTCAGTGGAGTTAGTTCAGCTACATAACTATTAGTTACCATGGCTTGTCATTAAGTCATACTTTGCTTAACCATGGTTTATTGACTAAGTGGCTGAATGCTTACAACACACTAACTCTAAATGAGACAGACTATATTATGGCCTAGCACCTTAAGTGAATCAGGTGTATATATCCTGTAATCAAATATGGTAAATGATCATGTGAATCAGAGTGTAGAGTTGAAAAAAACAATCTAGTCCACTCCTCCAACCCCACACCACTAGCATTCCATGTATTGGCTCACATAATTAACTTGACAGGAGACTATAAAAAAGAGTAGGTGCATCAGAAAAGGAATTCACAGATTTCACTTTGAATGTGGTTATCTAAAACCATGATGCAAACAGCTATCATCATCTGAGACAACTTTGGCTGTAATTACATATTGGGCGGGTAAAATCATTTATTCTTAATATAAAAATGTTCACATTATAGGGAACATATTTATAATTGCTAGATCTTCAGCACTATCCAAAAGTGGGCTTCTAGCTGCTGAATTGAAGAAGTCAGTCTTGGGTAAAAATGCAGTGAGAGTCTCATTGTAGCTATTCAATAAAGTAGAAACTAGCCAGAAAAAAATGTCAGCACAACAGGGCAAGGTCTGAAGAAAAAGGAAGGACATGTACAAACTGAGGGAAACCACAAGCATTTCCACCCTCTCTCCCCACTGCGCTGAGCTAGTTACTATGGCAACCAGCATGCTCCAAATCTACTGAGAACACTACATGGTAAAAAATGCTTTGAAATATTTCTGTGTTATATTAGGAATGTGATGTCTTTGAGCTGATAAATTAGCTATAATCCCCTCACAGGCTTCTGAAGAAACTGAAATGTCTAATTCACCTGTCACACAATTAAGATGGAGACAACATCAAGATTTCCTGGAAGGAAAATGCATTCCAGTTAAATTAAAAAACAATTGACTTCCCAGTTGGTGCATACAGCATAGCTTTCTCTAGTCTTGGATTCAACTTTCATAATTCTCAGCCAACCATCTAGAGGCCACTAGGTTGGAAAAGCCTGGCTTATGTGACGATTTATGCTATGATATTGTGTTCACATGACACTCTAAGTCATAATGTAGTTTGGTTTTGGAATATCATATTCTGTAAAGCCAGGCAGCTGTAGTATATTCAGTAAACTATGAATAAGTAAACCATGGCCTGGTGTAGTATGAACCCAGTCTTTATGGTGCTTATACTTTTTAATTGTGAAGTGGGGAAGAACTGACAGAACATTTTGGTAGTCCTTGAACCTAGATCAATAGAATGTTGATCAACCTAGAACCATAAGAATGTTGTAGCAACTGGTGGTGTATTGAAACAAAAGAAATGTTAGACATGGCTGGATTTAATTTGCAGAATTTCCCAAAATGTGTTAAAAACAGACAGCTAAACATCACGTGGCTATTTGCTTCAGGTACTATATTTTGGATTATAATTAGAGCAACTAATAGTCCTTTTCAGTATCAGGGAGCAGTGTTTGCAACTTCCTGTCTCAGTTACAGTTCCTTGGTACATAAAGAAAATACTTTGGTGTTTACAGATGGCTCCTCTACTGAACTTTCACATTCCTGTTCTGTCACATATATGGCAGAATAGGAGACGCACTGAACTAGGAAAATTATGAAAACTTTTTGATTCAGAAAAATCCATTGAAGTGTGTGCATTTAATTCTTTCAATTATGAACCTATTTTTGTTCTGAAACTAAAACCATAAATATTGAAATGTTAAAACTAACTCCACTAAGAGGAGCAGAATCACTGTTGATGGTCTGAAAAAGCATGAACAAGGTAGGAAACATCTTATTTACTCACTTATTTACTTAAACCTTTTATAAAAGCATACACCAAAATATGAGATTGTCCTTTTCTTTAAAGAATTAAAACTATAATAAACACTATCTTGAAAAGTTGTGTACCTAACTTATGTATCTATTGTTTAATCATGGACAAAACAAAACTATCTTGCTAGAAGGGTATAATAAATGAAAATCATATAAGCTTTTTCCATTCCGTACTTGTACTACCAACAAGTGAAACAGACCTTTCACATTTTGGAGTGTAAGATGGGGTTCCCTCCTCTTGGTTTGCTTGATGATGCTTATTAACTAAACCACAATAGCTGGGTTTCCTAACATGTTAAAACACAAACAAATTATGGCTTAGTGCAAAGCATGAACCTAGTTGTAAGATCACAACACTGAAACATTATCTTTTCCAGCACAAGATGCTTATACTTACACTTCCAGCTTCCCAAATATGATACCTAGTTAGGGTGAGCTTGTAGCTCAAGACTCTGCAGGAGGAGCCTCCTAAAGACTGAAGTTAGGCTAAATGGGGAAAAGTCCTTATAGAATAGCTCTCATTCTCAATCATCCAGGTGTTACAAGACATAGTGTTGTAATGCCATGTCAAGTTTTGTAATACTTTGCTATACGTTTGGCAAAATCTCACAAAACGTAAGGGCAGCCTCAGATAGATTCATCGTAGCACTACTATTAAATAGCAGCTATCAGCAGTACAAGACACAGGGAAGCAACACATTTCTTTCTCAGATGCAAATGGATTATGCTGGCCTTGCAAACCCTCTCCCACTTCATTCAGCCCCTAAGCTTCCTTGCATTGCAATTTTTACCCTCTACTTTGTCTCAGCAGTGCAAATGTAGGTATTACACCAATAATACTGGGAAAGGAAAAGCAACTTTAATTACCACTACTGAGTTGTTGCATCCTGTTAATGCTCTAACCAGCTAAAACCAATATTGTAGATTATCTATTTGCCTATAAGTAACAGCTGTGAAAACAAATCTGCCATAAATATGACAGAAGAATGGATTAAAACCAGCTGCTCTTTGGACTGAATGTGCTGCACAATGGTTGCTCCTTTTGACTTTTCATACCATGTGATGAAAGTAGAACTGTGTGAAAAGTATAAATGATCTGTTCCTATGCAAAATAAATGTAAATCAATACAGTATTTGCCAATCAAAGAAGTAGAATACTTTCAGAGGTAGCATTTAACAAGATGATATTTTAATGACAATATTAGATAGTTATTTTCTTTGGCCTGGTAAAAGATATTCCAGAATTCCAGTTCTTTCCTTCATAATGTCATTATTTATGACTCTTCTCCTCACTCCAGTTATAAGTGTTAAATTATTTGCAAAATTCTAATTACTATCTTACTCAATTTTTTTCCCTTCCCTGCTTGTTTTATAAAACCCTTCTGCACAACCCAACTGCATAATGTATTATACTTCAGTCTTCCCCAAAATGTGGTCTTGCATAGTTGTTAGGTTACCATTTCCATTAATCCTGTTATTATAATGGAAGTTGAAGTCATTTGGAGAATACTACACTAGGGAAGCCTGTCACGTAGGCTGCCAGTTGTTTTATTCTCTGATTCCTTGCTTGTCCAGGTATCACAATACCAACTTTCCCAACCTGGTGCCTCCCAAATATGGTGGATAACAAATCCCAGATTTATAGGCAGTTTGGCTGGCTTGGGAAGGCTGCTTTACATAATTTCAGGGGCATCTACAGGAGTATGTGTCAAAAATGCAGGATGACAGTGACAAACACCATCTTGACTTTTTTACCCCCTGGTGGATGCCCCTACATAATTTAATTCTTTGTTCTATTAGGTTTGGTTATCAATATCTGAATATTTAAAATGGTCATAGCCCACTCCTAACCTTTTTCTTTCCTACATTTGTTTCTCACTAATTTTGAGAATAACACTTTTCAAAAAATATCTAAAACCCCCATTTATATTTAATCACTTTGCAAGTGATATCTCCCTCTTCACTCCTAACCCTTTGCACCATTTATAATCTAAAGTATAATCTAGTAAGATTAAAACATTAGCGTTAGATACATAGCATGCTGTATTGTATTAAGTCAAATAGTTGACTCCTCTAGTTGGGTGTTACTGTTATCAGCCTTGTACAGGTTTGTATTATATTCCACAATAACTGACAATATCCTGGCCTCATTGCCAGGATATGGTGGAAGCTGTAAACCAAAATGTTTGGAAGGACCAAATTTGGGGAAATCTGCTCATACTGATCAATAGCAGCTTCCTGAAATTACAGAATTATCTTTTTCTAACTATTCTAAATCTGGATTGGATCTTGGGCCTTCTGTATGAAAAGTATATGCTGAATCAATGAGTTCCTGAACAGGAGTTCTGGGGGATTCAGAGGCATTGGCAATCAATTGCTTAGTGTATTAATAATAGGTTTTACAGAGCCTTTGAAAAAAAAAAAAGGACAGAGGGAAATAACAGGGAAGAGTAAACTGAGGAAAAAAACAATTGTTTTTATTAAACATTCTTTGGTGTAGTGTTGGGGTTTGTTGTAAAGCCTTTCCAGAAAATATGGTTCTTGAGGAAGAAGCTGAAATAAGGGAAGTGGAAACAGGTGTTTGAGGAATCAATACTAGGCACCAGTGGCTGAAAGGGAACAGATGATTTTTGGCCTATGATAAGAATGGTAGGCCTGGAGGATCGAAACTTCCTCAAAAGGATGTTTTAGTATACAGGTAGTCCCTGAGTTCAGAACGCCCAGTTTACAGACAACCCATAGTTAATGATGAAGCCTGTTGTACCAAAATTTGAATTAAATACACAATGATTTGTGTTAAATACACAATGGTTCGAATTAATTACACAATACTACTTATACAATAATATTGTTCCAGCTTATGTACAAATTCAACCTAAGGACAGACCTTGGGAATGGAACTCGTTCTTAAACTAGGGACTACCTGTACAGTGTAAGTGTCTCTAGACTGCAGCAGCATAGAAATGTGAAAAATAAGATCATAAAAATGAAACGAGTAAACTTAGTCCCTAGAAAGTTTTTAAACAAGAATGAGAAATGTGCACAGGATCTTATAGCAGCTTGGAAGCTAGTTTAGTGACTTAAGTCACCTTTTCCAAGCAATGAGAGAGCTGAGTAATGCCAGTAATTGGCTGGCAAATGCTAAATGAAAGTGAGAGGCAGTTAAGAGAGAAAACCACACAAGAGAGAACACTACATTGTAAGAGTTACCTCTAAAAAAAGGCGAGGAAGGGCTGTGTCTTAATAACGATCAGACCAAGGCATCCAGACAGAGCAGATGGAATAATGACAAAGATTAAAATCCAATTAACGAGTGTAAATGTGAGGTGTAATTTAACGTATCTAAATGGATACACTGCTTTTTAGGATGCTTAAGGCGGCAATCGCTCCTATACTTATTTGCCACGTTAAAACAATGGGGCTTTCTTCTGAGTAAGCATGGATAGAATCTGAGCAGCCAAGAAGGTGAATTGAGCTAAACATGGATGACAGACGCTCGTTCCCTCTGCAGTCATTTCCCACCACTGTGTTACTGGTTGGCCACGCCTCAAAAATCACCGAAGCCTACCAAGGACGGCCCTCGTCTTCCATGCATGCATTGGTTGCCTAAGATGTCAATCCTTGCTCCTCCCCGAATGCGAGTCCATTGGCTGTGTCCATTTCTGGCGGGGGAGGGAGGCTAATTGAAGAGCGGGAGCTGGGCGTCAGTTGAGAAGATAAAAAAAAAGTCTTGCGCCTCCTTTGAAACACCGCCCTCCGCTTGAGTCTCCATTGGCAGAGACTGGTTCTCTGTCAGAGCAAATCCCTGTTCTTATTGGCTGACGATGCCGCAAGTGGATGTTTCAGACCTTAGCGGTGGCCGCTCCCTCCCTGCTTGAAACCTCGCTACTGCCGGTGAGTTAGAGGCGTTGAAGCTGGAACAGCGCAGCGGGTGGGGCGCTGGGGCTCTCTGAGAAGGTGTTAGTTATCAAGTCCAGTCTTTCTGCCTCAAGAAAAGGAGTCGCGTCTTCGTCTTATTCTCAACGCTTTGGCCAGACTCAGGTGAAGTCCCAGCTCGGAATTGGTGCGGGAGAGGACGGGAAACGTACAATACGACGCATGCTTTTTAGTTTGGCGCCGGCGGGTTAAGGTTCATTGAGAGGCGGGCGGGTGTGGCTTAACTTCTAGATTCCCTTTTTATTGCCAAGCGCGCTGGAGTCCAGGAAGTGCCACCCGTTGAGAGCATCGACTTTTGGGGAAGGTGTAGCCTTTTACCTTTTCTGCCTGGGGCCAGGAAGCGTCTTCCACGCGCAGGGCCAAGTCAACGCTTGTTCTTTCGTTTTCTTTCTTTGATGCGCTAGTATATGACTTACCCTGCCTTTCTCCTCCTCGTCTTTCCCACCCGGCGACAACCGGGCAGAAAGAATTTTAAACTGCAGCCCCTGAAAGCGGCCTGAGAAAAAGCAGCCGGTCAGGTGATTCTTGTACCTTTCTCTCTTTTACTGTATTTTTTTTTTTAAACTGCTAGATATTAAGTCTTCCTCGGGAGCGGTTAAACCTGCTTTACTCTCGCGTCCCCATTTGCAATTGGTATCCTCACCTTACTGATCAAGGGGCTTTCCGACCCTCCTTTGAGTTTTTTTAAGGTCCTTTTTGGAAATAACGGGGAGAAGACCGCTTGGCAGCTGTCAGGTCGGCGATCTGAGTCACGGGCTGCCAATCTTATTGCAGACATTGCAATGGGTTCGGCTTCCGCCCGCGGAACTCGACTTCCTCGTTGGGTATGCGTTAGTCAAGGCAGGGAGGGAGGAAGGAGTGACGGGGCAAGACGAAGCTTGTAAGTTAGAGCCTGTAGCTTACCCCATTATTAAATCGGATGAAATGCTCTCTCTCTCAGCGAGCTTTTACTTTTTTTGTTTATTAAAGACGGTGAAATAGGCCTGCTGAATCAGGTTTTCTTATCAGGTAGAGTTCTGCATACATAGTTAAGCAGTGCCAGAGCTATACTAGAAATGAGCCACTGATTTATTTAAACATAGAGAAAATCAGGCAGAGCATTGCAGCCGATTTTCTTGCCTCCATGCTGCCATAAGAAATGGTATATTTCGAATAAAAATAAAACTTAGGTAGATGTTTTGAGATGCTAACTTCTAGAATATCCTTATCTGACATAACTTGCTCATGATCCATTGTGTAGCTGGAACAAGTTTTTTTTTAAGTGTGGATTTTTTGGTGTGTACTCAGTTCTTCACCATTGTTGCAGCTTTTAAAGTTGTAGCTGTGGTCTGGGTGCTTAAAGTATCTAGAGAAAAAGATCCTTCAGATTCCACAGAAACCCTGTGGGATCGATGTTAGTGCAGATTGGTTATCTTTTCTATATAGAGTAACTGTGGTAATTTCATATCTTGATTGCTGCAGTAAGGAAGATGCCCCTTCCTTTCCAGGAGAAGAGATTCTGCTATTTAACTGAAATGGATTAGTTGAATTTTGCATTTTCTGTTGCCTGTACCTTCTTTCAGTATATAATTTAAGGCTTGTTATCCTGTCTTTCACACACTTTAGGTCACATACCTGGGTGGCTCTGTTTAAAACGAAATCTTTCATGCAGTGTTTAAAAGGTTGTTGATTGTAGTTCATTTCTGCAAAGATAACTGTATTTAGCAACATGCAGTCTAACTTGCTGGCACACTTAGGAATCGTAGCATCCCAGTTGGGTTCATCTGGGATAGTGACTTCCATGTGTATAATTTAATATTATACTGAACTGAACTGGCCACAAATGGCCCTTGTGTATATATAAACTTGTTCATATCACTGTGTAATTCAGGGTTTTGTTGAATAGCTTTTTGCAAATGGTAACACATGTTTTTCTGATAAATGTTTCTATTTGAGCATTTTTGCTAAAACTGCTCTTTAAACTATGTAAGTGAAAAATTGGGGTAATAAAATAAGCATGTCCCTTTTTCAAGAAAAGCTGGTGAATGAACATGGATTCTTAAATTAACATACTTCTGCAAATATAGTTTCTCCCCTCAGGCATAGGTGTGATACAATTGACTCCAAAATAACTGTATAATCAGTTACTGCTTGCATAGAGATGTGTTCTGACTTAGTCACCAGGTGAAAAATAGGTTTAGTTACTTTGCTATTCCAGTGAAAACTGCAGACCTTTGCACAGGCTCATATTGTCTGACTCATGCAGTTGCTGTGTCTGGAGCTTTGTATGCACTAATATTGTCTGATACATGAAGTTGCTATCTGGAGATTTGGTGCTATATTTATATATTCAACTGAAATAAAATAATTTTAAAATCAATTCATTAACTTGCTAGTTGAATGGCTTGAAAGGCCAATATAATTATCCTTTTAAGAGGCCAATATAATTTTGTATACTGGAGGTTGGTATGAGCTTGCTTCTTATTAGAGTTTTGGATATGGAACTAAACCTTTGTTTATGCAGCTTTGGAAACAACGTTTCAGCAGATGGGCTTATACTAACAACAGCATAGTTACCATAAGTCTTAGATTTTTCTTACATCTTTTTGTCAATGGTAAAGAGATAAAGTCTCTCTCAAGTTAAGCTTGACATAACCACATCTATGTTGTTTTGCTATTGCATTCTTCTGAGAATTTTGTTCTTTCTTTTGAGTCTAATATCTGTACCTTGCAATTTTCTTGTGTTCTTCCTCCAGGTCCAATCCTGCTTTGCTTTTTCAAAACCAGGCAAGGTTGGCTAGGTGCTGCCATCTACTGTGATGAGGACAACAAAAAACATATATCTATAGGGCTACACTTTGATGTTTGATAGAACAGTAATGTATTTGTAATCACTTTGACAATAGTCAACTCTTTAGCAAAGTGTAGATAATAATTAAAACAACCAAAGGTGAGTAGGTAGCATTTGATTATTCACTGTCTAAAGAATTACTGCTTGTGTTTTAATTCAATCCATTTTCTCAATATCTGAGTGAGAAATTTGGCTTTGGCCTTCATAATAGTTTAACACACCATCATAAATGTTACCCTACTCCCCTCCCTCAACACTGTGATTCTGCCTTGATTTAAACAATTGATATTAAAGGAACAGACCTAGTGATCCCTGGCTTGCTATGCTACCTGCATATCATGACATTTCACAACTTGAAATAAAGATGGAATTGTCATTCCGTCTGAAGATTAACACTGGAAGAAGTTGCCTATTTGGAAGTTACTTGCACAAGCCCTAGTTACTTTTAAAAAAATAGGCCCGTAAACCCAGAAATTAAACTAGTTTGCGATTAAAACCTACGTTTGCAAATAAATGTATTACTATTACTAATTTGAGACCGAGAAAAAAACCGTTCATATAAAATCTGTCTTTTTTTAACCTCTCTCAAGATAGTATGAGATCTGCATTGTTCAAAAAGCCAAAGTGTTGATAGTTGTGGAGCAGCTGAGCAGCATGTGATGTCATTTTCGATATTTTGGCTTTAATGACAAGAAAGCAAGTTAGCTCAAAGAATTTTAGCATAAATATAGTTTAATTACATGCTACTTTTATGCAATTGCAGGTTCTTCCCCCATATGCAAAACCTTATTGTCCTTTTTTGTAGGAGAAAAGAATCACTTTAATTTTGCATATGATTCCCTTGAGAGTTTTTTTTACAGTTTTTTTATTTAAAAGGCTCCAACTGTAGATCTTAAGATAGAATTGCTGAATACATTGTAAGTTTGCTTGAAATAATTTTTGAAAATACGCTGATTTTTGCATATGTTAGATACACTATTTCAGTTGCTTAATGCAGTGGCTTTTAACTACAGAGAATACTCCTTGAGTGTTTTGTGTCACTCTCAGAACTTGCCAGGATACTGCTAATATGAGTATAGCTTGCAGATTTATGTGGTATTATCTTACATTTTGGAAAGAAATGAGTCAGTGTAGCCCTGATGCATGAGAGAAAAGTGCACATGGGAAATTCATTGCAGCAGCAGTTCTTTATAAGGTGCCATATCAGAGGAAGGTTGCTTCAGGGTATATGGGAGAGTTTCATTTGAAAAGAAAGCTTAACTCCCCTCTTTCCCACTGTGGGTGGATGCTGGGCTGATGCTAGCTTTGTTCCAGGCCATTGTAAATCTGCTCTTGCTTTGCAGATATGGTAATTTTTGTGATTTCAAAAACAACTTTGACTGGAAAGAGCCACTGAATGGGAGTGTTTTGGCTTCTTGTTGAAGTGAGGGAGTGCTAGAACTACTTGCCTTAAAATGCATGTGTCTAAATTTGCTTTGTGTTCTCAGAGGCAGCCAATGTTCGGTTAGGATTAAAGTAGGCAGGAACTGAGGATAACATTCTTCCTCTTTAGTGTGGGGATGTACTTAAGTTTCTGTAGCAGCACTCAAGTTGTTTTCCGTTGGAAAGTGCACTCTTAACAAAATAGCCTAACATTCAGAAGAACTTTATTTTCACCAGTCTCCAGAAATGTCAGAAGTGAATTGACACTAACAACATATGATATGCTTTCAAGTGGAGCACAGTTCTAATATGTGGAAAGCATTTTCTTTACTATTCTTTATTTAACTGTGTACCTGGCCTAGAATAGATATGAGAATAAATTTTCTAATCTGTACACCTAGGGTCCTCAAACTGAGGGTTGAAAGGGATTACACATTTCCGAGTGGCCAGAAATGCTGAAAAATGGGTAGGTTTCCCCAATTCTTGAGGAAGGCTGAAGGGAAAGAATTTATTTGGGACATGGCAGATGGGAAGTGAGGTGTGAGCTTTGGCAAGAGTGCTTCTTCAGAGCAAGGAAGAGAGTGTGGTACTAGTCTTACCATTTTGGATAGTTTCTGGTAAAATTGGCACACTGGTTTGGCTGCTTCTGTTACTATCAATATCATTTATGGTGTGTGTCTGTAGGTGTAGTGGCATCACCACTGATTTATAGGATTGCATTTATTTCTTACATGGGAAATCTAAGGCAAGAGGCCATCTCCCAAGGAAATTCTGAAGAGGTACAGCCGGAATTGCCGATATATGCAGTTAAAAAAAAAACTTATACCTAGACTTCCCTGAAGAATGCCGTGTTCTCTGAGGTGGAATTTACAAGCAGCAGCCCCTTAAAGAAGCAATGATGCAATAATGTATTGTCAGAGTTTATATTGCCCATTAGGCCAAAATGTAGTTGGTTAGCTTATGGCAGTGTTGTCCAAACTTGGCCACTTTAAGATGAGTGGACTTAGGGTTTGGACAACACTGGCTTATGGGCTTTGCAGACCCAGCCATGGTTAATAAATGGTTCAATATGCTGTGCAAACCTAGACAATTGGGTTAAATCAGAATGCCATGGCTCAGTTAACCATGAATTTAGATACAGTATTATTCAAACATAGCCATTGCATAGCTTTAGTATTCGGTTAAAAAAGTACTGTAAATCTTCTGTAGACTGGATGCCTGCTTTCATAGTTGTAAATATTAATTGGAACATTATTTTGGGGGGGACTGTCATGAAATAAGCTTGATGCAATTCTTTTATATTTACATTGTATCAGCCTAGTTTTGCTGATGAATTTAAAAGTAACTTTCTTACCTTTATTTTAAGTACTTCCCCCACAAGATGAATATGGATTTTGTGTTGTAACAAAAGTGTCAGAGAAGCCTTTGTGTCTCATCTGAGCAAGCTGTAGGCTCCAATACTTGTTTATTTGGCATGCTAGCTGGGTTAATGGGAACTGGGGTCCAGTAACATCAGGAGAACCATAGATTGTTTTCCTTTATGGTAAAAGTTAATGAATTACATGCAGCAACAGCTACAGACATTCCTAAAAATTATACATTGAAGTAGTGCATTGGTAATATCAATACTTTCTTATGAGTTATTTCTTTCCTGCTGTCTTGTCCAGTCTGAATAAGCATGCTCCAGCTTCCCAAGTATTTTTATATTGATTTGTGTGACAGAAATTAAAACATTTCCATTCAGAGCTATATTTGCTTGATGGAAAACAGCAGAGGTTTATTTTTAGAGTGCTAATTCTTAGATTATATTGAAAAAGTTAAGAGGGGTCAACATGATTACTATTTATATCAGTACCCACTGAATGCTTGGACTAGACTGGAAAGTAGAAAAAACATCGTGGAAGAAGACAGTGGCAAATCACATCATTTCCTTATAATTGTCAAGAAAAGAATATGGATGCATCCATGTAGTCACTAGGAGTCAAGTTTGACTTGAGAGAGACTTTACCTTTTATCCTACAAGTATATGTAACAGTCATGGCTGGCTGGCTCCTAATCTAAGCCTATCCCAATATATGTCCTATAGAAGAAGCAATGTTAACTGTTTATAGTCACTAGCCAGTTAAGCATGTGTCCTTCCCTAGCAAGGCTGGGCAAGAGGATCCAAATGGTTTCAAGTCCTGTTAATTCGGAAATTTGATTTTCAGTATTAAAGCATCCTAAAATTTCTATTAGCTGATTGTTACAACTATACATGAAAATAAAATATTTATTTTTAGTGATACCATTCCGTCTAACACATTTTATTAGGTAGATAAATACAAAATTGCTTCAATAAACAGTAGATGAAATGTTCTGTTTTAGAGAGGCTTCACTTAAAGAATACAATTTTGTTTGTCATATAGTTCCAGTTCAGATATGAGTAGTATTTACATTTACTATTATGTTCTTATTTGATGCAAACAAATTGACATTAAGTAGGAAACCCTGAGTTTAAACAAATGAGCTGTGTTTGGCTGATTGGCCAAAAGTTTTTCATTTGACTTCTGGGTTAAAGTCCAAATTACAAACGACAGTAGCAGTTCTCCATGCTTAGCATGGGGCAAGACAAGTCAATGCTATTCTCAGAGCTCCAAGTGAATTTGGCAGATTAAAAAGGGAGAAAAAAGCAGGGGAAGGACTGCGGGGCTCAAGCCTGTGATTGAACCATCCTTTCTGTTTCTAAAACATCTCTCACCTTATGTTGCTAAATTGTTGATTTGATTTGATTTGAAGTCAGCCAGATTTGTGAATCCAACCAGCAGATGGGGGATAGTTTCGTCTTTAATCTGTTGAACTGTAATGGATCATGACTAGTGTGGCCTTGAAACATGTTGCTTTGTGACTCATATTAGTAGACACAACATAGTGTAATTGCTAATGAGTCTGAAAGCATCTCTTGATTTTCTGTTTGCAAAAGCAATTATATCAAGTATCTTTGTGTAGCCAACCCCCGGTTAGTGTATATAAGACCTTGAACTTTGCCCATAATCTCCAGCTTTTAAAGTTTTTGACATGGAATTTGAAATCCAGAGTGTCTGAAGAGTATCATATTAGAGAACTTTGTTTAACATGTAAATCTGCTCCATACCATTTGTTCATGTCTGAAGTTACTTTGAAGTATTGTAGAGAGAAGGTGTTGTTAGATAACATAGAACATTTTGCCTAGTCTTGTACAATACAGGAGTTGAGGATATTGCAAGGGAAAAGTGTCTTGGCTTCCTTTGCTGTACTGCAGAAAATATAAGTAGGTTCTTTTTTGTATGAACCTACGTATGAAGCTTTTTAGAATTTGATGTCATTGTATCATTTGTCTCCCATTGTGTAAAGTATATGGGAGGAAAATATAATTACATGAGACCCGGTGTGGTGTAGTGGTTAAAGTGCTGGATGAGGAGCAAGGAGATGGAGGTTGCAGTCCTCCCTCTGCCAAGGATGCTCCCTGGGCAACTTTGAGCTAGTCATTCTCTTTCAGCCCAGCCTACCCTCACAAGGTTGTTTTGTGAGAGAACACTGTATATACTCTTTTATGTTCCTGTGCAAAAGGCAAGATAGAAATCAAATAATAATCTGGACTTTGGGAGTCTCCAAGGCTATTAGTAAAATAGGGAAGTATGGGAGGGATGCTAAATCCTGCTGATCTGCTCCTACACTCGGTCCCTCGAACTCCCTTCTTGCAGCTGATTTTATTTTATATAGAATCTACCAAAATCATATACTGTAGCTGCGGGTGGGAACCTCCTATGAAGAGAGGCATCACTCCCTCTCTTTTTCATCTCCAAAAATCTCCTGCTCCATCTTGCTTATGCCCTTGGATGGCAATAAATTCTAAATAGAGATGGAGCTGCTACCATTGTATGCATTTCCACTTGGAATCTAGGAAGCATGTTAGAAATGCCACAGTTGTATGTACCTGCACTGGTCCAACTGATGTGAATGGTAAATCGTAAAGAGCTGTTGTGGGAGAAATTTAAGTTTAGAGAGACTTATTTATAAGTGGGAAGTTTGATGCTGATGTAGATTATGGAGACTGTGGAATGGTGATGAGCAAGAAAATGGACAGCCTAGTTCTCAGAGCTAAGGGAACGAGAATACGATTGCTTGCTATACAGAAGAATAGAATTAAGTGACTAGCTCTGATTGGTAGCGTGCTGTGTAGCTATTGTTGGCAGTAGTTTAGACATCTATGCTTAAAGTCTGTGAGGAAAGAAAGAATTCTTGCTTTGGGTTTTCTATCATAAACAATATCTGGTGCCTATCCTGAAGCCCCTGTTGCCTTGGGAGACATAGTGAGTTCTAAGCACAATCCTTTAAGCAGCAGGGATGGGCTGTAGTTTCTGAAACTGCTGCTCCAGACTTGAAGTGAGAGAGTGGTCACAAAGAATGTGTTCTCCCTCTGGAATGTTTTCCTTGTGGAATGCTGTCTCTTCTCTGCTGAGAAGGCATGTACACATATAGTAACAGGAAATAACAGTAACAGGAAGAGTATTATGTTAGATTTAATTTGGAAATAAAATATATTCCAGACTTTTAAAGTAGTGGATAGTTAACAGTTGAACTTAAGTGTGCTAAAAATGAAGCCTGAGACTATTTTTATACCCTATCTTCTGAAGATAAGATGCCATTTCCATGTAATAGTTCCTGTGCTTTGCAAGCTCAGTTAATTAATATCAATTTCACTTTTGAGTGCAATGTGCCTTAACATTCACTTATATTAGCAAGATTGCCATTTGCTTTTACATTAATTTACCGTGCTTTGTCCCCACCCAAGTGCTTTTTTCATGGATCCTCTGTACTGTAGAATGCTTCTTTGATTTACATCATGCTTTTCTTTAGTGTTGATTTTGGTGAAAAGGAGGTAATGTTACTTATTTGATTTGAATTATACCCACATTCTATTTTTGAGCTTAAGGAAGCATACGTATTGTTCCCTTCTTTTGTTTGCCCTGCAACCATGATCCTGTGGGATACACTGGGCTGAGTGTGTGTGACTGGCCCAAAGTCACCCAGTGAGTTTACATGGCCGAGGATAGACTAGAACCTGGATCTCCTTGCTTCTAATCCAACACCTTAACTACTGTATCACAAAGCACTGCTTTTAATAAAGCCAGCTTATGCAGCTAAGCTTATTAGAATACAAAATACCATAACCTGGCAGCCATTCTTTTCTCTTCCTCACTTACCCCTACACAGCTTACCATATTTTAGAGCCATTTAATGTGAGTCTATTTCCTCCTGAAGATCAGAGATAATGGAAAACCACTGCCTCCAAGTGGTCCTTTTGGCACCCCTTGAAAACATGGCCAGCAAAGTGGGTGCCCTCATACAAGGGTTGGAACAGCAGTTTTTGCTGCTCCTGCCAGGGCACTGAGGGCTAGAGAAGGGGACCCTCCTCTTCTGTTGCCTTTGTTTCCCCCCAGCACAGATTCCTCACTGCCTTTCACCAGTGTGATCCTTCTCCTTATCTCCATGTTTGCTGGAGAGTACTGCTGCCACCAACATCCTCACAATGGTGGCAGCAGTGGTCTCCAGAAAATACAGAAGTAAAGGCAGGGATCAATGTAATGAGAAGCAGCAGAGGTTACATCACCTTTCTGGAGTCACGTTCCATGAAGTCAGGATCCTCCATAGTCAAAAAAGGAGAAATGGCCGTGGAGGCACAGAACACTACAGCCAAATGTGAGAGCAGCACTGCAGCAGACCAGTTGGATAGGTTGCCAACCTTCCTCAAGGTCCTCTTCCATGCAAATCAGAATATTCTCACATAGGAGAGCTCGTACTGTTTTCCACTAGAAAATACTAATACTAAGAAAATACTAATTTTCATCCAGATTTCCTTGATCCAGCCTCAGTTGCAGGTTGGCCCTGAAATGGAATCTTCCAGGTCAGATTATGCCTTCACTGCCAGTATACAGGCCATCTCAGCTCTAGGGCATGGGGACTGTGTGGATGAGTCCCTAATTAGCCAATAACAGATTCTTCTGAAATTTCTGTTATGTGTTCCCATGGTATCTCCCCAGATAGCAGATAAAGGCTAATAATGATTTATTAATTTATTAATTAATATCCCTCAACCCCCTTTGTGTTCTGTCATAGATAGAAACTATTAATCTGTGTTAAGTGATGTACAGGAGAGGAAACACATTCTCTGTCTGCTGGCTTGCAGTGAATTGGGGGGGGGGGGGAAATGAACAAGAAGGTTGGAAGAAATTCAGAAGCTTGAATAGCAAAAAGAAGAAATAGTTAAAGAGTCTAATACTTTAAGTGATAAAAATTCAAACAGTGTATCGCTGGGAAAAATGTAATTTAGATTGTTTTACTGAAGTTCTGTGGTTTTTATATTTGGTTTTCATGCAAGCAGTAGGATCAGAATGTGGAGAAAGTCTATATTAATATTTAGACAATATTTGTAAAATACTTTGCATCTCTTGTTTCAATCTAAAATGCCCGAACTATTTGTTTTTTCTTTATAGAGAATAGATGTTGTTATCTGTAAAGCTGCTCTGATGCCAAATAGTATTGAAACTTTAGATTTTACATCAAGGATATGAATTATCCAAAGGGTAATAGTTATCTCATGATAAACCAATAGTGGCAAACACATGGTCCTTCAGATGCTGTTGGCTCCACTATTGTCATGCTGGGAGTTGTATTTCAGTAATATCTGCAGTGCCAGAGGTTGCTTTCTTGTGATAAACACATGTTTTACTAAATTTTGTAATTTCGTCTTCCTTGCTGCAGTTCTTGATTTAACAATACAGAACGGATTAGTTCATGTTAAATGTCTCAGCGCTTCAGCCTACTCTTTGTGTACTTGGAAGGTTTTCATTTAAGTCCCACACAGTCTTAAAGAGATTAGAAAAATAGGACTCTCTTTCTTTTAATGCCTTTGCTCAGCTGAAAGAGGTTTTAAACCAGTAATTGCTTCAGGCTGAAATCTTATACTCACTTACCTAGGAATAAACTTATTGGGCTTCGTATTATACAGTAAAGTTTTGCTTTAATTGATTAACAGTAAGGAAGTTTTTATTTGCTGCCTTTACACGTAGGGAAAGAGTTCCTTTACTGAAACAAAGGTTGAATTAAGACGGGTAATTACACGTCTATATCTGAAGATGATAGTTAAATATTAATATGTTGTGGATTATAGAACACGGTGCTCTGGTGCCTGATAGAAAATGGGATTTCCCACTTGTTCAATTTTGCCCTCAAAATTATACTATTCTCTTGCCTTAAGTTTGCTTTTGCTTTCCATCATTGCTAACAGGATATTACTAACCTAATTGATTCTTATTTCATAGTTTGAAAAGTCAAGGAGTTTATTGCTGTACTTGTCATCTCAGTTAATACTTATACTACAGTTAATACTTATACCTTATACTACATTAGGAACTCCTCTTTGAGTGGACTTCCCAGGAAGTGTGGACCTTTTCCATACTCAACTACTGCTGGCTGATCAGTATAATAATAATATCTCTCTGGCAGTGGCCAAATTCTGCTTTGCTCCCTTTAAGATCAGAAGCCAAATTCTGATCCAGCAAGAGAAATACTCTGCCCCTGGATTTAAAAAAAAAATAAATCCCAATGCTTTCTGTCTTTTCCTTTTCTTTTAATCAGCTTTTAAACACCAACAAAAAAAACCCCATGATTTTTCTTTTCCTTTTCTTTCTGTATTTTAGTCTATGACTATAAATTGAATAAATGAATGAAAATACGTTACAGTAGTTCTTATTGTAAATGTCTCTGCTTCAAAGACTATATATGGAAAATACCAATAAGCTTTCCTAATATTTGGGTACTTTGGAACCAACTCACAATGAATTATATACAGAAATTCTACAGAAACAGACTTCCAAATGTGAAGGACAACATGTTCCTAGATTTGGATGTCAAAGGTAGATGCAGGGCTGTGTTTTTGCCACTAATGACAAATACTATCAAAATAACATCTATATTGAATGATCTTTTAAGCAGTTTTTATGCTTCAACTACAGAACAACTATCTAGATATATTTTCTCCAGAAATAGGTTCAACTTCTATGCAAATGCTGTAAAATATCCAATAAATCAGGCTGCACAATCCTGTAGGCAATACATTTTCGTGATGTATTGAAAGAGTATGTTTTATCCATTAGTCTTCACTTAACCTACATACTGGCCTTATTAGTTTGACAGCATCTGCTATTTAGTTACAACTTACTGCTGTTTTTTTCTTGTATAGTCATGTGTTTTCTACTTTTAGGTGTCTAGGAAAATAAACATGGCTTCATTAGCAGAACTAACTATAAGCATATAAAGAATTTTACCCTATAGGTTGCACAAAGTTCAGTAAGATTTCACTTTTGATTGGAGCAAATAACGAACTGCTTAAGTATTGATGGTGCTCAATAGTTCTCATTTTCAGGGTATGAAGAATTACTTAGATTATTTTAACATTCCAACCGATCACATAAAATAATAATAAACCTTTCTTGAAGGTTTTTAAACATAACTGAAAAGAATATTGTATCTCTTTCCAGCAAGATTGCCTGTGGTGTTTTGTACCCTTTGCGAAGGTAATGAATCTCAGTCCAGAAAAACTGTTGGTTAACATTAGTTGTATACATTCATTTAACATACTCTAATCATTGTAGTGTAGATAGACTTTCCTGTTATACATGTTCCTGTTTATGGTAAGTTTAATATCTTGTCCTTATCAAGCAATTGTAAAACCCCCAATATATAATTAGTAGATTTATATTCCACCTTTTATTTAGGTGCTCAAGGTAGCATACACAGTGCTGCTGCCGCCACCTTCTCCTTCTCCTCCTCTTTCCTCACAACCATAATCCTGTGAGGTAAACTGGGCTGAGAGAAGGTGACTGGCCCAAAATCATTCAGTGAATTTCAGAGCTGAGGGTGGATGAGAACCTGGGTCTCTCTGCTCCTAGTCTAATACCGTATACTACACCATACTAGCTCCCTGGTTTTTCACTGTTTTTTTTTTTAACCTCCTGTTAAACAACCAGTAGGCCAGTGGGTAATACAAATACTTCTAACAAGATAAATTATAGATAGCTTATGTTGTTTTTCAGATACCTCTGATATATAAGTAAATGAGATTTGAAGATTCCCTGATGAAACTATCTTACTTTCTCATCAGTCCTATGGTGCTGAGGTCATATTTGGTTATTGGTTTCTCTAAACACATCTTCTAAAAAGCCAAATTCAGACTTCTGGAGATTATATATCTATTTTTAAACGGGTGTTCTTAAAATATTCTGGAAGAGAGAAGTACAAGTGCTGCAGTGCATGGATCCATGATAGAACAGCGTGGGTGTGTGACACAGTGAAACTGATGAACTGGGAATTCTGTGTTCAGACCTCATCTTTATGAACTTCGGTAGTGCAATCTAATTCAAATTATCATACATGCACACACACCAAAGGTGCTGGTTTTCATGGGGACTATGCTGGATCCTTCTTGTGTCCATTCTTGTAATCTCAAACTTCTTTTATCTGTGTACTTGTCTTTTATTTCACATTGTTACCACTAGTGAGCAACTTAGCTTGAGAAAGATGATATAGTATGGGAAAATAGAGGTGGAAAAATAGTTTGACACTATATAACTGTTTCTAATGAATTCTTAAATCCCCTGCTTTGTAGGACTTTATGAAGACAGGATTGTTACTATTACATTAAATTGGTTATGGGATACGTGCTTCTAAAAAAATAAGAATAGAGATCATTTGGGGATCAAATCAAATTTCCTATTTATCTCTCATATATATATATATATCTTACATGATGGCTATAACATTACTTACAATGCCCGTTTCATTTTTAGAGTATTCTGAGTTCTGTATTAGTCCCTCTCTTACCTCTGGGTGAGTGATAACTTTATTCCTTAATAAAGAAAAAAGAAAAAGAAACATCTTACTGCAGGTTGAATTCTTGAATTGTTGCACCATCTAGTTCCAGTGCTCCATTTAACTTCAACAGTTTAGCTTGTGCGATTAATATAAAATGGTAGCAACTCTTTTCTCTAGTTGCCAGGATTAACATAGGTGGTGGATTTTCTCTAGAAGAGCTGTTCATTGCTTAAACGCCTTGTGAGAAAATTATGAAATATTTTCCAAAAAATGGTAAAATACATGAAGCAGATCAGTTACATCTGATTTTTGTACAATTAAACACGAATGGGTTGGAATGTGAGTGTGAGAGAAAATGAAACTGCTGTGAAAAGTACTTCTGTACTAATAAGAAATGATAAAGGGTATGTAATCATCATAATCCTGAATCTGAGATGACACTGAAGCTCTCTTTCAGCCTTAAATTGGATTCTTTGGCATGCATGCACACTATTAAGGGGCTTAAGATTTATTTATGAAATATATATGCCACCCAACTCCATATTCCGTATTTGAAAGAATTCTTTCTTTAGCTCATGTGATTTTTTTTTTTCCTTCAAGGGGTGGAGAGAGGCAGGCAAATATCTGTTGTATTCCAGAATTCTATAGGTAAATATTTCTTAATCTCAGATGTGCCTACCCAAAATGGAATTTTTTTACAGAAGGGTCTTGGAATAGAAAGTGCATATATACTATGTTGTACATATTCAGAACAAGGAGAAGTTCTTGAATGCTTAAGAGATCCCCCAAACATAACAATCCCACATTCTCTCCTAATTTGTAAACAGCTGCAGTCAATTAATAAACAGATGCTTAATTTAGATCTAAGCATCCTGAAGATCAATGTAATTGCTGTTGCACTGTATTTCACTATATGTAGCCGCCCTCAAATGGAGACCCTTCCTGTAAAGTAGAGGTTGGCTGTTTAGAAAGTAAAAATGATAGATTTTGCATAAATAAACATGTTTACCTGTGTTTGTAACTCTAATCCTCTTGCAATTCCCCTGTAACTTAAGAAATTGGAGCTGCAGCTATCTTAATGATCTCGTATGTTAATCATTATAATCTTTTTATCTCACCTTTTGTAATATTTAGTAACTCAAGGTGGTGAACATACCTAATACTCCTACCTCCTATTTTCCCCACAACAACAATTCTGTGAGTTGGCCTGATGTGAATGGAGAAAATGCTGGCAGTGATATCCATGCTTCCTTAGACTGGCTAAAGAGAGGAGGGTCAATTGTGCATGGCACAAATATGTATGGGAGAAGGAAGCTTTTGGCTAAACAGCCAATTCTGTTAATTAAACTAATCATGTACAGTGGTACCTCGGGTTATGAACGCCTCTACTAACGAACATTTCGGGTTACGACCAGCTTCGGCAGGAAAAATTTACCTCAGGTTACAAACTCGCCTCGACTTACGAACCGGATCCGTGGCCATTTTCCCTGCTGCCACGTGGTCGCGGCTTCCTGTGGGCGAGGTCACGGTAGCAAGGAGACGTTCGGTGAGGCTTGTGGTGTGTTTTGTGGTGTTTTGCGAAGGTTTTTGGTGTGCGTGTTAGCATGGCTCCAAAGAAAATGCAGAGCAGGCTTGGCGGGAGTAAGGCTCTGAAGAGAAAATTGCCTCGGGTTGCGACCAAATTCGGGAGGAGGGTGGAACGGATTAACCGGATTTACATTGAACCCTATGGGGAAATTTGCCTCGGGTTGTGACCAAATTCGGAGGGCGGAACGGATTAACCGGATTTACATTGAACCTTATGGGAAACTTTACCTCGACTTGAGACCAACTCGAGTTGCAACCAGAGTCACGGAACGGATTAAGTTCGTATCCCGAGGTACCACTGTATCTTATGTGTGCTTCAGCTGTATAACATTTTTTAACATTTTTGAAAAAAGAGGAATTAAGGGTATAGAAGTATGCAGCAAAAGTGGTGACCAGTATCAGTCTTAAGGTACCTAAGAGACTCTAAGAAAGTTTTAATACTTTCTCGAGGATAATGACTGTAAATCTCCACATAATATGAAAAGGAAACAATTCATCCTTCCTAATAGTTGAGTGTTAAAGTTGGGACAGATAGTTGCACCCTAATGTCTCTTTCCAACACATGTGTTGTATTCCATGTCAATATTGATTGGTGAAGTCTGTATCCATAGCTTGACTAAAAGTAGTACATACCAGGTCTGCACTGCACAACTTGTACTGAGGACTCTTCCTATATGTTATCTTAAAGCACATATAAATACAGGTCTGATGTTTGGTTAGAATTTATTGGCTGAGAGTTGTATTCTTGAAGAAAATTGATTTAAAATCCATGATTGGGTAAAACTTATTAAAACTGACAAAAAGGTACAATATATAAAAAGTATGGGTAGTCCTTGACTTATGATAGCAATTGGAACGGAATTTCCAGACTGCATCGCTTAGCAACAGCAATCCCTGCAGTCCTGATTGCCATCGTTAACCAAATCCCGTAGTCGTTAGGTGAGGCAGCTTCCTGGCTTCCCACAACCAAAATCAGTGAGAAAGCCGGCAGGAAGTTGGAAGTCACAGGCCAGCAGACAGGTAAGTGTCTGCTTCTGGGTGGCAGAAGGAGCCGAAGGGGGTGCAGGAGAGGCATGGCAGAGGTTGGGTGGTGCAGCACAGGTCAAGGATGGTACGCGGGGGTGCGAAAGTGGCTGGTGTGGTATGAGCGCAGAGGGGTTGGGTGGGCTGTGTGTGGGGGGGAGACTTACCCAAGCAACTTGAGACCTTCCCTGTTGGCTTCCCTTTTGACTTTCTGGGGAAGTCGGCAGGGAAGGTTGCAAATGGCAATCACGTGATTGCGGGGTGCTGCAACCGGTCATTAAGTGCAAACCAATGGCCAAGCACCCAGATTGTGATCACATGACCAGAGGGAGTGCTAGGACAGCTGGAACTCTGAGGACCGGTCATAACCATGATTTGTTCATTGCCATGGTAACTTTGAATGGTCGCTGAAGTCATAGGTTGAGAACTACCTGAATTAAAATAAATAAAAGTATAACTCCAACTAAGTACTACTTGAGTATTTTATGGAACAACACTTCTGTTATTTGGAATTGATTGTGTTTATTCATGATGCTAATTTGATCATTAGGACTGTTTCATTTTATAAGATCCTTATTAAATTGCTTTTCATTTAAGGATTTTAGGATTCTGTAAATAGTGAGTGCTGATTATGTGAAGTTTGTATTTGTCCTATAGTCTAGTAAAACAAATTTATTTATTTATAATACAGTTTTGAGGCCACCCAGCTCCAAATAATCTGTGCAGTTTACATTTAGAAGAAGTAAGAATTAAAAAAAGAAACAGATCATAAGCATCCAGAAACACTTTAGTGTTTCCTAATAGGTTTTTGGAAGAAAGGTTATGGGCATTCTGCATGCAAACTGTGCATTAGCTAATGAAGAGTTAGAAATTCTACTACATATGATACTACTGTATACATTTTATAGAGATGAAACAAGATTTATTTACCATTTGATTTCTTTTCTGAAAAGATAATTGAAATACAACCTTTCTATTTATGGCTATAATGTTATGTGACTGAATTACTTGCCGTTTTTATTTGAAGCTTAAAAGATTCATAAACAACTTGCCTGCTTATGCACTGTTAAATGGTACATGCTATTTTAATTTAGTTTCAATCTTGTTTTAAACGTATTAATCATGAAACATATATTCTTACTGGACTATTGGATTTCTGAGTTTACTTTCCCTTTGTTGTATGGAATGAATTGTTTGGTTTTAAAAAGTCTTTTTATTTAATATTATGACCTGGCAGCGGGGAGCAGTCATCTTTTACCCTCGGCTCTCTGCAAAATCATAAGGTGAAGGAGATTGGCATGTAGACTGCCCTCTTTCAAGGTTAGAGATTCTTTGCTCTTGCAGATAACAAGTTAAAGCAGTGGAAAGGGCAAAGGAGGACAATTTACTATGTTTCTCAAAGTGTATTCTCTTCTGAAAGGCATGAAGAGTGATAAAAGCACAACAGAAGACTTCTAAGCAGAAATGATGAAATGAAATAGAAGAACATTTCAGGCTGACCAGTTAGGATTATCAGGATATGATGAAACTGAAAGTAACCAAATTCAGCTAGAAGCACTTGAGAAATGTCCTGCTCAATATAGCCAAAAAAAGGAACAATTATAGAATATAATTCTAAACCACATTTAGAATATGGTTGGTTGTAATACTGGTACATTATGAAAAATTAGAGCTTTTAACTAAGCCTTTCCAATGTCTGTCTTCCATAAAATTCTTGAATAATTATATTCTTTTATACAGTATACGTCTTTTCCCTTTTCCCTTCATAGGAGCTATGAGGAGACAGTATATGGATATTTTCACCTTTTGGACAGTGGGTTTGGATTGCATGACCTGCTTTGATCAGACTGCTGCTTTAGAGCCATAAATGTTTATGGATCCTGTTTTCTTATATTAAGTGATCTTGTCTCTGTTATATAAGCTGAGATGTCCAAACATATAAATATTAGCAATTCAACAGCTGTAGATTGTAGGTGGTAAAAGACTCTAGTGCTATATGCATAATTAATCAATTTATTTTAATAGGTCCATTACCATAAACCACCATGGCTCAGAGAGATGCTGACAAATACCTATATGTGGATAGAAATGTCATCAACAATCCTCTTGCTCAAGCTGATTGGGCTGCCAAGAAACTGGTGTGGGTACCATCAGAGAAGAATGGATTTGAGCCTGCTAGCTTGAAGGAAGAAGTTGGAGATGAAGCTATTGTGGAGCTTGCTGAGAATGGGAAGAAAGTGAGAGTCAACAAAGATGATATCCAAAAGATGAACCCACCCAAATTCTCTAAAGTGGAAGACATGGCTGAACTGACCTGTTTGAATGAGGCCTCCGTGTTACATAATCTAAAAGAGCGATACTACTCAGGGCTTATCTATGTAAGTAATACTTTTGTCTGTTTAGTAAAAGGGTTAAATAAATATTTAAGTTGATTAATAACAACATAAATCAGATAATATTGATTATTCTCTGCTTTATGTTATTATTTCTGCATTCTCCTTAAATTAGTCTCTGACTCATTCTCAGAGGATTTTTATCCTCCTTAGACTTTCCAAACTTTCAATGTTTAGAGTAAAATAATCACAGATACAGAGATAGCGTAGAATCCACACATAATTAAATAATGCTTTGAGAGTTGGTGGGACAGCTGGTGATAGGTAGACTAGGAAATTTAAAACATGCCTGGAGAGAGATGTTGGAAACTCTGTGCTGAGAGATTATCTAATCTTTATCGTTATAATGGGTTGGCACACTTTTTTATGACTGATGTATTAGAAAATGTTTTGTGACAAGTATTTGGAAAATACTTCAGAAATTACAACATTTGATCCCAAAATGAACCCAGTCTTGTTATAGACATGTCTTGTTTTTCCTGTATTTAAAACCTTAGTGGTAGGGATTGCTTATATCAATGTAGGAAAAGACCCTTTTTACATAATTGGATTCAGCTGCACAGAAGGCTTTGAGGATTTACATCTTCTCTAATATCTACTTTGATCTAACCAACCTATTCAACACAGAACACAAAGAACTTCAGAACAACTCAGCTATTCTAGTTTTTTAAATTTCAGGCCTCCATATGTTGCTTCAGAACAGATCTTGAGTAGGTGACTTGGCATTTGCTCTCATAACTCAAATGTTAGTATGGTTCTCATGAGATCGCTGCCATGGAAACAAGAATATTTAATTGTTTATATGAGAATTGGCACAAATAAAATGCTAAAAATATATTTGTCCGTTCATGAGCCATCATCTCACAGATTAAAGTGAAGATTGAACTTCAATAATAGTTTGGTTTTTTCTTGAAAAGAACTTCCACTCTGTGGTATTACTCCCTAGATGGGAGAAAATGATAATAACCTGAAGAAGGTGGCCTGAAGCAATGGTGGTGGAAAATTAAGTACTGTGTGTTGAAGATAGCAATGCTGCTTCCAGCAAAAGAAACCTGTCTGATTACCAATTTAGTTTAGAGGTATCCTTGCTATTTTGACTGAGTGAGATTACAAGCATTTACATTATATGGCATTTTCTTGTGCTGGTGCTAACAACTGTGGAATCTTCTTTCTTTGAAAGTTATCTTAAAACCTTAAGTGAGGAAGCCCTGCTTCATAAATAGTATCTTTTTTCCCCAAATAGTTCTTCAGTGATCAGTTTTTTTTTAAACTGTTAAGTATTAAGACTTTTTATAGTAGATATAGATTTTTAAGTGCTATTTTATGTGATTTTAACTAACATTTTTATGTAGTAGGTAATTTAGTACATTACTCAGATACTACAGAATTAAAAAAAAAAAACCAGTATAGCAATTACTTGCAGAACAAACTGAATTATGCTGGTCATTTGGGTTTGCTTACCCTTACTTTGGAAAACAATTCCTCCCTACTTGGAGAGCATTAACCCCAGTCCAGGCAAACCAAAGTTTCTCTTAATACCTGCTAGAGGCTGGTTGCTGTTGTAATGTAAAGAGATCTTTACATATTTATCACAGATTCTTTACTTGCATGAAAATTTGGATCAGCTTGTCAGCTACTGTATGTAGTAAGGAAGATGGCCTTGATGGAGACGTGCAGGAGCCACTGCCTAGGCAAAGGGGGCTGAAGCATTTTTTTAAAGTCCAGAAGAAAGAGATAACATTTGAAAGCCGCTCAGGCAGACACCTCCCTAATTCATTCAGCTATAAGGAAGAGGAAGAGGTATAGCACAATTAGACTTACAAAATTCTGTTATTACAGCCAACCTCAATAAAAGTACTTTTAGCCTACCTGTGGTGTCGATTTCCTGGTCCAATCCATTTAGTGGGGCTGACATCTATTTAATGTTACTTATCAAAGAAAAAAAAACAGTGGTTCTTATTGGTCTCTGACATCAAGACAGAGGTATCAAACTGACAACTTCTGCATTTATATGTAAATTGATTTTATATGTGAATCAGTTACATCAGAATTTTAGATGCTAATTAGTTTAACAGAGCTTAATAGTTTAGGAATAGCCAAGGCTGCCATAGAAAGAAGTATGGATTTATCTAAAGCTCTGAGTTCAAAATCAAAATAGATATTATTGATGCATGTCTTCTAATCTTTCTGTGCAGCTTTCTATAGTATGAAAATAATATTTAGCCATATTCTTTACTGATGTTATTTTATTCTCAAGTTTCAATCTGTGATCTATGTAGCAAATCAAGATTTTATCCAGCTATAGAATGTGGATGAGTCCTTGTAGTGAAAACTGTCTCTTGCACAGTATACTGTCTTATCAGGCCTGCACTTGTAGAAGGGAAAGGGTCATATTGATAAATTAAAAATCCTTGTGGGCCACAAAGGAATACCTGACGTGCTGATCAGCTGTTTGGCGGCTAGTGGAGCCACAGCAGGGCTGGAGCTGGTGAGGCCTGGAGGTGTTGGAGGAGCTCGGCAGCATGTTTTGGGGGTAGCAGCAGTGAATTTATTGACTTTAAAAAACACCTGCAGGCCCCACAAGGCTATTTGGCAGGCTGAATGCTGTGCAGTCCTAATCTATACAAATATAGGAAAAAGAACATGTATTCTTTTTTGTGAAAGATATATTCTTTGCATGTAAAATAGACTATGCTGTCTTTTTACATTGATTTTAACATAAGTCATCTGGCTATAGTTAAGCTAGATAATGTTTAAATCAATAAAGTTTGCTCTGAGGCTTGCTGTTATATCTGCTTCTAGCACAATACAGTGACAGCCTTGATCTTGTAATCTTCTTGTAAAATATGTATTAAATATTTCACGTTCTCATCAGTGATATCCTAACAATTTTAATTTAAATCTGTTACCCAGTTCCCAATAAATACTAAGGTTATTTGAAATAAATGTGTGACCATGTGGAGCACATTGTAGAGACCATATATTCTGGGTAGCTATTCTGACCTGCATATGATACTGCATTCTACTTTTGGATTGGGGTGAAAGAAATGTACATAGTATCATAATAGATGGTACCCAATTATACATCTCAGCCACAGACCTACCTGGTGAAGCTGTCAGGGTCTTGCCTGAGTTTCTGGAGGCTGAGAAGGACTAGATGGGGAGGAACAGGTTCAAGTGCAACTCTGACAAGGCCAAGTGGTTGTTAGTATTTTGGATACTTCCCCCTGGGGGGCTAGGGATATTTCATGTTTAGTCCTGAATGGGTTGCATTTTGGGATTGGTGCACAATTTGGGGGTATTGGACTCATCTCCTGTTTGTGAAGTGGATGGCAGCTTTGACTAAGAAGGCCTTGCACAAATCTATCTTGTGTGCCAATTGTGCCCTTACCTTGACCGGGAGGCCCTTCAAACAGTCACTCAGGCTTTGGTCATTTTGAGCATGGACTGTTGCAATGCACTATGCACAGGATGACCTTTGAAACCACTCAAGCTGTAGCTGGTCCAGAATGTGGTGGTATAGGTAATATTGGCATTCCTTATCAGACTTACGTAACACTTTTGTTTCATGAGCTGCACTGGTTACCAGTAGACCTCTGGGTGCAATTCAAGATGCTGGCTATTACTTATAAAGCCCTTCATAATATAGGATTTGGTTATCTAAAGCAATGGTTCTCAACACGGGCCATATTTCGAGGGGGCACCCAAACTGAACTGCCAGGTTATGATCAATTTCTAATAATCCTCACATTTTCTGCGCTGATTTCAGCTGCATAAATACTTTGTCTTTATATCGGTGTTTCTCAATCTTGGCAACTTTGAAGTTATGGGGAGTTCAACTCCCAGAATTCCCCAGCCAGCCAGGCTGAGAAACACTGCTTTTTATATGATACGGTTACAGATTAATAAACAGTGCAGATGGTAATTTACCTTTTTTTTCTAGCTAACAGCAATTGTGAGGGGGAGTCACAGAGGTAAATAGGCTCAGAAGGGGGCCATGAGCAAAAAAAGGTTAAGAACCCCTGATCTAAAGGATCATCTGTCTTCTGTGACTTCTGCCCAGCCTCTACAATCAGGCAGAGTCGGCATGGTCCAGGCCCCATCTATCAAGCAGCACCACCTGATGGGACCTAGGAAGTGTGCGTTCTCTGTTGCAGCACCTGTTCTCTGGAACGCTGTCTCCACTGAGATAAGCATGGCCCCATGTTTAAAAAAACCTTGAAAAACTGGGTCTTTCTGCAAGACTTGGGTTAGAGTGGGTGCCAAGTCCTGTGTGCTTGATGGTTCTCCAAAGGTTTTTTCTTCCAGTGTTTGGGTTTCTTAAACTGTATTTTATGATTGTATTTATTGTAATACACCCAGAGTTGTAGAATTGTACAGCCTTATAAATTTCCAAATAATTAAATAATCTTCATGCAATACATTTTGTAGACCTACTCAGGCCTGTTCTGTGTTGTCATAAATCCCTACAAGAATTTGCCAATCTACTCAGAGGAGATTGTGGAAATGTACAAAGGCAAAAAAAGACACGAGATGCCCCCACATATCTACGCTATCACAGATACAGCCTACAGGAGTATGATGCAAGGTAAGTATACCTTTAAATAAAAGTATTTGTGGACATGAACCATTATTATGCTCAGCTAAGTAAGCTAACTAAATAATTTGCTCAAAGACAGGCTTATGAAATGTCGACAAATATGTGCAAATAGCACATTGTAGCTTCGGCTATAACTTATAGCTCTTTTATTTTAATCAAGCTTCTGGTCTCTGAAAAGCAGCATTCTTCTTTTGCTTTGAATTTAGCTTTAAACCATGGGGAGATTTCATGTAGTGGCCAGTGGTATGGGAAGAATCTGTGTTGAAATGCCAGCAACTCTGCAAGAACTCAGGGCATTCAGGATTAGCTTTTGTGCTCTAGATTCCGTTCAGAGCCTGACAAGCAGGAAATCTTTCATGGTTTTCAGCGTGCTTTTATTTTTTTATTTTTTAAAAGGCAAGCAAATGACTCTGACACATTGTCAGCATGAGATGCTCTTATTTCCCTCAGTTAATGGAGCAGAAAGATTGAATGTTAATTGGTCAGCAGCTTGGAGTAAAGCATTCTATTGGAGAATAAAGTTTTGCATGTTAAATGATTAAGCATTTGGTTTAGGGCTTCTTAATTGGCAGGCACCGCAGTAGAAGCTGAGACTGCTTGGTTGAAATCAATGTTATGGCCTTTTCTAGAGTCAGCATCTCTTTCCGTAACCGGGGTAATTCTGCAATGAAGAAACTTCCTGCCTCAGAGCCAGACTGTAACTGGCAGGGATGGGGCATAACACTTTGTGCAGCAAGGTTGCATTTTTCAGTTGGCTGTGTCTCAACTCTGACTTTGCTAAATTGCTTGTATTGCCACAACTTGCAGCCATAGCCTTTGTATAAGGGAACTTTTAAAATGATTTTTCATTTTATAACTCTCAAAATCCATGACTTTTGTGCATGTTCACTGGTATTTTTCTTTAGAGTACATAAAAAGAAATAATTCTTTGTGCTTGCTTTTAAAGTGAGTCAGTTTTTGGAAATCATTTATAGTTTTTTTTAATCTTTTAAATTGTGTATTTTTTAAAAATAATGTCAGTTCTATAGTTAGAATAAGTGAGTGCATTATGACAATACAGCTAGAACCTTAAAAGAAAGGAAAAATAAATATCACAACTGCTCTTTTGCTTTAGGTTTACTTAGAATAATGCATCTGTTTTGTGAAATTAGTATTTAAAATAAAGGATCCCTAGATCCTGCATGCCAAAAGTACCACACTGATGGTGCTTTAGCTGTTACTCTGTGTATCTTGGTCATCTAAAACAGGGTTTTTAAAACTGTTCTGTGGAATCTTAGCGTTCTGTGAGAACTTGATGGGGTTCCGTGAGAGACTTAAGAGCAAACAGAAAAAAGAAAAGTTCACTCAAATGCAGCCAATTTTCTATCACTAGAACATTGCCTCTTAATCAGGGATTCTAAGATCTTTTTTTAACTAACAGGTTCTGTAGCCTGATTTAAAAAAAACAAAAAAACCCTGATCTGAACTCATGTCTGCTAACTGTATTTGCACTGACAATGACTGTCCTATTTCCCACCCTAAAACCAGTATGTGTGGGTGGATTTATTTGACTCCAGTTCTTTCTAGGATTTTGCAAAGGAAGATAGGAAAAATAGATAAATTCAAGAGGTGCCTGATATTTATTATTGCTGCTTTGGGAACTTAAAATGGGATTCTGTTCATCTAAATCTTTGCTTTACATCTAGAATAGAGGGTTTTTTAAAAAACAAAACAAAACAAAAAACCTTGAAGTGTCTCAGCACATTGGATCACATTGTGTGTGCTCAGACAGTGAGACATACAACAAGAAAAAATAGTTACAGTTTTAAATCTATTTTGCCTTGGTGCTGATCCAGACTAAACTATAGATGCCTTTTGAACAGGCATGAAATGCATTTTAGTTGTCATAGGTTTTCATGATTAACAGCTGTGTTCTTTGTCTAATGAAACCCACAAAATATAACAGAGCTGTGACACATTGAAAGAGGAATGATAGTGGCTTTTAAATAATTTCTTTCATGTGAAATTTTTCTTTAGTACAATGTTAATGGGAAAAGGAACAAGTTCCTCTGTTAAAATTATTTAGTTTCGTCTTTTTTAAAATTATCTGTTCAGAGTTAGCATAGTATGTTTCAGCTTAATGACATCCAGAGATATTGGGATTATACTCTCTAAAATTTCCCCCTGGCTGGCATAACAAGAGATCTGAAAAGTTTCATGTGTTAGTAGTGAAATCTCCTGACAAGAACAAACACAGACCAACTTGTCTATTACTCAGTGCATGCACTGAGTTATATGGAACTTTGCTTACAGCTTAATACTACATTTTGAAATGGTGTGCATTAGTTGGATAAACCTTTTGCAAGCCCCACTATAAGCTATACTAAACTTGCTTGTTAGCCATAGCAATATTCTCAAGTATAGACAAATCAGTTAAAATAGTCCTTGAAACATTCTCCTGTGCCTCAGCTTATTTTACCAGCCCCATCAAAATCACCCTGTATTAAGAAATATCAAATATGAAGTAACAATTGCTTTATTATTTCCTTCCCCTTTTCCAAAATTGTTAAAAAGGGAAATATTCCAGAGACTTCTTAGTTTCCCCCATTTTGATTCTGGGATGCCAACCCTTTTAGTGCCTGCGGATCTCAGGGTTTTGATTTCACGTGATAAACACTGACAGTTTTATAGATCTTTGTGTCTATCTGTGTATGTGTACAGGAGGTTTCAGTAGTGAGAATATCAGTGCTGGTGAATCAGCTATAAGCAGAGAATCAAACCTTTTGCCCTTTTTTGTTGTTCCACTTCCTCTTGGCTGAAGGGATGATGTCACCATTCTATGAATGCTATATTCTCCTTTTATGGAGCTAAACAGACTCAACTCAGAGTTGCTCATGCAGAGGAAGTGGGTGATAAGGATGTTTGTTAATTGACTTGTGAAGCACCTAGCTGCATATTGCTTTCACTCCCCACCTCCATACTTTCCTTAAAGTTTAAATAAGCTCTTTTGGGCTTAACTGCAAATGCTTATAATGTAAGAATGACTCAGTTACATATATTTAAAAGGACAGCAATTAAACTGTTGGATTTTTTTGATGCATGACTTTTACAGTACTTATATATTCAGCTATTGGGACTCCACAAATAAAACTAATTAAGCTTGCATGATGAAGTAATGTGCATAGTTTTTCCTTAATAATCTATTTAATAGGACGGACTTTGGTAGATGAGTCTGCAAGTCTCTGTATAGCCTAGAATAAGATGAACTGTATCTGTTGAAAACCTGTATTACTCCTTGAATTTCTGTATGCCAGAAAGTAGTCGTGTTGCTACATAGCGGGAAGGTAATTAATAGACTTACAGATTTGATTATTAATGTTCTGAAATATGAAATCTGTTACAGTCAGAGTAATGGGTCCTTTATTTGAAAAACAGTCACAAGATGTCATTCCTTTCTTTTACTAGTACTGGTAAGAATAGTTTACAAAATGTAACTGAAAAGAATCTTAACAACAGCTGTTGTTAGATTCCTTTCAGCTACATTTTGTAAACTATTCTTACTGTGATGATTTGGATATACATTTTTCTCCCCCTTCCCCACCAAAAAAACCTCATAATCCAAACTCAAGGTGTTGCAGTGTCCTGGTCTTGAGTTATTCCAAATGTAGAGAAGGAGGAGAAGCCTGTTGTGTTATCATTAACTGTTTAATTGGGTGCCTCTGATGCTGGCATCCTGTGGACAGAATAGACCCTAGATTAGAAAGGAATGTATATTCTGGAATGTTTCGTAACTGGCTAAGATCATTATATGCCAGCTGTGTGTGCCTGCACTTCTATTGTGAGGGTGGGGGGAGGAAAAAGCATCTCTTAATACTGAACAACAGGAAATAAGAGAGCATGCCACACTTCTCAATTGTCAGTATGCAAAAGAATCCCAGCTATCCTAATTATAAGTGCTCTACAAGGGCTGAGTAAATTCTTTTTCCTGGATTCCAAAAAGGATGTTTCCTTTTATGGTAGTGTCTGCATTCAGCCATGTGATCTGCCCATACACGCAGGTACATTCCTTAGAGTTTTTGGAACAGGCAACTAAGAAACCTGCAGAAGATAAGAGGGGAGGGTATGGGGTGAAGAATGAATTGCTGAAAGATATTGCCCATACTTGGAAATTACGTGGATTTCTTTGACTGGTCTCTCAGTTGCCTGTGGTATGAAAAAATGAACATGGTAATTCCCCCCAACTCAATAGCTAATTAGTCAGCTCGTGAGTCATTGTTTCTTCTTTGTGCTGGAATAAAAGGCAGTTTTGTCCATGTAGGACACCACTTCCTATGGATAGAACAATTGTATGTAGGGGGGCTGTTACAATCCATTTTCAGTAGACATTGCTGAAGATATTACTGTACAATGGAACTGTAAATGTAAAATTGCTCTGCAGTTTCATTTTACCTATACTATAGAAGCAGGATTTAACTTACGTTGAAGAAAAGTATTTAAATATCTGCAGCTTGAAAAAATAATTCAGAACATTTTCCTGGTAATTTTCCTGGAACTGCTTGTGTAATATAGATTCACCTAGGTTTCTGTGCTACTAAATACATCTCCTGGGGCTAATACAGATGAATCATTAGTTGATCATTTGATCCTCCATTTAAATGCCCAGTCATAGAGAATCCTTCTGTATGATCTATATAGATCATATAGACCCTCTGATTTATAACCAGTTTCAACTTTTAACAGCCTTGAGAAATCTTAGGTCTGATACTTATTTGGCAAGATGAGTATATATTATAATGTTAATTTGTGCATGCAAATATGTGAGTTGCTGAATTAGAAATTATGAAACTCTTCTTTCATCTTTTAGCAATGATACAATATTTTGCTGGGTTTTAACATCTGGCTAAACATATAAACTAAGCAGGAATGAGCCTGGTTAATATTTTGATGGGAGACCACCAGGATGAATAAAAAAGTAGAACTATAGGCTAAACTGGGTAGTCAAAGAACTTCTTGAAGAAAGCAATGGCAAATCACAACCTGTGGTCATCCAGAGTTGAGTTCAACTTACGTTGTGCTTAGTCCAACTAGGTAACAGCATCTGGTTGACCTTGGCTGATCTCAGAAAAGCTAAGCAAGGTCAGGGCTGATTAATACTTGAATGAGAGTTTATCAGGAAACAATATGGCTGCGTGCTAAAGTTGGAGGTAAACACACACGCACGTACATACAAAGAAGGCAGTTCTATATTGCTGTGAAGTAAAACTGCATGGATGTCAGGAGTCAAGCTTAACTTGAAGTCTTTTTACTTTGCTGTAAAATGTTCAAGATTATCTAAGAGCTCTGGATTGAATCTTGGTTTTATGGTTGGTATTGCATGATGCAATATGAAGTTTAGTGGTGAGAAAAAGGCAAAAAAAAAAAAGTGACACTGTTTGTGCCCACTTTCCTAATACCAGGACTTTTATAGAGAATGAAGTACTAAAGGTGGCAGAAAAAATAGTATGGATTTTACATGATTATTACACAAATAATATGGTTCTATAGTGCACTCAATCTTTAACACATCTCCTTTCTGTTTCATCTGCTAAATTCCACCAGGAGAAAACATAAATAAGGTGTAGACTTTGTGAGAGGATACATAAGTACGTTGTCAAGATGTGTGCGTGTGAGAGAACTTGTATTTCAAATTAGAAACATTAAAAGGGGAGATTTTGTTTCAAACATCTCTCTTTTTTTCATTTCAGATCGAGAGGACCAGTCCATTCTCTGCACGTAAGTATTTAAGTAATTGGTTGCTTAAAAAGAAGAAAAACAATTAAAGGGTAGTTGACCGGCAGGAGCATTCCCTAAAAAAACTTAACATCTTTGCATTTAGCTAGTATTTCAAAAGGTATGTATGCATGGAGTCATGTATTTGTTTACGTTCTATGAAAATAAAGACAGATAAAGTTTAGGAGAGGGTGTTTCAGGCCTTTCAGTAGTAAAAGCTTTAATTCCTTTAAAAATGGTTGGGGAACTTGTGGAAGCTAGCAATGCAACCAAAGCTTTGTTGGCTATGTTCATCTTAGCAAAATATTTGAGTAGCTTTCTACAAAAGCCTTGGCTGGAAGTTATTATCCATCACATTAGATACTAGGTTGGGAAAAACTAGCGTCCTATTTTTTTTTTTTTAAACAGAGCTGTTGGGAGAGAGTAAGCTTTCATATATGCAATATGTCTTGACTAGTTTCTCTGTCTGTCTCTCTCAGAGGTGAATCAGGAGCTGGTAAGACAGAAAACACCAAAAAGGTCATTCAGTATCTGGCTCATGTTGCTTCGTCACATAAAAGCAAAAAAGATCAAGTAAGTTCTGTTAATCCACTTAAGATATTGCTCTCCTACTTGAACTAAAAACATAATTTGACTTCTTTATCTGAAATACTTTTACATAACCTGATCCTTTATTACCAGTGTGAATGTTCACTAATTCTGTGTGATATTCTTTATTTGCACTGGCAATAAATGTAGATTTCTCTGTAAATTATTCCAAACCTGAAGGGATTGGACAGGTTAGTTTCCTACAGATTGAGCAATAGAACCTTTGTCTTTATTTTGCTATCAATCTAAAATAAGTGAACTACTTCATGTAGAATTCACCAGCTACAATTGTGGGTTTTTTATTTGTCTTGCAGTGAAGATATTTCATGGCTAGACTCTTTACTGTTATCAATAATCATACAAACTCTCTGACAATGTGTATCTTTTGTGCCAATAAGAGTCTGTGAAATATTGTCTCACTTACTGTTTCCCCTTCTCTTGGCGGATTATGTCAGAAATCATCAGTTGGTACTTCATAGGTGAGCTGCACGTTTAACTGCACGATCTGCACCAGGAATGTGTGTGTGTTGCTCCATTGTGTGATTTTTAGCAGCTTTTCACTCCCACCTGTGTCACTTTTTGCTGCTAGAACTATTTGTAAACCATTCACAATTCACATTGGCTTTTTTTAGGTGATCGGAATGAAAGGCTCTAGGTTTTTTTGAAAATAAATACACTATTACTTATTATCTAAACTTAGTACTCACATTTGGTCTGCCTTATACAATTGCTTGTGTGCACTAAGTAAGGCATTCTAAGCAGCAGTACAGATGTCCTTTTAGGTACAGAGTGTTTGGTATCTGGTGATTTGGCCAACAGTGTGGACTGATTTTCTCCAGGCCTTCCAGTCCCACTCAGAATACTAGCTGTGGGTGCAAGATGCTGAGAAATATCAAAAAGAAACTGTCCCTGCACAGACCGGTTGTTCCAACTCAAAGCCTCTTTTCCAGAAGTAATCACATGGGGAGATATTTAGTTATCTTGCAAACATTATAATGAAACCCATTATAATATACAGTATTTTCTAGTGCAATTAATATTTTCCACTATATGAAATCTTGACTTTGATATTAAATACACTGGCATGATGCGTGGCTATAGGTTAGTTCTATGAGTATCTCTGCATGGTGTGTGTGTGCATATGCACATTCTAATGAGTGGCTTTTGGAAGAAAAAAATGCAGCTTTCCCGTGACAGCTTTTTCTGTCCATTGCCAGCAGATATACTTAAATATTCTGTGTTCCTAAGTTTCAGAGATCACAATTTATAGTAAAGCTTGTTAACTAAGATATCTGGCCTAGTGGAGGAGAAAAATCAGTAGTATCTTCAACAGATTGTGCTATTGATTGGTGTGATAATTAATCTGAAAATTGCGTCATGGCAACTGAGCCCTTTCTGAATGTCTTTCAACTAGTTTGAGTCATAAGTAGGGGCTGGTGAAGCTTCTTAAAGCTTTTTCCAGGCCAGAGGTCAACCATTCGAAGACTCCCAAGAGTGTTACTGTTCCTGGATTGTTTCCTAGAGGAAATATTTGGAACTGATTTGTGGAAAAATTAAGATATTTCTGCATGTAAGATCTTCTGAAATTATAGAAGGCAAAGATGTCTGTGTATCCCCAGAGTATGGCCTAATGGAATAGAAGCTGGGACTACAGTAGTGTTCCCAAGTTTAGATTTTATTGGCGTTAAGATAATATTTTGTTGTGCAAAACTAGAATCTGAGTATAATTCAGGTTGCAATTAAAAGAAAAATTGATAAAAACATACTTTGCACTTCCTGAATTAATATATCAAGTAGAATACAACTATCCTATGTATTTCACATTTCTCAGAAAACTTTAGGAAAATATATTCATGAAAAATGCAAATAAATATTGCATATTAAATGTGTGTATTAAATAAAGCTGAATAAATGCATGTTACAAAATGTGCTAAAAAGTATTGATATCTTTGTATAGTTTAAAATGCTATGCTGATATAGAAACTAGAGAGAACAAGTCTAAGACATGAATAACAATGGAAAATTGAAACTGACTACCAAGATCATGTCTGAATATTATATCACTCCTGTGATAGTCCATGAGAAGAAATCTGGAAAGGCGTTGGGCTCTCCTCCCCTCACTAAGAGCACAAATCAGTCCCATAGTAGTTTGGGATAGCTCTCACTCTGTGGTACTAGGTTTTCATGAAAGAACTTTAACTCTGCTCCCAATTTCTCCCTTGGCGAATAAGAAAATCTCTGAATAGGCCCCTATTCCAGACCTCTAGAGATATTTCTTAAAATAGTGCTTGTACGCCATCATTCCCTCTATTCGCTATCAATAAACTTGGGTAATGAGTCCTGACAGAAGTGGAACCAAAGCAGAGTAACTCAGAGGTGAATGGTAGATACAGTACAAAAATAAGTCTCAAAACCTGGAGGACAATGTGCACTTCTTCCCCGCCCCCCGCCCCAACAGCTCAAGAAGACTGAGCATGTTTAGTATGGCTGTGCAACACTTTGGATTTGAAAGCAAAAAAGTACTTGGGAGTACATAGATGTGCACATGTAACATGTAATGTGCACATGCACATGTAACATGTGTCTGCAATTCCTTAAACCAGAATGCTGGCTGGAGAATTCTGGGAGCTGAAGACCACACATCTTCAAGTTGCCAAGGTTGAGAAACACTGCCTTAAACCAAACATTCATTTTCCTGGAATTGCATTGCAGCTGTGCAACAGAGCTGTGCGGCCTCAAGAAAAGACACTTTAAGAATGTGCAGGCAGATGCTACAGGATGCTCCAAAACATCTTTTTTGTCTTACTGCACAGCCCTAATGTTTAATATATGTAGGATGTTGACTGTCATTTGGAAAATAAAAATAAAAAAAAACTGAGCTAGAGAATGGTGAGGGGAAGAGAACGGCTTGCAGGAAGCAGGCTTGGCTGATGCTTCAGACAGAAACACTCCTATTAAGAGACGAGAAGATGCTGCAGCCGAAGCTCATTTTTTCTTTTACCTTTAGAAACCCTGAGCTCTCTTGAAGTGGCACTGAATAAAAAGACAGTTTCTTCAAATTCTCTTTTGCTGATTACTCGAGGAAGTAATAATGCCTTAAAAAGATGCTTCTTTCCCATTTTCTTCTATGCTGTGACTTGCCCTGAATAATTCACATCGCTTGCCAATTATTTTCTTAAAGTGGAAAAAGTATCATAAAATAGTAGCTACATGAAATATTCAAGGCACCCAATGAACCCTATAGTTTCACTTAGCCAAACACTGCATTTCTGTAACGGATCTGCTCTTTGCTGTAAACATAGATTTTCTTCAGATGTTAACCCTGTATGGAAGTTGTAATGTTTCATTTTGTGATATCACTCATCACCATAGCAACAGATTGCAATCAGAAGCAAGAATTAGGATTCAGTTGCTGGATCAAAGAAGAAAATGGGGATGGGGGAATGACAGCCTTTGTGTGTGTGAGTGAGAAAGAGAAAACAGAGGAAATTCAACATGCTGACAAAATAAACATTTTGGAGTCCATCTGAGACTTTATGACTTTGCTTCCTTCAGTGCAGTTGATACGGTGGTCTTTGATGGATAGCAGCTGTCCCTGAATCGTATCTATTCTCATGGCTCAGTAATCTCCTGCATTCACTGTTGTTGCTACTGCCTTCCCCCAATAAAGTTTATTGCTCTGCCACCTGAACTGCTTGGGTAGAGTAATTTTTCTGTAATATTCTAATAAGTATTAGTGCAATAAGAACTTCAGTACTAAGTTCTTGTTGGACTTAGAGAATGTTAGAGCAATATCAATCATTGCCTCTGCTGTTTGAAAGAAGGGAAGGTTGTGAAGAAGTAGAAGCTTAAATAGATACTGTAGCATTTGCACATTCAATAATCTCCAACCGTCTACTATTTCAATTACTTGTGTATTTATTCACTTTGTCACTTGTGTACCACCAGAATTGCACATCTGTAGGTGGTTCACAAATATCAGTCATAAAACAATACTATAAAACCACATTACAATATTCATTTTAAAAAATCTTAAGTGGAATTTAGGATTCAATCAAAATGAAATACTTTGAATTGTATAAAAAGGGGTTCCTCAATTTCTATGGATTTCTGGGATAGATAAAAAAGGAAGAAGAAAAGGATTGCATCCTTAAAAAGAAAATGACTGTTTTGTAAAATAAATCATTCCCTATGCCTTGCTCAAATGGCCTTATCTTTGAGATCACCCACCACTGAATATGGCTCTTTGTCCCTTAGAGCTACCATATCTGGGCTGCAAAAATCCAGACGCTAATAAGATGGCAAAGAATTAAAGTTATTCATATCTCATTGCTGCTGTTTAGTGGTGAACAGGATTTCCGCAGCCTGGATATGGTATCCCTATTTTAGCACACAAGAGAGAATTCCCTGGATATTCCGGTTAGCAATACTGAAGCTTTGGTTCTCCTGTTTTTTGACATAGTGAGACAGCAGTTTTGTTTTTATATTTTTGTTCTGACAAAATTGCTTTGGGGTTTTTCAGCGACCTGATACTGAATTGTGGTTAAGTTCATGAAAGTGATCCTTGGTTCAGAACTTGGATGTCAGCTTTATATGTGGCCTTTGGATAAACCATGGCCTCCTAAAACCACAGCAGACGTATAGGCCTAATACAGATCTAATTTAAAACATGATTCTAAAACATGAGTCTTCAGTTTGTTGGGCTAGTGGATAAAGTGGGAATTTTTAGAGTAGGTGGTACTACAAAATGGCTGTCATATGCCTGTCAACAAAATGGGTGTTGCCATAGGAAAGACAAAATGCTCATTTTACAAGAAAGCAAACTGAGGAAGCTAAAAGATAACTTATCCAGAAAACATGTGGATTAGAGGTAGCTCACTTGTTTCAACCAATGCTTCTCTTGTGCGGGATCCCTTGGAATATTTTCTTACTTGACATAGTGATATGCAAGACCACTCATCCCAGTCACTAATTTATTTTCTTTTTCTCAATATACAGTCTTTCCTTGCTGTGCCTCTACAATCTTTCAAGTTGTCTGATAGCAGCTTTTACACATTTTTTGTTTGTTTAAAAAAGTGGTTGGAGAATAACAGAGTTCTGCTCACCAGGCACTCTAGCCTATGTGAGACCTTAGAGGCACACAAAGGAAAGGGGAAAGGAAAGGAAAGGAATTTGGTCAATTCGAAGGCTAATGTCCAAGGTACAAACAAAGCAACACCTCACCAAGTCTTTAAACCTTACAGTTAACAACCAACCTCCATGCCCAAAAAATAAGGGTTCAGTAATATTATTAGTTAGTCTTACTTTGTTGTGTCTTAATTATTAATTAATCTTGGTAAATATTATTGGTAATTATTAAGTATTAATCTTGGTAATGGAAGAATGACAAGTCTTAAAGTGTTTATATCTTCTTAAGGTCAATATAGGTTGAAGCCAGGAGATGCTGACATCCTTGGCCAGTAGCTTCTGGAGAGTAGCCAGTTGAGAGTTTTATATTTGGTTTCCTTATTCTAGGGGGAGCTTGAGAGGCAGCTGCTTCAGGCCAACCCTATATTAGAGGCTTTTGGAAATGCCAAAACTGTTAAAAATGACAACTCTTCAAGATTTGTAAGTATTTTTTGCTTCATGTTGAATGATGCCTGCCGTTTCAGAAAAGGAGAGAAACTTGAATGAGGTTTTAGTTGCTTTGTATGGAATTCTAAATGCAAATAGTTTCACTTTATTGATTTTTTGCACACGTTATGTTAGTGTAATGCGTTATCCACAAAGAATCCTGATAATGTGCTGTGTGCATGGTCTTGATTGCCTCAAATGTACAATATACTGTGAAGGAAATGCCTTTTAAAATGGGTTGAGGATTAAACTTTCTTTTAAAACAAGATAAGCTTCACCATTAGAAACACGTTGGAGGTAGAAATATATGCACTGGGGTGATGTTGTTGTATCAAGTAGCACCTAGAAAGTAAGAGTAGAAAATAAGGTAATTACATTCCTTCCTACTGTCACAAGGAGTATCTTAGGCTGCTAATGACAGCTGATCAAAATGGTATAAAACAGATAAAATCTTTGTCTCTGCTATTCTGTAACAAACTGTAGGAACTTACTGCCAATAAGGGATACTCTACTATCAGGTTCCTTTTATCTACTGGGGCTGTCCTGTGGAATGAGCTCTTCCTTTGTGGGAATTTAGAAAAATGAGTATGAATCAAGATATGGATCTTGCATTGTTTCAGTAGCAGTTGCTTAACTCTTATGCATTTTTTTCCTTAAGGGAAAGTTCATTAGAATCAACTTTGATGTAAATGGATACATTGTTGGAGCCAACATTGAGACTTGTATCTTTTCCACCAATAAGACTGATCCAAACAACTCATAAAAAGCTGTATAATGGCTTAGAAAAAATTGTGGCTGGATAGCATTTTGAGATTTTACTTGGAAGAGGCGAATTGCCGTAATGAGCGGGCAATTCTGCTTTGTGGAAAACCTTAATCATCCTGAGACAGAAGGATTGGAAAATTTCTAATTGCAGCCCTGTACCTACTGTAAATGAAAGCATTTTTCTTTGAGGCTGAATTCTTGTTCTTTTTTCCCAGTTCAGCACTATTGCCCATTTGTGAAAATTATATTTAACTCAAGAGCATTGTGGGTAAGTTTACAGAGAATCATGCCAGGAGAAAATCCCAAAATATGACAGAGCTATATCTGATACTTCTTTTAAATTAAAGCTTTTGGGTTATATCTTTTTTTTTAAAAAAAAAAAACCCTGCCAAAGCTATACTAAAATTTAAAAATCTTTGGAGTATCTTTTAAATAATAATATGGTAATTGAAAGTGAAGATAATTTGCAAGAAACTCCAATGTTTGTGCTGAATTGCTGTGATAGCCATCAGGCTGGGCCATCTGGCTCAGGGTCTTTGGCTAACAGCCTTTCCTCAAAGCTTCTCCTCCTCGTTTTTTACCCGAAACTCTGGCCTGCTACTTTGCTGCTGGTTTACCCATTGTGCCCTCCTCCAGTAATCCATCCCAGTTTAGAGGCTCTGGTTTTGAACACTGGAGCGTTTTAAAGCAGCATCTCATCCATTGATACTTTACTTGAAAAGAAAAGTGCTTTGGTTGTGAGATTCTCTGTGTGTAACATTTTAGGAATGAGAATCTGTTTTCCTCCATTCCTTAACATACCTAAAGATCTGTTAGAGAAATCACGAGCAATACGGCAGGCTAAAGAAGAAAGGACATTCCATATTTTCTACTACTTGCTGACTGGGGCAGGGGAACACCTGAAGAGTGAGTACTTGATTATAATAATTTTGCTGTTGTCCCAGGCATTTTGATTTATTAGACTTCTTCCCACCCTTTTCCTGTTGCCGGTTGTGTGTTCCCTGTTTCTCTATTTACTTACACAGAGTTTTAAATAAATTACCCAAGACTTTTGGGTAATTCCTTGTTACAATTCCCAACTATTGTCTTTTATTTGGTAGAGCAATATGAAGAGTAAAAATTAAAATTATTCAGTCATGGCATAGTTGAAAACCTGCTTCTTACTGAAAATTTAATATTGAAGAAATCTCTTACTAATGTAGCTAAATTTTGCTATAGAAAACCTAATACAAGCAATCTTACTTGTGAGCAGTGATGCATTATGCCATACTTGTCATGGGGAATTTAAATGTAAAGTATTGCCTTTGAATATCTATCCAAACAAGATACACCCCAATTAGAATGTTTTCAAACTTTTTTTTTTTTTTTTTACTGTTTTAGATGACTTGCTTTTAGAGCCCTACAATAAATATCGTTTCCTTTCCAATGGACATATTACAATTCCGGGCCAGCAAGACAAGGACATGTTTCAGGAGACCTTGGAGGCAATGAGGATAATGGGCATTCCAGATGATGAGCAGATGGGTATGGAATTCTAGAAACAACTCCAGAAAAATAAAAGTGTTGTGACAATGATAGCTAAGGCACATGATAATCAATTCTGTATATACAATGAACACTAGTCTATTACAATTGAAAAACAAAACAGGAACAATTACAAATAAGTATCAATAGGTGAATAATACAAAACAATGAATACAGTTTTATATAAAGCCAACTAAAATATGTAATTGTTTTCATTTAAACTGGGGGTGGGGGATTAGGTTTAATACAGAAATAAAATAATAAACAATAAACAAAATAAATAGATGTCCACTCTCAGAAATAACACACAGTTCTCTACAATTGGCTTACCACATTTTTTTCAAGCATTGCTTTCATTCAGCTTGATATTATCTGGTCCCTTCATTAAACACCCAAGATTCTCTTTAAGGCATCAGAATTAACCAGTGAAACTAACACAAGATTCATAATAGAAAGTGGCACAATATACATTTAGGCAGTCTTGTAATTATTATTTTCACAAGGTAGAAAATTGAATGGTGCATGTGGGTGGGCTGGTATAGTTCAGTTGCTGCAAGCCCTTTCTTATGTTTGCTTGTAAGCGTGGCTAAAACTCCAGCTTTACTGTCACACTTTGATAGCTATTCAATGTTGGCTGAACAGCTAACAAAAGATTTGAGATGTTTGTCTGGGTAATTGGGAAGACAGGATGAAATATTTCTATTTCTACCAAGTTTCAACTATTGAGTTGCATTAGGTACTGCATTAATCAATCAGATGAACTTGCAACATCTGGAAGCCAGCTGGTCTCTGAGTGATTTAGGCTAAAGGCTCTAACCATCCAAAACAGTATTTGTTTAAAAAGGGAAATGGAACTAATCTGTTGGCTAATTGTTGGGACATCTGATGCAACAAACTTTCAATAAGGACATGTCATTTCTGTCCTAGAATATGTTTTATAGAGAGATTAGGAACTGCTCACTACTACCTCATGTGGAGAGCTATATAACTGCACATTTCAATTATACATTGGAGATACTGCAAATTTTGCATAATGAATGAAGTGCAAGAGAATTAACTTCCTATTCTCTGTGATAGCTCAGATGCTTCTTTTAATGAGTCTTCTCTGTCCAGAAATTATCATTCTGTTTCTATTCAAAAGGGGATGCTTTCATTTATGTTACTAAACTGATATATTCTATGTAATAGAAATGTAAGGAGGCCTGGAGAAATCTCAGTAATTGTAAAAGAACAGGATTTTGCAGAGGGAGGATCTAAGGGCTGGGTGGATTGCAAAAACAGCCTGCTGAGAATTGAAGCTGCTCAGAGGCCACAGAATGCTGACTGGTGTGATAAGATAAAACAGAATGGGAAGGAGAATGGAAATACCATGAACAGGTCACATGGGTATCACTGCTATCAAGAGAGTAACGGGAATAAAACAACTGCAGATTAAGAATCTAACAGATGCTTCTTGAGAAATCTATATTGCTGCTTTGTTCTCCTCCCCAGGACTGCTAAGGGTTATTTCTGGTGTTCTTCAGCTTGGGAATATTGTTTTCAAGAAGGAACGCAACACAGATCAGGCTTCCATGCCAGACAATACAGGTAAAGAATTTTCCCTGGATATGAATTAGGGAGCAATGGTTTCTGTTCTTGGTATAGTTCATATTTTAAAATTGAGCACACTTAAAAACAATGAGGAATTGTCCTGGGCACCATGATTAAATGGTTGTTGTAGAGATGTGCAGGTAGTTTTCTCAAGACCCTGAAATCAGTGAAGAGGTTAAGGTTGAGTCCTCTATGTCAAACTGCATGAATGCTTCTAATGAATAGAAGATAAGCATTTTGCAGAAATAAAATTAGAGATGATTCTCCATTGGGGGAGAAAAAATCCTCAAAAACAGTTCTCTATTTAGGCAATGCATGCATTAAAAATGATTTGGAAGAAGTGCTTTGGACCCTTCATGAGTGCAGCACCTCTCAGCTATTTATTAGAATATCGCTACTTTTTTTTCAAGCTTCCATGTATGCTGGAAAAAAGAGATGCCACTGCTTTAAGAGTCACCTTAACTTTAATGAGGGGATCCCTTAGAACCGCGGCATGTTTTTTCAGGCCTATGAAGAAGTTTCTTTTGTGTCATATATATATATATATACATATACATACATACATACATACATACATACATACATACATACATACACGTTTAAATGCTACACTTGGACTCTAACATCAGATGTGAAACTCATGACTTTGGGGATTTGAATATGTGTATTGTATTTATTAAGGCCATGGTTTCTTGCATTTGAGCATAATATTTTTGATCAGAAATTATTGTTCTTCATTGAAGTAGCTGAATCTGAAATGAGTCTTGATACATAAAATTCTCTTTCTGGGAAAGGAGGATGTATAAGGATCACTTGTGCCATTGTATAGCTGAACCCTTTCCATCCAGTTCTTCTAGTCTCCTGGGTGTGCTGACTGTCATTAGGAACTAGAATAGTTTGCTGCAAGTATTCATCTTTTCTGAAATAAATATAAGAAATTAAAGTACTAAACATCTCCTTTTGCTTTTCTCTCGTGTAGCTGCTCAGAAAGTTTCTCACCTTCTGGGTATCAATGTTACGGACTTCACCAGAGGCATTCTCACCCCTCGCATCAAAGTGGGCCGAGATTATGTCCAAAAGGCTCAGACTAAAGAGCAAGTATGTATTGTACAATATATTGGCATAGGCTTTCACAGCTGGCATCTATCAAGTAGCAATGAGCTTTTGAGCTGAATGGCCATGGTCTACTTTTCTGGTGTCCTAATATTTTGCCAGCAGCTGTGGCTGGCATATTTAGAAGCAGAGCGAGCTGCTTTGTAATATTCTTCTCAGCAGCCCACAGGCAATTGAACAGGGACTGACTGAGCTCTTGTATTTAAACTTGGCAAGCTGATCTCTGAGTGGTCCAAATCATATGTATTATGCAGATGCAACATATTTAAAATCCATTTTCTTTTAGAAATAAGTCACTTAGATGTAGAAAAGTAAACAGAACAGCATGAACCTGGCTGGCCATCTAAATTAACAGACTAACTCTGCAACGTTAAAGATAATGCTGTTAAATATAAGTAGTCACAGGATTGCACCTGTAATCTTTAAAAACCAACTTATGAACTAATTTAATTTTATGAAGTTCCATAATGCAGAGAGTAGCCATTACAAAAGATCTCTATTTCAAGTGCTACATTAAGGGTGGGGTTAGGCTATAGGTCTCTAATAATGTTCTGTATTCATATTGATGCCAGTCTGTATTGTGCTAACATCTTAAGGTGACACTTTACAATATTAAGTGAATTTTAGATGACCTTGAGCATACATACAGATTGTGCTGCTTAAGTTACTGATGCTGTTAATGAAAACTTCATGATCTCATTATTGCTACTCATCACAACAGAGATAATTTCTCCCCTCCTATTTTAGATTGAATTTGGTAAAACCAGCCCAGTAGCCTTAGATAACTCTTCTATGTTGTTGTTATTATTAGATTTTTATCCTGCCTTATATATACATTGTGTGTGAATGAGAGAGAGAGAGAGAGAGACTGGCCCAAAATCACCCAGCTGGCTTTCATGTCTAAGGGAGGCCTAGAACTCACAGTCTCCTGATTTCTAGACCAGCACCTTAACCATTACACCAAACTGGTTCTCAATGTTGCATGTAGAGAAGGGCTGGAAGGAACTGAAATCACTTGGACATTCAAAACTGTAACCATATATTTGTTGTTTTTTTGCTATTGAGAATGTACAATGGGCTTCTTACCCTTTTTCAGGCTGATTTTGCTGTTGAAGCTTTGGCCAAAGCTACATATGAACGCATGTTCCGTTGGCTTGTAATGCGCATCAACAAGGCACTGGATAAGACAAAGAGACAGGGTGCATCTTTCATAGGAATCCTTGACATTGCTGGATTTGAAATCTTTGAAGTAAGTGAAAGGAAACAGCTCTTTAATTAGTTCAGCTGAGATAATCTAAGAATCTCCATGAAGGAAGCATATTTAATATATTTTTAAATAAGTAACAGTCAATATAAATTGACTGTTAAGTACTGTAAAAACAAATTAAAATGAATTGAGGTACAGGAATTTAACAGATACCTTTCTGCTAAATTCTCTGTTGCCCAGAGAAACAGAATTCCTGAGTTAACTTAACAGTATATGTCTAATTGAGGACTTGGAGTAGATGCTCTGGGCGAAAACTGAAAGAACCATAAATTACATACTGTTACTTGAAGAACTAATTTGAGTTACCATCTTTTCATTCTTACCTATGGTCTCAGATAGTAAGAGGATATTTCAGTAAATCCTAGCCTATGTTGCCTCCAACACTCCCTGAAATGGTAAAGAAGCCCACCTTCATTAACTTTAAATACTGTGATGCCTCCATGATGCACATTTTCTTTGATCTTGGAGAGAAAGGACAAAAGGTTTAGAGGTGCAATGGGAAGGAATTATTCTTTTGAAGAAACTGGGTGAATTCTGCTTTAAAATGTAAAAATACAGTGCATGTTGCTTTTCTGGGAGATTGTGTTTGTTAGATTTAGTATCCTAAAGAAAAATACTTAAGTATTTGCCAAAAAAACAACTTCATTTTGTAACAGAAGTGTTACACTTGGGGATGATGGTGTTGCTTTGAAATAATTTGTCAATAAAAAAATGAGATTCTTGATTGTGGGAATTTGAAAAGTGAGATATAGGCAACTACTTATATAGATTACTCCTCACTGGAATTGCTGTAGATGGTGTAATATTCTGTTCCAAGAAGTAAAAAGGAAAAGAACATTGCTAAGCATGTAAAATAATGCTCTCTTTCTGTAGAGAAAGCAAAAGAGAACTCATAGCAAAATAGGGTTTGGCAAACATTTGCTGAGTCTGATAATAGGCAGCAGTAATTTAAACATACTTTTTCTTTTTCTTTTCTACCTGCAATAGCTGAACTCATTTGAACAGATGTGCATTAATTACACAAATGAAAAGTTGCAGCAGCTCTTCAACCACACCATGTTCATTTTGGAACAAGAAGAATACCAACGGGAGGGCATAGAGTGGAACTTCATTGACTTTGGCCTGGATTTGCAGCCCTGCATTGATCTTATAGAAAAACCAGTGAGTGAGGCATCCTGTTATGATTAGTAGAGAGTAGCCAGAGCACTAAGCTGAGCCAGCTCTTGTTGTGTATATTAAATAGTGTAAACAACTCATAGGAATGATGGGGAACAAATGTTATGGTTGTAGAGTTCAATTCTTCTAATTGTAAAGGTTGGAAAAAATGAAAATAATAAGGCAAGATTTGGGGAAAGAGGTGCTGAAAGACTTCTCTGTCCTATGCAGGAAGCCACTCTGACTACACATGTAGATGGTGTTTGTGCATTTTATTCTGAACTATTAAATCTTGGCAGGAATGTTTATTAACAGTTTTTTTAAAAAAAAAATAGGCTGGTCCTCCAGGCATTTTAGCCCTGCTGGATGAAGAGTGCTGGTTTCCAAAGGCTACTGACAAAAGCTTTGTGGAGAAGGTGGTGCAGGAGCAAGGCTCTCATCCTAAATTCCAGAAACCAAAACAGCTGAAAGATAAGGCTGACTTCTGCATTATACACTATGCTGGCAGAGTAAGTACTGTTAGTGTAAAGAGAGACCAAAAATCCTTCTAAATCTGCAGCTGCAGTAATCCACACTGTACTGATTTTTGGGGGGAGGGGGTAATTCTTCAATAGTGGAAGAAGGTACATAATCACTTGTCCCACAGGGAAACAGGAAGCACATTGATCATAATGTTCTGTGGTAGTGCACTAATATAAAGTCCTGTCATGGAACAAGTTATGGGCCCTACTTATTTTCTCAGGATGATGGATAGAACATGTTGTGAGCATGCATTTTGAAAGGGCAAGGAGGGTGGGTGAACCAACATGTTGCTCAGTTAATACCAACTTTTATGTGCTCTCTGCCTTTCACCATTAATTGTTGCTAACATGATGTTGCCAGCATTCATTGACTGGCACTTTTAAGGGATTTTAGGTAATTCACATAAGCTTCATTGTTTGTGCAATGGATCTAGATCAGTGTTTAATCTTAAAATACAGAGATTCATAGCCTTGTCTCTTTCCACATTACAGAGGCAATTTGATAATCTGTAGTTAATACTGGTGACAAATGTCTTGTGTAGGTTGATTACAAAGCTGATGAGTGGCTCATGAAGAACATGGACCCCCTCAATGATAATGTTGCTACTCTGCTACACCAGTCCTCTGATAAGTTTGTATCTGAGCTATGGAAAGATGGTACGTAATCATATTTCTTGTCTCTTTTTCTTTAAGAGTGTTCATCCTTTGCTTTGAAGCATCAGATTGAGTGGTCTTCTCTTAAAATTGACAGTTGCCATTTTTATTTTTCTTAAAATGATAGTTGCTTGACAGTATGATACTTTTCCTGTTACTGAAGTAAGTTTGACCCTTTTCCAACCTATCAGGCAGCATCCTAGACTAACATTCAAGCATATGTCCCTCATAGAACCCCATTCAAATTTGTGATCTGTTTCACTGAAGTCAAAAGTCTACAAGACTTCTTTGCCTGTTCCAGTGTTCTTAGATATCTTGCTCTCCAGAATATTTCTTGCTTTAAATCTTACTATTACTGTCTCTTTTCTTGGGTTTTTCTTTGACGTCTCTGTTGCAGAGATACAGAACGTTCAGAGAGCCTATTTCTATCAACATTTTCCTATTCTACATCTAGAACCAGGTGACTGAGCAATGCAGCTATTGTGTTGTGTGTGATTCCTTCTAGAACCATGCAAGGAATGCTTCCATTAAATCTTCCTATTTTTCCTGTTTCTGCTTGTCTGTCTCATTCAGTTCCTCTGCTTTTTGCTAGTAGATTCCTCTTGAACATTGATTTTTAAGCAAGTTGTGATCTTGCAGGTACAGCAATAGAATATATGGATAATACCTTAAATCTCTATCCAATGGAAGCTGTTTCTGATATGAAATAATTAAATAAAATATTGATTGGCCAATGATGCCATTAGGACTCCGGTCTGAACATTTTGTGCATAAAGCTTAATGGCTACTAAGAACTACTGTTGCTGGTCAAAAGAATATAGCTGATCATCCTTGGTGAATTTATTTTCTGAAAAATTAAATATTTTCTGCCTCTAAGTAGATACTTGGGTATCAATTCTTCCAAAGAGTATTTTGGCCAGGTCTCAATGATTGTACGAGTGTTATTTTTTATATGGGTTTTGCAGACTTTCTTCCTTTGAATCCATTGAATAGCTACTTATAAGAGAAAAAAGTGGTATCTTAATTTTATAGCCAAGCCATATGAATTATGCTTCTTGTCGTTTCCTCAGTTCACCTTCAGCTACTTAAAGGTTTCCTTTGAGTATTATTTCTGATTTTAAAAAGTTTTCTCATATGATTGAGATCAGAAGAGGCTGTAGTTGCCTTGGCTGCTATCAAGCAAGTGTCAGTGGCTTGGTTAGTTCCATTTTTTTAGCCTGTCGAATTCTAAAAGTTTCAATCTGCTACCACGCCTACCATCCTGACTAATTCTATTAAAATGACTTTTTCCCCATTAAAGCACTCAGTGAAAGATATGTTCTTGTAATCATCTTAGGTATCCTGGTATACTGCCAGCAAGAAAATAAAATAAATGAATGAACAGGTTTGATTGCTTAGTGCAAGAGAATTGCTATTATAATACATAGTACTGAACTGCTTTCTCTCTATGCATGTAGGCAGATGTCAGCTAAAATGCATACATGGTACCACCTAGAATGTTTGGCTACAGTTTGATAAATTCTACATATTATACTAGTTATTTTAGGGTTATAAGTAATACAGAAGGAATTTAAACATACTGCTTACTACTTAAACATACTCTTCCAACCTGTTTGAGTATATGGGCTTATTCCCTAGTGATAAGGCTTAAGTTTGACTATTTGTCTTAATTTTGACCTACATGATACCATTACTTCAAGTGGTTTGCATAGAAAAAAAACCCTTCAACTTAATAGAGACAAGCTTTATTAGAGTCATTGTTGGCATCTTGTTAAAGCAATCATGATAAAAATATTTTAACTGAAGTAAACCTGCTGTCTCAAATTCTGTTTTATTCCTTGACCTAATACTGCAGTTTAATCTGCCAGCTGGATCTGTCAGGCATGAGATGGATCCAGCCTCTACTTGTTGGTGGCTGTTTTCTTTTTGTTCTTGTTGTTATCCCAATATAAATTATGACTCAGAGTTCTACATCTGTAAAGAGATCAAGTAAATGGGTCCTGCGAATTCTTCTTGCATCCTTGCTCTCTTTTGTTAAGTTATGCATTCAGTCATGAAAATTATAGAGAATAATGTAACAGTCTTGTATATTCCTATTTCCTGCAGTTGACCGCATAGTTGGACTGGATCAGGTTGCTGGCATCTCAGATTCAGCGTTACCTGGAGCCTTTAAAACCAGGAAGGGCATGTTCCGAACAGTAGGACAGCTGTATAAAGAACAACTGGCCAAACTAATGGCTACTCTGAGGAACACCAACCCCAACTTTGTCCGTTGCATCATCCCCAATCATGAGAAGAAGGTAAAATTCAACATTTTGCATACTTAACAGTAGTATTGTATTATATATGGATCATATGTGAACCTTGGAAGTGATTTGAAGATGACTTTGAAGATTGACACTCTTTTTGACATATTAATATTGTGTTTCTGTTTTGAAAATAGTTACCATTAAATTTTCATTCGTAAAATTTCTAGGAGGAATACTGGAAGTGTCAAAAGCATTTCTTTGTGTATTTTGATGATTAGCAATTAATGAAACATGCACAAAAAATGATTCAAATCGAGGAACAGAATTATAAATCAAAAGAGCAAGAAAAAACTTGGTAGCAAGAGCAAGAAGTAACAATTTCATAACCTTCTAGTTGCTGATATGCATGCTTTAGAAGAAATGTCCAGAAGAGCTATGTTTTCCTCATCCAGCAGAAGGCAGTTGATATTGGAACCTGGGGAGGTAGTTCTGTAGCTGAAATGTCACAACTGAAGAAACTCAGCTTCTTGCTCATGCCTACTGAACCTCAGATGGGTGCATGTGCATGGGGGGGTTGGAATGGTTGACTTTGTCAGTATGTGGTGAAACAGGTAATAGAAGAAAGATCACCACTGAGAACAACACATTAATTTGGGCCTGAAAATGAATTTATTGAAATCATCTTCAAGTCATATGCTCCATCTCATCCCTAGTTGAGATCCTGGAACTAAAGTCTGAATGTTTCTCAAGGGGGCCCAATTTAATACACACTACAGTAATCTGCTTGGGTTGTTTCAGTATGATTTTAATCAGAGTTGTTCTCTCCAGGGAAGTGTAAAATGGAACATGCAGTAGATGCTTGTGGCTGCAGTATCTTTGGTATCCATATGACATACAGAGATTCTGTTAACATGAGTCTTTTCTGCACAGGCTGGGAAGCTAGATCCACACTTGGTTTTGGATCAGCTTCGCTGCAATGGAGTACTGGAGGGGATTCGTATCTGCCGGCAAGGTTTCCCTAACAGAGTTGTCTTCCAGGAGTTCAGACAAAGGTAAAACTGAGTTATGGTTTCAGATTGTGTGGTGGATTATTAACTCAAGATTCTTGGCTCCTGTGTTCATTTCTTAGGTGAAAATGTGCCTGGCCTACTATATTTAAATAATGGCTTATTGTTCATTCTGTATGATATAAAATCTCTATTCAGCGTTTAATTGTGTCAGAAAGATACGTAAATACTGATTGTTCAGTGGTGGGTGAGGTATAAGCAGGATCATACCTGCTGGCACATCCTATTAACACTTCTTTTTATGTTAGTAGCCATGACCCCAAAAGCCATAATGTATCAGTTATGGCATGTTTTTGATAAAACAACAAATACTTTTTCTGAGAAGGTTGCTTTCCTTTTTTTTTTTTTTGTAATTTAAAATTGGTTCTTTCAGAATTCCATAGAAATTGTTACATCCATAGTCTTGTTATTCCTAGTTTATGTTTCATGCATAGAGTACAACTTCATGATATAACTATATTATTTTTCCTTCTAGATACGAGATCCTGACTCCAAATGCCATTCCTAAAGGTTTCATGGATGGAAAACAAGCTTGTGTGCTGATGGTAAGTCTCCTGTTTCAGATGCTGAAGTCATAAGAAGTATACCGGAGAAGCTAAGTTCACCCCTTCATTATCTGGCATACTCTCAAACTCAAACGTGAATGGTTAAAGCTTCTAATGTAGCCCTCCCCAACTGGTGTGTTCCAGAGAAAATACAACTCCCTAAATACATGACCATTTAAAGCAATCTGGAGGGCCCCAGCTTGTGGAAAATTCTTGTGATACTTTATATTGAATTAATCTCAATTAAGGATTATTGCTGGTGGATCATTTCTAAAATTAGTTTTTCTAAGAAACAGAGCTTTTTTTAAGGCATATGTTCTAATTCTGTGTGTTGACAGTTTCAGAACATAAAAGTATATGTTCTGAAACTCCTTTTTTTTAAGAGTGTGTCTCAGTAGAAAAGCTCTGTGCTAGTTAGCTGAAGAGTGCTGAATATTTGAGTGCATCTTGGGAGGTCATATGCAAAGTCCTCAGTGTCTTGTAGACTCCTTTCCCCTTTGCTTGTTTAAAGACTGAGTGTGAAGAAATTATAATTGGATGTATTTTTCAATATTGACAGCTTACATTGTTCTCTGCCATTTTAGATCAAAGCCTTAGAGCTAGACCCAAATCTTTATCGAATTGGACAGAGCAAAGTGTTTTTCCGAGCAGGTGTCCTTGCTCACCTTGAAGAAGAAAGAGACTTGAAGATCACTGATGTCATCATTGGGTTCCAAGCATGCTGTAGAGGCTACTTGGCTAGAAAGTATGTATACAGTAATGTGTAATCCTTTCTCATTAATGTCATTAGTCAGCTGGCAACAAATTACTGGTATTCTGAATTTAGGCAACTTTGAAAATTGCCAAACAAGATCTTTTAAAGTAGCTAAAGGGAGACTTTCAAATATATAGTGGTGGAGAAGAAAGGATTGAGAACTGAACACTTGGTTGGGAAAAGAAAATGCAATGGTATAAGATCTCTGCTAATTAGTAAGCACGCTAGTTCTTTTCATCCTCTTCTTCCTCCCTCTACTTTTCTCCCTATTTTTCTTTTCTCCATTTCAGGGCTTTTGCCAAGCGCCAGCAACAATTAACAGCAATGAAGGTGCTGCAGAGGAACTGTGCTGCCTATTTAAAGCTTCGCAACTGGCAGTGGTGGCGGTTGTTTACAAAGGTATGATTGGAAGAGAATTCAGTAATAGGAAGGTCAGCTACAGTGCTAAATAGACATCCACTCCTTAAAAGCTCTTCACCAGTTACTGTACATATTAAGCTAAATATTTCTCCAGTGACAAACCTGTATGTGAAATAACTTACTTCTGAAATTGACTCTCTGCAGGTAAAGCCATTGTTGCAAGTGAGTAGGCAGGAAGAAGAAATGCTGGCCAAGGAAGAAGAATTGGTGAAGGTGAAGGAAAAGCAGTTGGCTGCTGAAAACAGAGTGACTGAAATGGAAACTCTGCATACACAGGTGAATAAATGACTGACCTTCTGATATGCCACTTTGCTACTTGTTCATATTCTTAAAATACTGTAACTGGCTTTGAGTAGCATTTTATAAGCTTATGTTTCACATTAGTGGTTGCATAGTCACAAAATGGATGGCTGCTGCTGTTTGTTTAGTTTTTTTTAGTTTGGTAATGATCTCAGGATACTTTTCATTATAGATGCAACATCATGTAAAAATATGTACATATTTCTGTGTACTCTTTATTTACATTTAAATGATATGTGAAGTAGGGAGGTAAATTTCTTCATAGGATGGACTATAGTTTTGAATGGAGTGATACCATTTTTCCCCACATTAAAAAAAAAAACACCCTTCCCCACTTTCCTGATAAATAGCTAGTACTCTATAAAAATATATTTTCCTTGTATAGTATCTATACATTTCCCTGATACAGACTTCTAAATATAATAATAGGGGTCCAGGTGTCTCTTGGAATGCTCTATGCCTGATCCGTGTAGGGCAGACAAATTATTAAGTTGCCACTGTATGAAGCGCTTCTCCTGTGGAGTGCTTTTAAATGTCAGCTGGTGTTCAGCTTCACCTGTTCTGTACCTCTCCCAGCAGGGAGAGATGTGTGACAGGCAGACCAAGGAGATGTGTGACAGCCAGGCCAATTTCCCTTCAAATGCTGCAGCTGCAGAGTATTTAAATTTTGATTTCAGGGATCATATTAAAATGAAGGACAAAGATGTTTCTGAGAAATAATGAAAGCTTAGAATGGCTACTGATGTGGGTCAATGTAAGATGCATACGAGCAACATATAAAACATAGAATTAAATATGAAAGAAAATTGAGTAGGCCAGTGAAATAAACATGAAATAAGATAGGTTTGGGGTTTTTTTGCCTTTTCTGCTATATTATGTTAAATGTTTTGTTTGCTTCAGATGTCTTTAAAATACATTAACACAGGCATGGAAATATTTAAATTTACAATACTACGCTATTGAAATGGACAATAAGCAGACTGAATCACCCATCCATGGTGTGGATAAAACTTGCTATTTGTCTGCTTGCAGAAACTTTAGTAAAATAATAGTTTGGCTTGTGCATTTCTTGTTTAGCTCATGACAGAGAAAATGCAGTTACAAGAGCAGTTACAAGCAGAGATAGAGCTCTGTGCTGAGGCAGAGGAGATCAGAGCCCGCCTGACAGCAAAAAAACAAGAGCTGGAGGAGATATGCCATGACCTGGAAGCTAGAGTGGAGGAAGAGGAGGAACGGTGCCAGCATCTGCAAACTGAGAAAAAGAAGATGCAGCAAAACATTCAGGTAATGTACAGAATAGGGGTATTACCATAGTACGATACCTGCCGGTTGATGTAGCCCAAACTACATGGTGGTGAAAGAAGAAAGTATAACAAAGGTAGCAAAATTTGGGTGATGGACAAAAGTGGGTTCTGTAAGTCGTGTCCCCATATTGGTTTGTTTTTTCCATTCAGTCATCTTAGCTGTTGAATAAAAGATGGGCTTATAATTCTTGGAAAAGGGTGGCATAATCTAAGGCTGGCCTGGGTACTTTATGGCACATTTTTCCTGGTTTGTGCAGGAGCTGGAAGAGCAGCTGGAAGAAGAAGAAAGCGCTAGGCAGAAGCTACAGCTGGAGAAAGTTACCACCGAAGCGAAACTAAAGAAACTGGAGGAAGATTTGATAGTTTTCGAAGATCAGAACTGCAAACTGGGCAAGGTAAATCAGAAACCAAATTCCTGTATGGTGAAGTGGCAAAAGGGATGAAATATACCCATATCATATTCAGCATGAATGTGGGAATTCATGTTACTTCTGGTTTCCTTTGCCAAGCTCTGGTAGTGTATAAATATCACTTTCTGGAGATGGTTAATACAGATACCAAATTTGGTACAGAACAATTGATGTTCCTAATCCATTTGGTATTTTGGGAAGGGTCTTAAATGGCTGTAATTTCTTAAATTAACACTTTGGGCAGATATTCTGAAATCTGATTCCAACACCCCACCCAATTATTGCTTTATCTAATCAAACTAGTTGCATGGTCATATTCAACTAGGAATGTTCTAATCTGGAAGGAAAAGGATGGATTTCTTTTTAGAGTTCATTCTTGTGGAGTGCTTCATTAAAGGATTGGAGAGTATCAGATTACGATTTTAATCCAACCATTTAGTTGGGAGGTAGAATCCATATTTACACAAACTCTCCATGGGTCTGAAGCTGGAAAAAGCTACTTATCTGTTAGTTGGTAATTCCCTCTAGTTCTCTAGCGGTTTGTTCTTCAGTACTGAGACCAAAGCCAGAAACATCATTAAGAATGAAACTGTACAGGGATTTTTTTAAACTACAGTATAGCTATAGCTCATCTTTGTATCACTAAACTACTTGCCTCACTGGTAAGAAAAGTATGTGAACGTCAAGATAATGATCGAAGCTTAGCAATTGCTGCTCTTCCTTTCAGAAAAGAGTAATCAATTCATTATACCTTTTATATTTGTTTTTGACAGTTTTAAAAACCACAAGCAATTATTACAAAAACATGGACATGGCAAATAAAATATTTCCAAAGCTTGCTAGAATGTTTATTGTTTTTATACAATCTGTTTGTTAATTTTACATTTAATTTTAAATAGTTTTAATCTGTGTTTAATGCTTTTGTGAGGTTCTTGGTCAATAAATAATGGGAAGTACTTTCTTGTGGAAATATAAAACTTCAGCAAAAGTTGCAGAAGATCTTTGTCCTGGACCAAATATGCTGTGTTATGTTCAGTTGTTGCTAAACATTGAGCAAAAAGAGATTTGGGTGATCAAATGTTGGCTTTCTTTAAGAAATGTCACCAATTCAGTAAATCTAAATCAAGCCTCCTAGCACTGAATAGTATAGTCATTAAGGACCCGGGTGTGCCACATGCAGCCCTAGCTTCATTTTTGTGAGCTCCAGTCTGGCCTCTCTAGATTGCAACTGAGTTTTGGCAATGTGATTTTTTTCCATATTATTTTTTGCTAAAAGGAAAGGCAAAATGGGTTCCTTAGGTCTTTATTTTGCCTCTTAACTCCTATCCGCCCCTTAACCTTCCCCAGTAGTCTGAAATTTTTGATCCCACAGATTTTAGTGATATGTCATCAGCTATGTTCTTGAAAAAAGTGTTAAAAATAAAATATTTTTTAAAATATTTTTTATTTAATATTTTATTCTTGACCCCCTAAAGTATCCATACCTGATCGAGAAAATTATGGTGACACTGTAATATTTCTGACTTTCCATTATTGGGACATTGCAGTACATTGCTAGGAACTAGCTAGAATGTAATTAATTAATTTATCTAATAAATAACTTATCACCAAGATTCCCTGATTAATACATTTATGACTGCAAATGTTTTTCATCATGCATGTTTTTGTTTTTTTAGGAAAAGAAATTATTAGAAGACAGGATTGCAGAATTCACTACTAACTTGACAGAGGAAGAAGAAAAATCAAAGAGTTTAGCTAAACTCAAGAACAAACATGAGGCTATGATAACAGAACTGGAAGGTAGGAGGAAGACCCTCTAAGGGACTGAGTTATTCAGCCTCTCTATCAGAATTTCTTACATGCCATACAGAAATGGTTAAATTTTTATTGGAGGCAGTATCTCAAAAAGTTAATGTCACTGAAGTCATAGAGGATTTGTATGGGTCATATTGATCAGTCAGTCAGAACCATTCAGTGGCTGGTTGGTTGAAGGTTACACACTCAGGCAAACTATCTCATCAAAATAAAAACAATCTCTACAATAGACCAGCAAAGAACAGTTTAACTTCTCCTCCTGGGGGGAATATTTCTGTTCTTGTATATAGAGTGGTACCTGAATCTTGGGGTTTGTGTTGCAGCTAGTAGCAATAAAAGATATGTTTCTGTAGCTATTAATAATACTGGCTTAAGGGTTAACCTTTTTAAAACAGGATCATTCCAACATTCAGAATGTTGGTGATGGTTTTCCATACTTCATAAAGACGATGATGTCTGCTTTAGCCTGGATGTTTTATAGAGGGGAATGAATTAACCCATAGAATTATGAGATCCAGGATGCATCCAAATCTATTATTTCCTTCAGAACGACTACGCCGGGAAGAAAAGCAGCGTCAAGAATTGGAAAAGACTCGCAGAAAGCTAGAGGGAGACTCCACAGACCTGCATGATCAAATAGCTGAACTCCAAGCTCAAATAGCAGAACTCAAAATGCAGCTGGCGAAAAAAGAGGAGGAGCTTCAAGCAGCTTTGGCTAGGTGAGCCTAGTTGTATTTCTAATTGGAGATGGGATGGGGAGAGCAGTCCTTTGACTTTTTTTTAGAGCCATGACCTCTCCTTAAATAGCTTTTGAAGCAATGGTCCTAGCTCACCCTCATTGGTAATCCTTGTTCTACACAGCAGGATTAATTTCCTGGAAATGTAAAAGAAAATAAATGAATTCTCTTGCTGGAACTATAAGTCTGCATGGCTTAGTAAGGTCAGGAAGTAGCAGTAAAATGAATAGTCTGTGGGGCAGACTTAAAATTGTCTGCTGTACGTTAATTGTTTGGTATCAGTTTAAAGCACTCCAATAGTTAGGCTTCTCAGACTAGCCAATATTAATACTTTCTGTGGTATAGAAGGATGAAACTAAGCATTTCAAATAGAATCCAATTATGGATGTAACAAATTCATGCATTGATAACTTGTCACAATAGCACTCAGTTTCCTTTAACTACAATTCTATGCATTTCTGTTCAGAAGTAAATCCTAGTGAGTTCAACAGGATTTTCTTCCAGGTAAGTGTGCAGAAGAAGATAACTTTTCTATACAGAAACATGAAATAATGTACCATGTTATTTGTGTCTTTGAATTGTGCAGGGTGGAAGAGGAGGCTGCTCAGAAGAACATGGCTCTGAAGAAGATCCGTGAGCTTGAGTCCCAAATAACAGAATTGCAGGAGGATTTGGAATCTGAACGAGCTGCTCGAAACAAAGCAGAGAAACAGAAGCGGGATCTCGGTGAAGAACTTGAGGCTCTTAAGACTGAGCTAGAGGATACGCTAGACTCAACTGCAGCACAGCAGGAACTCAGGTAATTGTGACACTCATTCCAGTGAGGCCAAATCTGCTTCTTGAATAAATAGAAAAAAACACAGGTCCCAACTGGGTTTTAAGATTTGCAATTTTCCTAACTGAAAACTTTGTCATCTTGTGCAGTTCCCTCAGATATCCTTGCTTAGCTCTGCGATTATGTGCTGGGTCTCGATCTCTGTTAACTTTGAGATGCAAATAATGCAACTTTCTCAATTGCTGTCTAACAGAAGTGTTTGTGACTTTCTGATAGGTCAAAACGTGAGCAAGAAGTGACTATTCTAAAGAAGACTCTGGATGAAGAAGCAAAAACTCATGAGGCTCAGATACAGGAGATGAGGCAGAAGCATGCCCAGGCTGTGGAAGAGCTGGCAGAACAGTTAGAGCAAACTAAACGAGTATGTGATGGGTTTTAAAAAAAATCATGTAAAGAGCCTGATAAGTGCCAAGATTATATTTGAGTTTTTGTATCTGTATATGAGCACAACACTAATGCAGTTTGCAGTTTAAGAATGGATTTCCCATTGCATGAATTACATTTAGATATGATGTAGTAGAGGTTAAAGGTAAAGCTGTAGCATAGTTTTTTGAAAATGGGACACTCATTTCAATATCTGAAAAGCAACAGAGTGATACTTGATTTCAAAGGAGAGTTGATAATTGGATAAGCTAATAATTAATTCAGATTGTCCCCTTTAACCTGCATGAGAATTTGGGTATTATATGAGTGATTTTTTTCTTATTATACCTGGTAAATTTGTAGCATCTTTTCAGTTTCCTTTATTGATACAGACGTTGTGAGTACCTTTAGTTCATGGTAACACAAATCCTGTTTATGCAGAATTGAAAACCTACAGTTTCACTGTTCCAGTAGTGTCTAAATCCATGTCAGTGTTCTGACTCATGCATCAGAATTTCATTTTGAAGTTAGTGAAATTAAAACTTCTGGAGCAATCATACCTCACTTTAAAATGTTCCTGTCTTCTTAAGGTGAAAGTGAATCTTGAAAAGGCAAAACAGGCCCTGGAGGGTGAACGTGCTGAACTCTCCAATGAGGTGAAAGTACTTTTGCAGAGCAAAGGAGACTCTGAGCACAAAAGGAAGAGGGTTGAAACTCAACTCCAAGAGCTGCAAGTAAAAGTCACAGAAGGGGAAAGAATACGGACAGAGCTCACTGAGAAAGTTAACAAACTGCAGGTGAGGATCTAATATAAGTTCCCTTTGGGCTCTAGATATCTAGCTACTTTGCAAATGCAGGGGGAAAAAACTTGTGTTGAAACCCTTTTAATTATTTGGAACTTCTTATTCCAAATTATATCAAATATACTAAATAGCTTTGCAAGAGTTGAAGTAGTTTTCACCTTTAAAGCCCTACACGCCACAGGGCCAGGTTACTTGCAGGACCACCTCTCTCTGCTTGTCCTACTAAGTTAGATAGGGTAGATAAACTCCAGGTCTCCTTCCTTAAATGTTGTCATCTGATTGGACCTCGGAGGTGTGCCTTCTCAGTGGTTGCCCTAGCCCTTTCGAATAGCCTCTGACCTGAGATCTGAGGGATCCCTAACCTTTTAGTCTTCTGGAGGGCCGTGAAGACCTGGCTCTTCCCCAAGCATTGGGCTAGGATGGGGTTGAGCTGCAAGGATGATTGGTCTGGTGCCTGGGGGGAAGGGTACTTATGTTTTTAACTATGTTTTTTATGGATTGTTGTGAGCCACCTAGTCATCATATGAGATAAGCGGCCATATAAGTCCTGTAAATAAATAAAAAAAAATAAATAGTGTGTTGGCAATTTAGATGCGTAATAAGTGTCTAATATAAATATGCCGATTGCTCTGTGTATCTCTTCTGCCTTATTAAGGTGATATCAGTAATAAATGGCAAGACTTTCACTAACGGAATTGTTTCAAAAATTTTTTAGGTTGAATTAGACAACATCACTGGTCTTTTGAATCAGTCTGATAGCAAGTCAATTAAATTAGCAAAAGATTTCTCTACACTAGAATCACAACTGCAAGACACACAGGTAAGCTGCCTGATTGACCACAGTGGCATTTTAAAATACTGTTATAGTTTCTATTTACCAGTGACAGATCTTTTAATTTGACTGAGAAATATAGATTGCAGAACTCTTGATTGATTTTGTAGCCAGCTAAAAATGTGATCAATAAATGCCCTTTCTTTCTGTGGTAGGATCATATGATTCATATTGAACTTTGAGTATCTTTAAAACAGAAAAACTACAACTTTCCTATATCAAATTCTGTTCTGTACTTTGAAAGTAAAATGCAGCATTCTTGATCCTTAGCTCTTATTTCAAGCTGGCAGCCAGGAAGAAAATGGGGTTCCCCTTCCAGTTAAGCTGCATATTGAAAGTACTTTGAGAACACTACAGGAATAGCATAACCTTGCTTGCCTTTAGGATGAGGGATGGGAATGAGGATACTAACCACAGTGAGAACTTTGGAAAGTCATTGGACTGAGAATGACTACTTCACCTTCTCTTTGTGCTCCAGTTTAAGCATAGCTCAGATGTAACAGGTATTTGAATTACTACCAGTCATGTGATTTCTAATAGCAGAAGCATCTAAGGCTGAGAAGTAAAATAGTGCAATGGGCTTGTTTAGTTATGAATGCAATAGTGAAATGAAAATAAAGCAATTTAATTTACTCCAAGTGAGTTCTGCTATATGGTAATGGAATCTGTTTATGCAATAGATTTAAAAAACATGTTCCTTTGGTTTATGGTTGGTTTATCTTTTTAATTTTGTATTAATATTGTTATTTTTTTTTTTTTTGGCTTGTAAAATAATTGTGTGTGTGTTTATATTCATATTCCTCTTCTTGGTGCTGAATATAGATGTCAGGCCATGAATTGGTATTTGATCTTACTTGTCACTGAATGTAGATCTTTAACTTAAAATTCCAAGGCAGCTATCAATTATTATAATAATGAAACATTATGTCACATAAACTACTTTGAGATGTTTAAAAATATACACTGCTTTTTTTTCATCAAAACAAGAAATTTCTTGTATGATGAATATGATAGATTTTATCAGGTTTATCAAGTTCTTTTTAAAATATAGAAATGCCTTATGTTGCTGTTGGGAGGCTTGGCAAGTTACTCTAGATGACAAACAGACTCTACAGTGCTTTCTTCGTATACCCTTCTGAGTTGGTTTTCCTCTTCCATAAATAAAAATAGACTTGTCAAGTTCATTTCTGGTGGCATTTGTGTTGTATGAATTTACTGAGTGACATTAAACTATTTGTATTCAAATTCCCTAGTTTTCAGGTAACCTAAATCACACAATTGCCCAGGTTTATGTATTTCCTTCTGCAGGCAGGAAAAGCATACAGGAACAAATTCTGGCTTAGTGTGGTGTCAGAATGTGTCTATTACCCAAGTTGCTTTTTATTTTAGATCTAATATCTTTGGGTAGTTGACTCTTTAGTTTTTGATTATTATAGGAATTGCTTCAGGAGGAAACCCGTCAAAAACTGAGCCTTAGCACCAAGCTGAAACAGATGGAAGATGAGAAGAATAGCTTCAAAGACCAACTAGAGGAAGAAGAAGAAGCAAAGAGGAACCTGGGAAAACAGATTTCTGCTCTTCAGCTCCAGGTACTATAGAACTAATTTATGAGCAAAACCTGGACCAGTATGGACATAATGCTAAATTAGCCTTGAAGGTAGACAAATCGAAACATGTAGAGCAGGTCTATGAAGAGTTCAAAAGCTTTTGTTTGTTTTTCAGTTGTTAATGACCACTTGCTGTGTTGGCTGAATCCAACAGACTGTTCAATATGAATTACGATTTTAGCGAGCTAGTTCTTAACTATATTTAAAAGTTTGAATTCATCATTTAACTATCTAATCTATGTTCAAATTATAAGCTTGAGAAAAGGGACTGTCTTGATGTTTTCTAAAGCACTGTGGGAATGAGCTTTTCAGAATAAAGAATAAAATATAAATGCTGTTAATCTTGATATGAAGCAGAATCTTTCCATTTCCTTGTAGCACTGTTGGGGTTGGAGTGTGAGGAAGAATGCATGAGCCTGAGGATGGCTGGATTGTGCAAACCAGACCAATTATATCGAAATCAGGCTTTCAGAGATACTTTGTTTCCTTGTGTGGGATGATGGATTACGTCTTGGGTGCATATGAGCCACCCAGAGTCACCCGTTGGGGGAGGTGGGCGGCATACAAGTTAAATAAATAAATAAATAAATAAATAAATAAGGAATAGTGATTTGAATGGCTTTTCTGTTTCATATAGAGCTGCCCTAGACATCTACCTTTGCAAGCTGTATGCTATTTTGTGCCCTTACTGCTGCATCTTACATGAGAAAGCAATCATTCCTCTATTATGATAGATCCTGATCCTTCTTTCCAATATTTTAAACATTTGCCCACCCCTTCAATTTTCCTAGAGAAAATTTTTTAGAGGTCTACCTTGGGTTCCTTTTTCTTTTTGCAAAACTGCATCTCTCACTTTCTGTTTTACTTAAATAATGTTCTTTCTCTACCTAGATTGGAGAAGTGAAGAAGAAGATGGATGAAAACATGGTTTGCCTGGAATCGGTAGAAGAAGCCAAGAAGAAGCTTCAGAAAGATTTGGAGGCGATGAGCCAACGTTATGAGGAAAAAGCAGCTGCTTATGACAAGCTGGAAAAGACTAAGACCAGGCTCCAGCAAGAGCTGGATGATATTGCTGTGGATTTGGATCATCAGCGGCAAATAGTTTCCAACCTGGAGAAAAAGCAAAAGAAATTTGATCAGGTACATTTAATTGTATTTTGCGATAGGGTAGAACACCTTTTCGCTGATACTTGTTCAGTGAAGGAGTGGAAGTGTCTGTATAGACGTAACACATCTCCTGCCTCGTGTAAAGGACAAAGGACGTGATCTCTTGCAAACAAAAGTTACCGCCAGTTTATCATATTTTCTTGATTGGGCTTTTGTTTGGGAACAGCTATGAGTAGCACTTGTGCTCTTTCTAGCTTGCTTCTAAAAGGGTGCCAACTGCTGTATTTTGAGGCAACAGCTGATCAGTTTTTTGTCCTAACGCATATCTGGAATTGATAAATAACCTTTGCTAGACATTCATACTGTTTCATCGGGGATACCTGAAGGGACAACCATTGGAGATAGCCAGACATTTCATTGGAAATCTTACAGTACCATCATTGTTTCTTTTTCAGCTGCTAGCAGAGGAGAAAACGATATCTGCAAAATATGCTGAAGAACGGGACCGTGCTGAAGCAGAAGCACGGGAAAAGGAAACAAAAGCCCTTTCCTTGGCTCGAGCCCTGGAGGAAGCCATAGAGCAGAAAGCAGAGCTAGAGCGACTGAATAAGCAGTTCCGGACAGAAATGGAGGATTTGATGAGTTCAAAAGATGATGTTGGCAAAAGTGTAAGTTGATGGTATTTGAGTGAAAGTGATTACCATCATACAGGCTTGTGATAAGCCTTAGCAGGAGTATTGGTTAAATTGGCTTACTTTGCACTTTCAGTTAGATACAAAAAGAAGATGGATGCTAACTGCAAATAATTTTTTGGGGAATGGAACAACATATCATTATATCATAGTCTTTAAATCTCACTACCCAGAATAAAGAGACACTAACTAATAAAACCTTTTTAACAGGAAGATCACGGCACCTGGAGTTTTTGAATAGTAAAGGCAATTTCTTTTCTAAATAAAATACAGTTGCCGTTGGGTGTCAGGAGAAATGTGTTGCTATTTGTGCCATATGTTCTAGCAGCTCTATATAGACTTCTTTGCTTCTTGCCTACATATATAGAGGCATCAATATCTATTTAGTGCTTTAATTTAATTGTCTGAGACCAGAGCTTAGATGCAGGAATTCTGGTCCACATTAGTTTCTGTTTTTTTAAAAAAGGTAAAATGGCTAGAGAAGCCTGGCAGTGTTAAGAGGGGCAGAGAATTATTAATAAGTGACTTATCACCTTTAAAGCCCTATATGGCACAGGACCAGGTTATCTGTAGGACTGCCTCTCCCTAAGGACGTCTGCCTGTCCTACCATATTGGATAGGGTTCTTCAAGTCCCCTTGCTTAAATGTTGTCCCCTCCCTTAAATGTTGTCATCTTATGGGACCTAGGAAGCATGCCTTTTCTGTGGCAGCCGCTGCCCTTTTGAACACCCTTTCCCCTGAAGTTTGGCAGGCCCCCTCCCTTTTAACCTTACGAAAAGCAGAAGCACCTGGCTTTCCCCCCAAGCACTGGGATAGGGTGAGATTGATGAGATGAACTTGTTGTGGGCTGCATGTGAAAGTTTCGCTATGGTGCCAGGTTTTGTTTTATTTTTGTTTTTAATATTTTTTTTATTGTATATAGATGTTGTTTTGTCTTTTGGTTATGAGCTGCCCAGAGTTTGGTACAAGATGGGCAGCTATATAAATCTTTTAAATGAATAAATAAATAATTCATACCCTAATGCTCTTATTATTTAAAAAATCAGACAATAAAAACAATGGCTGTGTCAATATAGGGAAGCTAATTTTGTGTCTGTATGCTATAGGTTCACGAGTTGGAAAAGTCAAAAAGAGCTCTGGAGCAACAAGTAGAAGAGATGAAGACTCAGTTGGAAGAGCTAGAGGATGAACTGCAGGCCACAGAAGACGCCAAACTGCGCTTAGAAGTAAACCAGCAAGCCATGAAGGCACAGTTTGAGCGAGATCTCCAGGCCCGTGATGAACAAAATGAAGAAAAGAGAAAGCAGCTGATGAGACAGGTAGTATTCCAGACATCTTAAAAATTCCTGAAGTGTTCTTTGGAGATAAGATTAGTTACTGGATAGCTGTTCCAGCTAGCTGATGATTTAGTAAGGCATTCAGTTCTTTGTCCTCTTGTGTTAGGATGTGGGACGTGGGTTGTGTTTATGGGTAAATTGTCTATGCTTTGAATCCTTACAGGTGCGAGAAATGGAAGTGGAGCTGGAGGATGAAAGGAAGCAGCGCTCTATTGCTGTAGCTGCCAGAAAGAAGCTGGAAATGGATCTAAAAGATTTGGAGGCCCATATAGACTCAGCTAATAAGAATCGTGACGAAGCCATTAAACAGCTCCGGAAGTTGCAGGTGAGGTTTGTTGCTTATGTGCTATTGCTTTTCTGTCGCTGCGTCACAAGCAGATGAAGAGAAGCAAATGGCCCAATCAATTACTGAGGCTTAGCGATTGTTGTTTTGATCCAGGAAAGAAATCTGGTTGCATGAATCTTCAGACGGGTTTTATAAAAAATCTCTTTCCTTTGGGGATGTTACCTGCATTAGCCAACAGCCAGTTCCATCCTGGCTTCCCCTCTTTCATTTTGGTTGGCCGACTGGACTCTAGTTCTGTGTGTGACCTAATGGGAAATGGACTAATCTCATTCCTGAGCCACCGCAGTATACATGCCAGTGGGGACACCATAACTGTAGAGGCATCTGGTGGGGTGCACACAGTGAGCGTAGAGGGGAGCAGCCTGTCTGCTGCCGGAGATTGTCGGCTCTCCACTCACTCTGCCTGTTGGGCTTTTGTCTGCTCTTTGGAGGGAGTTTAACTGAACTGGCCTGATAACACTCCCTTTAAGTATTTCACAGAGAGAATTCTTTGTGCATAGAAGTTCTCACGTTAAATCCTTCGCTGCACTAGTTAAAAATGGTTGGGTTGTAGAGTTGAAAAAATATTGGGCCTTGGAGACCTGTTGACAGTGGATTAGACTGCCTTGGGCAAAGCAGACAGTGAGTATGATTTGATATAAAGGAATTTCATATAACCATGGAATTATCTGTAATTTTTTAGGCCCAGATGAAGGATTACATGCGGGAACTGGATGACACACGTGCCTCAAGAGAAGAAATTTTGGCACAGGCTAAAGAGAATGAAAAGAAGTTGAAGAGCATGGAAGCAGAGATGATTCAAATGCAGGAGGTAACCTAAATTTAGGGGGGAGAACCCTAATACACTTTAATACATACATGCCCATCATGCTGTAGGTGGAATGCAAGAAAGCTATAGAAATTAAAGGCACGAGAAAATAAAATGAAAATGAAACATTAATTAAAACTAGTTTACTCCAGCACCATTTATTATAACTCTCCATATATTTCTGTCCCTACAAACTCTTTGCCTTCACCACATAAACCCACTTAGTTACATTGCCTTTTGCTGTTTAAACATCTCAATTCCTTGTTTTTGAGTATTCATCAAATCTATCATGCCACAGTTTTCTCCTCTTTCTTAATCTGTTCCTTAGTCCTTCCTATGTTTGTTTTGCAATTCAGTCCTTATTCACTCTCTCTGTATGACCTAAACACTTCAAAGTACTTTGTACTGGTCACTACAATTCACATTAATTCAACGTGCATTTCTAATAGAGTATTTTCTTGCTTCATGACACATACTTCTTAAGTACTTCATTTCCACTACATTCAACTTACTCATTTGCTTCAATTCCATTCCAGATAATTTCATTAGTTTACTTTAAAATCCATTCATTGTGCTGGAGGTTCCTCATTAAGCCTTCTTCACCCACTTCCAAAACAATTTTATTTCCATCAAAATTGCTTTGCATTTTCTTCTCCTTTTTTAACTTTTACTGTTACTTCCTATTTTTCAGCACTTTTTTGCAGCTATTGCTTTTGCTGTGCAAACATTATATGTCTTTCTCTCATCCTCATGCTGTAGCAATCATTATGTTGTAGTGGTTCTCTGTAACGTAATTTTCTGCACTCTGTTCTAAACAGCTTCCACATCCAATTTCCTTAAGTCCATTTTCCACTCATTGTCTTTGAATACTTTTTTATATAGGATACGTATGGCCATGCCCATTTTTTCTCAAACTCTGCTTCTAACACTATCAAATAATGATCTGTCCCACATTCAGAACATCTCATTATCCTTGTATTCTTTACTAATTATCTTTCAACATAATCAAATCAATTCATTTAGATTTCTGTTTATTCCTTTGCCATGTGTAGATATGAATAGACGTTGTTTTTGAAGCAATTTTTTTTTATAAGCAGTTACTCACCAGTCACCATTCTGATTTATTCTAGGGTCCAAATCATTTTTCTGTATCCCTTGTCTCATTTCCAGCCAGCCATTCATGTCATCAAGCAGAATAATTTTTCCCTCAATCACATTCATTCAGAACATTGCACATTTTTCCACAAAAAATTGTATCTGGTTCTTCCATTATCATCATTCATTGGAGCACAGCATGCAACAATAATTAATTGAGGGATTACTACTTTCACACAAACTCTAGCAACCTAGATGACACCAGTATATTTGTCAGATACATTTACCCTTTAATTCATAATTAATCTTATACCTTCACTTCCCTGCATGTATTAACACCACTCCACAAGATCAGACCACCTTAATTCATATCTATCACATCCTTCCTCTTTATTTTTTTTATTTTATTTCATGTATTAATCTATGCTTTTTACCATTTACCCTTATATTGCAAATCATAACCTTACATATACCATGGGCCAACACCAAATGAACCCATTGTTATGGGCTTCCCTTGCCCATCATGGCTTTGAGCAACTGAGGCTTTCACGTAGCAATTTTTAGTAAGAAAGATAAGATGTAGACTTAGTCATACCTGTGCCTCATTCAGTTAAGGACAGTACCAGTCACTTTTGGCATATTTTGGCCAGTATGCCACAAGCGCAAACATAGTTAAGTTTTATATCTAGTATGCTCACGCTATTCCACGCAAGCTGGGATGTCTAATCGAGAGGGTATCTTGCAGGCCAGAGTACTGCTGCCTGCATTGCACCAGCTAAGAAATAAATGCAGTGAGTTAATGAGTTAGTTTATCAAATATAGTAGATTGATGTTAAAGTAAGAGTGTAACAGAAAATACATGAGCCCTTTGAGCTATCAAAATTCTCCGAACTTTCCTCTGATTCTTTCCAGAGATAGATACAAACAAACAAACAAACAAACAAAAACATTGGATGCTTTGATCGGTTTGTGATTACGTACTTCCTAGCTTTAGAAACTATTTTGGCAAGTGACTGCTGGTTCAGATAAAAATCCCAGAATTATATTGGCAGCAGCCAACGTTTTAAATGTGGCTATAAACACTAGGTCTTTACCAATAAATTCATATGTTTGAGTTCTTTAATGTTTACTAATTTACTAATTTATTTTATCTGCCAAACTGTTGTATCTTATTCTAAACCCTTTCTGATTATATCTATATGATGCTACTTGGGTCTTTTGACCACAATAAGCATTATATATAAGTGACTGTTCTGACATGTAGAAGTGTTCTGCCCATTCCTCTACTTGTTACTTTTTGACTTCCTTGTGAGACTGTCCTAGTTAAGACTGGGTTGCAGTATATTGTTTTTAATGCTTAATTTTCACAAGGAGTTTGTTTACATCTTCTTCTGATTTCAGGAACTTGCAGCTGCTGAACGTGCCAAGCGCCAGGCTCAGCAAGAGAGGGATGAGCTGGCTGATGAGATTGCTAACAGCAGTGGCAAAGGGTGAGTAACAGCACTTTTTTTTTCTTTCACAGAGTAAAAAGGATGTTCTGTGAAGGATGTTTCATAGTGTTTGTATCTTAAGTGCTGAGAATAATATGTAAAGCGTTCTATTTCTGGAGACAGAGCGATTAGCTCATATCTTCTGGGAATTGTTTGTAGATGGTAAGTAATAGGTGTGTTTTCTTCAAAATGCTGTATCTGAATATATTCCTTGTGTATCTCAGAGCTCTGGCCTTGGAGGAAAAGCGTCGCTTGGAGGCTCGGATAGCTCAGCTTGAAGAAGAATTGGAGGAAGAGCAGAGTAATACAGAGTTGGTGAATGATCGCCTAAAGAAGGCAAATCTTCAGGTATTTGCTTGAGACACTTCAATTGGTTTGGGTTTAGAATGCTTTGTGAAACCTCCAACTGTGGCTTTTAAGCCTTGGTTAATGGCTTAGTATATTGGGCAAGTCCAGCTGATTATGATGCATTCAGTAAACTATGGTTAAGCAAACCATTGCTTAGGCATTGTGCATTGATAACTTGGGCTGCTTCTGATTATGAACATAGGTTACAATAAATAATGTTTAGTTTATTAAAGTAAAAATAAGGGTATGTATATAATCTTTGTTGGCACTGAACAGTGATCAATCTTCTATACTCTTCTGCCCTGCTGCATTTCAACCAAAAAGACAAGATTTTAGTAGAAGTGATACAAATAGGGAATGGAGAGGCCAAAGGATATGGAGGAAGAAATATTCAGATGCATGAAATTAATGTACTTTTTATTCTCTTTCCCAGATTGATCAGATAAATACAGATCTGAATGCAGAGCGCAGTAATGCCCAGAAAAATGAAAATGCTCGCCAGCAAGCTGAGCGTCAGAACAAGGAACTCAAGGCAAAGCTTCAGGAAATGGAGAGTGCTGTAAAATCTAAATACAAGTCTTCTATTACTGCTCTTGAAGCAAAGATAGCACAGCTGGAAGAACAGCTAGACACTGAGACAAAGTAAGTATTGATAATCTGCCATGCGCTTACCCTCTGGGTGATGCAATTTAGTGGGCCTGTATATCATGGTCTTTACCTAGAGGAACAATGGAAGGAAATAGGAACTGGGGTAACTGAGGGCTGTTGACATGGTCAAAATTCAACAGCCTTTTGCACATATCACCTGAAGTTTAGGTGCTGATTGTTCCTCATTAAATCCTGGATATGATGTCTCTTGAAAAAGACTGAGTGAGAGGCAGAGCAGTCAGTGACTGCTGAGGCCTTTCAAGTAATCTAGAATACAAAATTAGTCTTTGAAGTAGATGCATGTGGAAAGCTGGCATTGCTCAACTCAGACTACAGATAGCCTTCATAGAGTAACCAAGTAGTGTCCCACTAGTCTCACTTAGATACTGCATCATGTTGCAGGGTCAACATCAAAGCATATCAGTCTTTTAACCTTTAGTATACTTTGTACAGTTTTTCTCCAAACATGCACAATCTACTTGCTATTTTCTGTAAAGGGAACGCCAAGCTGCCAGCAAGCAGGTGCGACGTACTGAGAAGAAGCTGAAGGATGTTGTTCTACAAGTGGAAGATGAAAGACGTAATGCTGAACAATATAAAGATCAAGTATGTGCAGTTTTGAAAACTGGTGCTTGGTAATCTGAGCTGTATGGCAGAAGACCATTCCCCTACAACTATACAAAGTTTCAACTGCTGGAGCTTTTAGCAAGTTCTTAAGATGTTAGCAGTATTGCCCTTTATAGATTTCTGCACCCCTTTTGTTAGGACCAAATATTCCTGCATTAATACATTTTCACCAGTCTTGTATGTGGTTGGGTAATCAGGATGTCTAGTAATGGAACTTGTCAATCTTAGGACTGAGGTATCCCATTCATATTGCTTAACTTACAAAGTCTGGAATGATAGACCTTGCAGAAGATAAGAAGGATCTAGTTCTGTATTTCAAAGGGATAGAACTAAATGTGTTAGACTAGGATCAAGAAGCCTTGGTTCAAGTCCTCATTGTGTGACTTTGGGCCAAGTACTATCTTGGCCAAGCATACCCCATAGAGTGCTTACATTAGGGTAAAATCCCCATGTGCAGTACTGTGAGTTATCAGGGGAAAGGAGGGATCTAAATATAATAATAAATGAAATTAATTTTGCATAGTCATGTTCAGGAATATTCTATATTAGAAGTGTGCAAATACTTCAAAAGAGGTACTTTCAGACCGAGGCAACTTTATGAGCTTAGAAAAAAGACAAGGCTCCTTTAATGATTTGAAGAGAGATGTTTTGCTAGGCACCTCTTTTGAAGAATTTGCACTTAATTGATAGACTGCATACCAAGGATTCCATGTCAGTGTTGATACCTGAATGTGAATAAACTGGGGCTCTGATGATTCCTCTTTTTGCACTGCAGGCAGATAAAGTAAACGTGCGCTTGAAGCAACTTAAGCGTCAGCTGGAAGAAGCAGAAGAAGAGGCACAGCGAGCCAATGCAGCTCGCAGAAAGCTGCAACGAGAACTAGAGGATGTCACTGAGACTGCTGATGCCATGAACCGGGAGGTTACTTCCCTGAAAAGCAAACTGAGGTAAATTTTTATTTATTTATTTTATTATTAATCTCTCTCTCTCTCTGTCATACAAAGTGACTCTGGGCGGCGTACAACAATTGAATAAAATAACAAATGGATAAAAACAGTCATTATAAAAGATAAAGTAAAATGCAAACATTTTAAAATTTAAAACTTTTAATTTTTTTTATAATGTACAAACCCCATGGAGAGAACAGAGTATGAATCTTAGTGGAGTCATCTAAGAATGTCTCCAGTTCCCAAAGACCCCCCAGGCCTAATGAGACAACCAGGTCTTTAGGGACTTCCTAAATGACAGCAGGGAAGGGGGTGAGCCTAACTTCAGGGGGTAGAATGTTCCACAAGGAGGGAGCCACGGCAGAGAAGGCCTGCTTCCTGGGACCCACCAAATGCAAGACAGAATACATAAAATACCTTCCCTGCCAGACCTAATGGGATAGGCTGATGTAATCGGGGAGAGGCGGTCCCTCAGATAAATTTGCTGGGGGCTTTTTTGTAAATTTGTTATCCCTTAGATAAAATGCTATTCATGTAGACTTACCTTAATGTTTTTACCTTGAGCACGCCAATGTCTGAATGAATAGATTATCTAAAAATGGAGTGCCAGTTTTCTCATATAACTTGTGGTACCCTCTCCAACAGGCGGGGAGATATGCCTTTTGTGATGACACGCCGGATTGTCAGGAAGGGAACAGGTGAAGTGTCTGATGAGGAACTGGATGGCAAGACAGATGCCGGTGAAGCCAAAGCTACTGAATAGAATTGCTTCTTGGATCCAGGTTACCCATGATCAAATGACCTACCCTCCCTCTGTCACCAAACCCTTCTAAAGTATGCTGGGGAAAGTGGATCATATGTGTTGCAATGTTTCTTGGACTATTTGGAGCCATCGGACATTAGTGTTATCTCTCCCAGCATCACACTCTTTTGTATTGAATGCCAAAGAGTCTGTAGTCTGATATGAGACTGGGCACTACAGATGCCTATAGCATTGATTGTCCTTCCCACAGCTGCCAGTAAACGTTTGTGGTTTGGTGGGAGAGTGAATACTTTTTGTTGTTATAAATCAACTATTTTCTTCCAATAACGAGTTTGTGATAGAGGCAAGGAATCATCCTTTATTCCCTCTTCTTTTGTTTGCTTTTGGCAATCATGTTCTGTGACCTCATAGTTTTGACTTTTTCAGTCTCCCACTTAGCCAGTTTAAGGTTCATGCTGAATAGGAAAAACAAGGATTCCCAGCATGCCTTCCAAATGTCTTTGAAGATCATGTAGACTTGGGAATGGATGAAGGAGAAGAAAGCTTCTCTTAGAAGAGACTTTATTAATTTGATCCCTCCTTGTAGCTAATACCTGGACAGTTCTGAAGTGCAATGGTGTCTCAGGCTTTATGTCTAAGATGGAATGAACCAGTAGTTAGCGACAGGCCAAGAAAGCATCAAGTTTTCCTGTGTTCTTGTTGGAGAACCTGTTTGGGACCAAATATATTTAACGGTAAGAGGCAGAACCTAGTGGTTTTGAATGGCGTGTGGGCAAGGAAGTGCTTCTTTATTATAATGTCCAAGCCTCTAGCTCTATAATCAGGGGATGGGTTTAGTTATTCTGCACAGTGACTAAGAGTATATTAAAGAAGAAAAAAAAAACTTTTAATCTGCACAGATGATATGTTGAAGACCTTTGTATCTCTTGTTTATAAGTAATTAAGAAAATACAGTAAAGGTCTTTATCACTGCCTTTCTATGGGGACTGCGATTATATAGATAGTCTTTACTTTTCTACACCATACACTGGTTGCTGGATTTATCTGTATACTTAACCATATTGTATATGCTGCATTTAAACTTCTAAGTAAATGACAAATTAAAATAAGAACATCTTATACTGTATGGTTATTGCTCTCACTGCAGGAACCTCCTGTCCTTGTTGCTGTCACCAAACCAAATTTGCAAATCTTTTTTTATATAATAAGTGCCTTAGCATGTGTCTCCACTACAGTCAGTAATGGATTACCGGTGCTCCTCTAACAATAAAGATTATCCATGTGCTACAATCTCCTGTGTGTACTTCTCTACCATGTGCTTGAATGCAATGAAAGTGACAGGAACTGCCCTAATGGAGCAAATTATGTGCCTCTCTTTTGCATTGAACAGGATGCAGACATAAGGTTGATATTGCTTCAGGTTGATAAGAACCTCCTTGCTGTGAATAGTTTTTGATGAAACACTGGTCACAAACAAATGTTTCTTAGTATATAGGATATAAATAGTTGGGAATATGTGTTCAGATATAAAATAATCCAGCAGGATCATAGCATCCCTGTCCTTTTACATTAAAATTCAAAAACATGCAAAGAATACAAAGTTCTTGCAGAATCCCAGCTATAAACTAAAGGAGGCCAATACTGACAATATATGTTATCTGTGTGTAAAGGGTGTACATTAATCACACATGTAACCATGTGATTAAACGTTTTCTTATATAAAATGGTATCATCTGAGGCAGACAGTGACTACAGTATATTTACACGCAACGCTAAAATGGGAATTTTCTAACCATGACTTGAACAAACCATTGTAGCCTGGTTTCCATATATTACTAAGTCATAATGTATGTGTTATCATATCACTCTAATTCAAAAACCAAACTTCATTAAACGTTAGTGTCATGTGTAACTCAGTCTAGTAATAAGATTTGAACATGAAGCGGTGCTCTTGGTGATGGAAAGTTTTCCAGTGAAGTAGATGCTCTTACACTTCCCTAGCAAATGATTGAAAAAAAAGACTTGGATACTCTTATAGTGCATAATAGATAAGCTTGTTGTTTTCTGTTGGGCATAAGATGCAACTTCCATCAGTCAACAGCAAGTGGCATAGTTTCATTTCAACATACCTGTAGGAATGGATCATCTGATTCCTTTAAAAAGGTGACACAGTTAAAAAATAGAATCAGATAGCCAAACTGGTACTCATAAAAAGCATGTGTGAAATAATCCATTTTAACTGGAAACCTTTGTGCATTTTGATATGAGGTATTAAGTGGCAGGAAGATCAATAACATTTCAGAGCTTGATATTTTTTAGTTGATACTTTTAGTTGATGACAAATGTTAGTAATTTAATGAAAATAAACACAGCCATGCTCAAATGCAGAAATGTATTTTCAAGAGTAATCAACTTCTGGTACTTTAGATATTGTTGAATTATAACTCTCTGCATCCCTAGGAAACATAATCCACGGGAATCCTATCAGTATAATGCATATTTAATTTATTGGTCAGTTCCCCACAACCCTACTAGAGTAATAGCTATAGTGATTAAGAATACCTTTTAAAATGTCGCAAATGGTGCAGGACCCAACCTGAGACAGTGGCCACATGCCGGATTTGGTTTTCTTGTCAGAGCAATGGCAAGGTGATCTGAGGGGAGATTTACAGCTTTCCCCGAACACAGGTTAGAGCCGCTGTCAAGGCCTACATTGTGCCAATAAGGGTGGCAAAGCGTCAATACTTCTCCGCCCTTATTGCGTCTGCAGAATGCCGCCTGGCGGCCCTGTTTAGGATCACTAGGTCTCTCCTTGGCAAGGGAGATGTGGGAGTTCATTTGCAGGGCCGTGCGGAGGAATTTTCAGGTCATCTGCAGGACAAAGTCGCTCGGATTCATTCCAAGTTAGACTCCAAGCGTGGGGCAGGGTCTGGGGAGATACCGGGGGACCGTTCTTACCCAGTTATCTGGGAACAGTTCGATCCTGTTGCTCCTGAGGAAGTGGACAGGGTCCTGGGGACTGTGAGGGCCACCACTTGTCATCTTGACCCATGCCCTTCCTGGCTGGTGAAAGCAGCTCGGGAGGTGACATGTGGTTGGATCCAGGCAATGGTTACTACATCCTTGGAGGAGGGAGTGTTTCCGGCTGCCTTTAAGGAGGCGTTGGTGCACCCCCTCCACAAGAAACTCTCCCTGGATCCCACCGTACTGGACAATTTTTGTCCAGTCTCCCACCTCCCCTTTTAGGGAAGGTGATTGAGAAAGTGGTGGCTTCACAGCTCCAAAGGCTCCTGGAGGAAACAGATTATCTGGACCCCTTCCAGTCAGGTTTCAGGCCCGGTTACGGAATGGAAACGGCATTGGTCGCACTTATGGATTATCTCTGGTGGGAGTGGGATGGTGGAAGTGCGACCATCCTTGCTCTCCTTGATCTCTCAGTGGCTTTCGATATCGTCAACCACAGTATCCTGTTGGGACGGCTCAGGGAATTGGGGGTGGGTGGCACAGTATTGTGCTGGTTCACCTCCTTTCTTCAGGGCCGATCCCAATCGGTGTTGATAGGGAGTGAGAGGTCCCATCCTCGGCCCCTCCTTTGTGGGGTGCCGCAGGGTTCGGTTCTCTCCTCACTCCTTTTCAACATCTACATGAAACCACTGGGTGAGATCATCCGTCACCATGGGATGAGGTATCATCAGTACGCTGATGATACGCAATTATACATCTCCATCCCTGGTGAAGTAAGTGATGCTGTGGCCGCCCTTTCTCAGTGCCTGGAGGCTGGAAGGGTCTGGATGGGGAGCAACAGGCTTCAGCTGAACCCTGGTAAGATGAAGTGGCTGTGGGTGAATGGCTCCTCTGTATCCGGGACTTTGTCATCGTTGGTGCTGGATGGGGTAGCACTGCCCCAGACAGACCCAGTGTGTAATCTGGGGGTCCTCCTAGACTCACGGCTCCTGCTTGAAGAGCAGGTGGCAGTCGTGGCAAGGAGGGCCTTTGCACAACTTCGGGTTGTGCATCAGTTACGCCCTTTCCTGGATTGGGATGCCCTTCAAACAGTCACTCATGCCCTTGTAATCTCCCAGACAGACTACTGCAATGCACTCTACATGGGGCTACCCTTGAAGAGTATCTGGAAGCTACAGCTGGTCCAGAATGTGCCTGCACGGGCTATTTTTGGAGCCCCAAGAAGGGCCCATGTAATACCATTGCTCCGCGAGCTGCATTGGGTACCAGTTTGCTTCCAGGTCCAATTCAAGGTGTTGGTTATTACCTTTAACATGGCATGGGGCCAGGTTACCTAAGGGACCGCCTCTCCCCTATGACTTCAACCCATCCCACCCGTTCACACAGAGAGGGCATGCTTCGGACCCCCTCAGTAAAAGAATTCTGTCTAGCGGGGTCCAGAAGGTGGGCCTTCTCTGCGATAGCCCCTGCTCTTTGGAACATTCTGCCCCCGGAGATGCGATTGGCCCCTCACTCCTGGCCTTCTGAAGGACCTTGAAGACCTGGCTGTGTCACTTGGCCTGGGGCGGGGAGGGAATATCTCAAGCAGGGAGATGGCTGCCCCCATAGTGGCTGGCTGTCCCCGGCCCGATTTTCCATCTTCTTGGATTGTCCTTTTTTAGTATTGTTTTAATTCTATATATATTATGTATTTTATATATATTTATAGTTTTAATGTCTTTGTAAGCCGCCCAGAGTCCCCTATTGTGGGGGAGATGGGCGGTGGAGAAATCCAATAAAAAAATAAAATAAAATAAAATAAAATAAAATAAAATAAAATAAAAATGAAGAGGATGCATCTGAAAATAAAGTGTTAAAAGTAATGAGCTGCCAACACTTCTAATTAGTTGTTACCTTAGTTGAGATTATTTTATTTTTATATTGCTTTTCTTAGAGGAGCGTAGAACAATTCAAAAAAGAGTAATAGAAAATAATCTTAAATAAAACCACAGTAAAAACAGCAGCTCCTAAACTATGTTCTGCAACCAGATTAAATCCCAAAATTGTTTTAAAAAGAAAAAGCAATATATTAAGTAGATCACAAGAGTCTAATCCTTGAGTAATCATCCTCTTTCAAATGCTATATTTACAATAACCTGTTATGACCTGAAGAAACATATAACATACTGATATGTAGGGGCAGGGGATGGTAGGAAGGCCTGAGAACAAAACTGAAAGGATTGATTGACATTAGAGACAAGGAATAGGTACCAGGATTATGCCCAGTCCCCCCAAGGGAATATTAACTCACCCACAGATCCCTCCTAGAGCGGAATTGGCTGAATGGTATTTCAAGATGCTTTTTCATCATAGCTTTTCTTCAATTCTCTGAAGGCACAACTGAGATTATGCACTGCATCTTGTGGCCAAACTATATACTGGAGCAGGAGATGGAGTTTGGTTAGGAGTTGCATGACACACTGCAACATAAACTTCTTATACTGGCTGGATTCACACAAGATGCCAGGCTAAAATATGGTTGGCTAGTTTGTGATTCAGCTTGAAATAGAATGGGAATGAAGAGGGAAAGACCTCAAAAGGTGCTGAGAGAAAGGACATCTCACCCAGTTTTCACTAACCCCTGCCTATATTAACTTATTGACTGTCAAGATTATTCCTGTGTTTTACGAAGAAAGATCAAAGGCATGAGGTTTGTTTAGCCTTAAGAAGACTTCAAATATATGAAGGGATGTTTTTATTTTATCACTGAACATATGCAGTAGAGAGATTCAAACCATTCTCAGAGAGTTGGGAAACAAGCTGTAAGAAAAGGACCTTGCTGCACTTATTTATGTGTTAGTCATCTTATAGTAACAGCTGTTAGACAACATACATTAAAAACAAAATGAAAACAAAGTTACTCCTTTAAAAAAAAAATACAAATGCCATAAATGTAAAGCTCCTCTTTGTAAAACACCATTCACTAGCAGAGAAACAAAATTAAAAGGCACAAGAAAATAAAAATATCATAATTTGGTGCTGCAAGGATAACAAAGCAGGCATCATAGAGTCTTCTCTGGAGGGGACTCAGTGGACCACAGCTGATAAAGTCTGCCTCCAAATATTAGCATCTTGATCCTATATAGTTGTTAGAGCAGATTCTGCTACCAGGGAATTATTGGCTCTATTTTGGTAGGTTCATTTCAAATTGGTTATTATTGTAAGTTTTAAGGTAGCATTCACTCCAGTCCAATGCTGCTAGAGTTTTTTCCTTGTTCCAAAGTAATGGAAGTGAGGCAGATGTGGGAGGTCTTATTTCTAGAGAAGCATTCATTCTCTAAAAGATGTACATTTCAGTGTCAGAAATATTCATCCTTTTGAAGGTAGAATGGAACCATACATTCTCAACAACTGGACTGGTTATGGGCAGACAATTCCAAGTTGTATAGGAGGGGAGAAAATTGGAATACTCCAAACAAGAATGATGTAAGGTGATCTAATTAAGTGCCAGAAACATTGAAGCTGCTATATTTATAATTCTGTGATGAAAAGGAACAAATTCATTACCATCTGCCTTGCATTCAGTTGCACTCTCAGGTTTAATCCCTGACACCTCTAGGCAGAGCTTGGGCAGGTCTCTGTCTGAAACTCTGGAGAACTGCAGATCACATTCACTGGAAATTCTGGAAATTACAGTATCAAAACAACTACAGGGGTGACTGGATCAATATTTGGATATGGTCTTTTTATAGTATGTTTTAGCTTGCATGCATGGAAAATGCAAACTGCATGTGTTCAGTAACCATGTATCTCCAGGACAGAAAACAAAAAATACGTTTTTGTATGAAAAAGCTTTCATAATACCCAGGGCCACTATCAAAAACACAATACTGTATTAAGTTTTGTAATCCAATGAAAAAGATTTTCAGCAGGCAAAATGTTAAGTACAGTCCCTTCAAGTATGTACTATTCTACTTATATTTTACAGACACTTGAAACAGTAATCATTTTCTGCCTGGCAGTTTTTCCTAAGACATAACTTCTGGATCAGAAAACATACATGCTGGATTAAAATGTGTGTTAATTAGAATTCAGAACAGAAAATTGGATAATTTTATTCAACAGTTGTTTAAGGCTGAACTAAGAAAAATGTAAAATATCTGGAAGATGAAGCTAAGTATCAACTAAGTTGCCTGTTACATCACTGTCAGTAAAATAATCTCTGATGACTTTCATAAAACAGATCAGATTCCTTTCAAAATCTAGAAATAAAAATGAACTTACAATGATTTCCATCTTCTTCAACTATCACACATTGGTTGGAGATTACGGGACTGTACGCTTCTGCAAACATATTTTGTCTGGGAATGGGATTCATCCACAATTGTATGTGTTACCACTCAGAAAAGTGGAAAACAAAAAGAATTCTATTATAAATACTGTATACAATAAGGGAAAGCAGCATTTCCCATCCTGGTACTTTCTAGATGTGTTGGACTATGATTCCAACATCCTCAGAACCACCATTGATTAATCCACTAGTTTATTTATTCACTGAGATTTACATGCCTCTCCAATCCAGAAACTCTTGAATGCTTTACAAAAAACCAATACAGTGTAGGAGTAAAAACCATAATAAACTAATATAAATACACCATCCATACCAATACATCTACGCCCCAGGGAGTATATTGTTGTCCATTTCAATCCCAAATGACCTCTGGAACAGCCAAGTTTTCAAAGCATTTTGAAAACTTAATGCAGTTAAAATGTCTTTAATATGCAATGCACATTTTTTCTTGCAAAACCTAGGTGTAGGGTTACCATTATTACCTCTGAAATGAATCTACTCTATGAAACTCACTGTGAACTTGGTGATACTTTCAGTTACAGTTTCAATGTTCACATATTTATATTGCAGATTATTAACAAGCGGTCTGGCCTTAAATTTTATATCAAGAAATCCACTGAGAATTAAGGAGGTAGGAACATGCAGTCAAGTGATATGTCACACCTGTCACAGGCACAAAATCTTGACATCATTATGAGGAACAGTGAACAGTTTACCAACAAAGCTGAACATGACTGCCAAAGATATGAAATCTGAAGCAAAACTATGATTGTGTTGTGTTATTCATGCATCAAATGTTTCAAAACTGACTTCAACCACTCAGGAATGGCTGCTCATCAAAGCCCTTGCCTAGAAATATATACTGTAACTTCCTTTTTCTCTCTTAAAGAAAAATGTTGCCATTAAGAAAGTGATGACAGAAAAGTGACAGAAATTTTCTCCAGTGTTTAGGAGACTCTAAATGTACAGGGTGGGACTGGAAGTTATAGGGTTTCGTTTTTTTCCAGTTACAGACTTACCACTCTGCAGTCTTTCCATCTACCCAGACTTCTAGATCTGAAAAAGCCCCAGGAGATGGGTTCTTCCCTAAGGATTTGTGACACCCACCCCCACTTACCAGTCACCTTGTACATCACTACAGTAATAGCTAAGAAGCCACAACTCACCAATGAAAATTTCAGAGAAATGTCTGTTTTTAAAAATCTTTTCATTCAAATTTAACAATGATTAAAAATGCAGAATTTTCAGCACAGCAATAGCCCACCATATCGTTCCTACCACTAGTGCTCAGTCATGTTCAAATGGAAAAGCACAGCAATTATCTCCCTAATTGCTCATCAAACTTTGAAGGAGTTCAAATCACCTGTTGATCACCTGATTTCCTTTTCGACCATTTTATGTCTAATACAAAATTTCAGAAGGGCTTAACCACACACAGAGAATATAAGTGTGTGTGCATAAATAAATAATTAAAAGTGCCTTCCAATACGCACAAAATATAACCCTAAGCAATGCTATCCCCAAATTAAATTCCATAAACTTCGCGGTAAGCTTGCGGGTTTAGTGTCTAAGTATTTATGGTCGCAAACTGGAACCCCAGGAATACTACTCCTTTTACAAAAGAAGCAGGAAGGACGATTACTGTATAAATTTTTATCCTATGACGCAAGCAGCAAAGAAGCCTCGAGGCAGCCCTTTTGAAAAGTGCCTGCCTTGCGCGGTTCCTCCTAGCGCTAAACACAGAGACAGAGAGGAAGCCGATTGTTTATCTGCAGAGAGACCAAACGAGCTTCGCCCACCCCGCATCTCCTTAGCAGAAAACGCCACCGCGCAGCCCCGAGCGCCCGGCTCCCTCCGCCACCGCCCTAGAAAATCAGCAACCTCCGGCGTTCCTCCCCTCGCGCTTCCATCGCACCGCCCTGCCCGGCGAAGGACCAAGCACCGCCAGTAGCTCCGCCCTTCCTCGCAGCTTCACCTCCTCGCCAGTCACGAAGATTGCCGAGCGGAAGGGAGAGTGGGGATCGTGTCGAGCCGTAGCTCCTCTCCGGCCTTTCCGAAGACAGTCGAAGGGCTTCGGCCTCTCTTCCTCCCCTCCACGTCTCTGGCGGCGATTGCTCTTGCTGGGGCCGCCGCGGTCTCCTCGGGGGCTTTCAGCGCTGCTCGGCGGGCCCGAGCCAGTGTCGGGGTCTTTCGGCGGAGGCTTCGGCTGGGGCCGTCCGCTCGCAGGCTCCCCATCGCCCGGGCAGAGACGTTCCCGCCCGCAGCTCTCGGGGGTCCTGGCCGGACCGGGCGGGCTGGGCCTCAGAGCCGCGGCTGAGGTAGCGCGATCGGTGGTCGGCTTGTGGTGACTGTGAGGCGGCGGCGGCGGCGGCGGCGGCTGCAGCGATTCCCCCCAGGGGAAGCGGGGCGGCCGGGGTCCGGCTCGGATGGCGGAGGGCATCCAGCACCAGCAGCTTGTGCCCGGCGTCGGCGTCGCAGCCCCTCGAGGGGTCAAGCGGGAGTCCGAACTGGAGCAGCCGATGCCCGGAGGGGACGGAGCCGAGAGCGGCCAGAGCAAGAGGCTGCGGACGGAGGCTGAGGCGGACGGAGGCGGCATGCAGGTAGCGTTCGCGGCGGCGCCACCCTGGACGGTCCCCCGCGGCCGCGAAGGGCGCGCTTCCTCGCGCACGTTCCCGCGGAGCGCAGGAGCGATGGGCGCCGGGCTCGGAGGAGCCCGGGCAGGATGCTAGTCCCGTGGAAGCCGCCTCGGTGCGCGGGTCGGTGTCGAGGGCGGCAGTGGGTGGGGGAAGGAAGGCAGGCTTTCGCAATAGGAGAGGCCCAGAAGCAAGACCGGTCTTGGTCTTGGAGGAGCGGGAGGAGAGCTGAATATCTCACGGCCTGCCTAAGGTGTAAAAATAATCACAGACCGATGACTCCGTACAGAGCAGTTCTCAGGGTGGGACGTGGAATAGTAGTAGTGTGGAGATTGTCACGACAGTTGCACGTAGACCTGTGTTTTGTTGCACGGCCACGTGCTGAGAAGCCTCATCTATCATGGAATTTTAGAAGGGATGATTAGAATGAGGGGTCTAGGTGGAAAGAGCACAAGATGATTTAACTGGCTGCTCACCGGGGCACAAGGTCATCTTTTCATCTGGGTTAGACTTCCTCAGTGGAGTAACCTGAAGATGTGTTGAATTGCAGCTTCCATCAGCTCTGGATAAGGTGGTTGTAATGGGGATTGTAGTCCAGTACATAGTAAGGATGCTGCACTGAGGATAGCTCATCTAGAATAATGCTCTGTTCCTTAAGAAAGTTTCTTAGGCCTGCCATGCCTTGGTTATTCATGTTCTGGGAGAGCTGTGGCCGGTGTTTTAGGAAGCTGCTTTGATCTTGTTTGTTTCTGTCTAAGACTGCAGCTATATAATGCTCACCTGGGTGTGAGGATGTAATCTTATACATACCTTTCTGGAAATAAGCCTCACAACGGAAGGGCTTGTTTTTGTAACAGACGTGTATAGGAGTGAACTGTTAGCCCTGTTAAACTGTGAATTACTTATTTTTGAGTGGACATACCTAGGATTGTACTTCAAATGAAATTACTTTGAATTGACTGTGAGACATAATACAGATGAATCTGTGGGTTCTTTGGAAAAAGAAACTTTTGTTCACAATAAAGATAGCAAATAGAGTTCATTCACATTATATGTTGGCCAACTCATCTGGCCAAAGAGCAACTGACAGTTCCTACAGAAAGCAAGTACAGATGTGCACCAATTAAAAGCAAAACAAAAAAACAATAAACAGCAACTAAAATCCCTTTGGGGGCATGGGTTGTACAGCATTTATCCCCCCCCCCCTTTTTAAAGGTTTATTTTACCACCATGTTATATATGAAGAGTTCTTGAAGTTTCAAAGGCAGGTATGCCATTTTGTAATCTTGACCTGATAAGGCTGTTGCCTCACTATGGATTTTGGATTCAGTGTTTTAACAGCTCAGATATGACCAAGCTTGCCATAAGAATGGCGACCTCAAGCAGAGCAAAGATTTGCTGTGCAAAAAAAAGCTTGGCATATCTTAATACACAATTATATCTTGAATTACCTTTGGTCTTTGTAACTTTTGACATACAGGCCTGGATCCATATTCTTCAGTGATATGGAAAAAATATTCATGTTAGCTCTTAGAAATTCTGCCAGTTTTGTGTCTGTTTACTGCTGTTGCTAGCTTGAAGCATGGGGTTTGAGTGAAAATAATAGGCAAAGCTACTTAGTTGTGATGACCATAGAAGGGGGATCTGTGGAACAAAACATGTCTTATAAGAAAACATAGGTTCTAGGATAAAGGTTCTTTGACAGCCTTATTCAAGATTCTAGACTTGATTAGAAAATAGAGCAGCACTGAAATAAAATTAATAATAGTCAACTGAGGCAACTGTACGCTTGCAATGGGTTTTCCCATTTCTTTTCATGGAAAGAGAGTGTTATATGCTTATAGCATTCTTTTTGTTATTACCATCAGTGGATTTTACAATAGTATGAAAGAGGGTGTGGTTTGCATCTACCATATTACAGATTGCAAGTAATAAAAGTGGCAGAGAGTAACCAGAAAGTACAGAAGGGATATTGTTGTGTTTTGAGGCAGCTTTTGATAGACCTTAGCTACATATTGCATCATACTAAATACTTCCATGCAGAAGATCCTGGGTTTAGAGAACCATTGTGATGTAGTGGTGAAACTGTTGGATTGGTACTGAGAAGACTTAGGTTGTAGACTATCTTCAACCATGGAAGCTCATGGGTGACTTATTCTCTCTCAGCCCAACCTGCCTTGCAGGGTTATTGTGGGAAAAAATAAGAAGGAATGCTATATATGCTGCCTTGAGCTCCGGAATAAAAGGCTGCATATAAATAATAGCATCCAACATAAAGTGATTAAAAAGTACAAAATTAGTTTTGTTTTCCAGTAGTTTTTCTTTGAAAGATTCTGGCTTAATTAGATAGGAAGCAAAAGATATTTTGCTTCCTATCTAATTAGTTTTATATGGCAAGGCCAGGATTTGTTTAGATGTATATTTTTTTTTTCAGCGTGAAAATGACCTGACATGAGTTACCAAACTCTGAAAAGTTCAGTAATAATGATAGTTATGTAAAATGACTTAACATTTGGATGTTTACTAAAAATGGACAAATGGATGGAAAAATATTACGAGTTGCAAATGCTGTTTGAAAGGTGGTGGATAATATATGATCTGTTGTGAGAAATGAGTGTTTGACAGAAAAAGTAAAATGGCTATTCTGTAAATGTTATATGGAAGTGAAAATTGGAAACGTCAGGAAAAAACTAAAAGTAAGTTGAATGCAGTAGGAATAGATTGCTTAAAAAGTGGGTATGGTAAAGCAAAGAACGGGTCAACAGTGAGTGGGTGATGAGTGAATGTGGATTGAATATAAAAGTGAGAGACAAGGATGAAAGAAGTACCTTGAAATAGTTTGGTCATATAGGAAGAATGAATGAGGTTCAAGTTATAGAACAATATATGAAGGAAAAGTGAATGGATTAAAAGGAAAAGGAAGACTGAGAATATTATGGTTAAATAATTGATGAAATCTTTAAAAAAGTGAGACATTTAAATAACAAAAAGCGATGTATGAATTGGTATATGTGCATGATGGAAGCAAAGATGGTTTGCCTTAATAGAAGGATATGGAAAAATACATTTATATGTAAAACTTTAGGCACCCCTGGTCAAATTGTATGTTTCACTGAATCCCAAAATGAACAGGTTCTGTTCTGTTGTTCTGGTCAGTTTGGGAAACTATTTTAGGAAAGGTTTTTCTTGGTCTTCAAACTAAAGCTGAAAAGAGGTTGGATATTTCAGCAGACAGCAGTCTGAAACATGCTACCAAACTGATGATAAATTACTTACAGGAAAGGAAAAAAAAAAGGCTTTGGAATGGCCTGTATAGTCCCCAGTTGAATACTATTGAAAATTTGTGGGGAGATCTCAAGTATGCAGTGCCTGCAAGAGTCTTAAGATTATTTCTGAGCTAGAAGAGTTCTGTAAGGAAGAGTGGGAAAGAATTCCAAAAGCAGGAACAAAAAGACTTAGCAGTCCACAGAAAAAATCTGGAAGCTCCTATTTCTGCCAAAGGAAAGTTCTGATTCAAAGAATGTCCAAACTTTTGCACCTACCATATTTACTCTTTTCTTATTTTGAATCTGCAAACAACTTCACATATATAATACATATGCATTTCATGCAGAAGTTGTATCAGTTTTTATTCATGTAGAGATTTATTGAAACATGCAATTTGACTAGGGGTACCTGAACTTTTGCATATAACTAGATCTAGTTAAATTTCTTTTCTTTTGTCTTAAATCCTGTCTTTATTTTCTTTTGCTTACCACTATTTACTCTTTTTCTGTACTTTGCATAACATTGCTTACCTTGAAAAGGAGTAGCATGATGGGTATTTTATAGTATTTGAAAATGTCATAATTTTTGTTTGTTTAATAACACCTACACTTATGAAACAGGAGGCTGTGCTATCTTTGATGGTTTAACTGTTTGAAGAGCAGATGAGGTTAGAGTCCTCTTTTAATAATGGGTCTATTTGTGAACAAGTACACTTATTTCTCAAATACACATAATTTTCAAAATTATTTCCTAAATAGTGTAGGCATGTCAGTAAGGATTCTGGAGAGTGGTTTTTAAGAATGGTTTATTTAATCCTTACTTGTTCCATACTTCATAAGTCAGAAACATAAACCAAAGTGTATTATTATCTTATACACCAAGCTTATTTGGAAACAACAAACTAAACTTTCTGGTTTTGATGATACACTAAACAATTGCTGGATGAATAACTGTTTTGCTAGTGTGGAGGAGCCAAGTGGGGGAATGAGGCCTGCATATTATGTTGTAGTCCAAAATTATCTGCAAAGCTCCAGATTTCTCCAAGCAGTGGCATCATTTGCACCCCTATTCATCTTAGAATGGCAGTCTGGGAATCCTGTGGGCTGCACACAGCCCATGGTCTACCATCTTCAAGAATGCAGTAAATGGTACAAACATTAGTCAATGGAGTGGAAGCTTTTAAAATTTAGAGAAAAAGTTGATGAATACTGGTAGGATAAAGTGGCAAGTTATACCATCATTAATGAAGTTTTATAGGATCATTTTATGTATTATGTAGTTTCTAGCTTCTTTGTCTTATCGGTTAATCTGTGAAGTTATATTCCAGCTCCCAAACTGAATTTGGAAGTAAGTTCTTGGCAGAAGGTTCTCTGTGGTAAGTCCAAAAATCTCTTTAGTTTGTGCCAATTAGTCCTGGCAATAAAGGTTAAACTGAGAAACTGCTTCATCCTGATAAATGTCTGGCTATGTGTGACTTCCCCCCACTAACTCTACTAGATGGACTCTTGTAGTTGCACTTTGGGGTCAGATGTTCAGTGGCAACTTGCTGGAACAGGTGATAGACATAGCAAGTGAAATATGAACATAATTTTTGATTATCGTGTGTGCGTATCTTTCCAATTCCTAGTGATGGATCACTAATTCTTGTAATTTTATGACAGGAAAATGGCTACAAGAGATGCATTTCTAAAGTAAAGTAAAGAGAAGAGAGAAATTCTTAGGTGTTTTTTTCTCAATTTGCTTCTATAACTGAGTAAAAAGGGATTTGTAGCTTATATTTTTTGTTTTTAAAAACATAATGATTTTTTAAGTAGTGGGATTTTATTGTAAATGTGCTATAATAAAACTCTTTAGGGATTATGAAGCAAGTTTTTTTAAGAATAATAGTTGTGGATACTTCATTCTGAACTACAAAGCTGGGTTATACTCTGTAGTCAGGAAAATTGCCTAAAACGAAACTATATTTAACAGAAATATAATATGTTGCTAGCTTTTCTTAAGAAGTTGGCCTCAGTACTCTTTCTGCTGCTGACATTGACAGTATAGTAGTATTGCTTTTGAAAACAGTATGTTTTATTTATGTGCATATTCCTTATAAGCTTATTTTTCCATATTTTTTAAAAAGACTGTTTATATCTAGGTATTACGGTTTGCTCACCTTGCAGATTTTAAAATTTTAAAAGTTTGTTTTGTGGCTTTTACATTATGTGTTGTTAATGTATTTTTATTTTTTATTTATATATCAAATTTGTCACTTCCCATCTCATTGAAATGACTCTGGGCAGTTTACAAAACGGTTAAAAACAATTAAAATTACAATATACAATAATCTTAAATAAATAGAAAATAAATAGATCCAAGGATAGATATTAAAATTGGCAGTCACTCAGGGAGCGTCATCAAGGTGCCAACCGCCCCCAGGATTAGGTAAGATTGTTGTCACACCACGCAAGCTGGCAGAGCCAGGTCTTTAATCCTTTCTGGAAAGTTAGAAGGGTAGGGGCCTGCCGCATCTTTGGGGGGAGAATGTTCTAAAGGGCGGGGGCGATGTTGGGCCCCGCCAGCCAACATGCTCTCGCTGATGGGGTCCGCAGCATACTCTCTCTGTCTGACCGAGTGGGACGGGTTGATGTGATGGGGGTGAGACAGTCCCTCAGGTAACCTGGACCCATGCCATGTAGGGCTTTAAAGGTAATAACCAACACTTTGAATTGGACCCGTAAACAGACTGGGACCCAATGCAGCTCGCGCAGTAAAGGTGTTATATGTGCCGTTCTTGGGGCGCCCAAGATAGTCCGTGCGGCCGCATTTTGAACCAGCTGTAGTTTCTGGATACTCTTCAAAGTATTTATTTCCTAAAGTAAGAACAGTTAGTGAAATTGGAAGAAAAATTGAGAAAGAATCTTGATTTCACTGTGATTTTTTATACATGCTTAGTTGACAGATATCCTGTCGGCAGTATTTGCTAGAATAGGGACTATGGTGTGATCTCCTGACCCTCTGGAATTCTTCAGGAAGTTATCTGGAAAATAATAAAGTCATTGGAAGTGGTAGACTGATTTTTAGGCTGATTTTTGGGGAACATTTTTCAACTTTTTATGTTTATTTTTTTTAATGATGGGAATGGGAATAGGTGATTTTTGGGAAACACACTGGTGCTGACCTCATTCCTTTTCCCCAACTCCAAAAACAGCCTGAAATTTTGCTGCTGAAATTCAGCCATTTTGGTAATAACTTTAGAACAGCAGTCTGTGGATTCTGTGAGCTGCATACAACCCATGATCTTCAAGTTGCTCACCCCTGCTTTTTGGCAACAATTTAAAATCAATCTTAATTTCCCCTATCTACCATATATAGAATATATCTTTTATTTTTCCAGCTCAGTTTTGCTGGTGATTCCGAAATACAGATGTTCACTATATAAAAGACTCCCTGGCAGAGCATAAGATTGGTTTATCATGGTGTTGTAGGTTCATGAAATTGTGATTTTATACTGAAGATGTAAAATCTTAGATAGTATGAACCAAAAATGTGTCTAGTGTAAGTGAGAAGTTGTATAAGTCATGCCAGTTTGGCCTTGTGCTAAGTCATAACATGGTTTATTTGTTTTTATTGTTTGTCTTACATCAGCATGGGAAAAAAAACTTTGGCTGAGCTTCCTCTTTCTCCCATGCATGGGCACCATAGGTCTGGTTGGTGATGTTCTAATCACCATTGGAGTGAGCAGTCCTAAAATGTTTGGACCTTATTTTGTATTTTGGACTTTAGATTAAGTTTAAGGGGGGAAATTAGTGCCTTAAGCTTTACAGATGCTTAAAGCACGCATTTTGTCCCTTAAAATACTCCAAAAAAAGAGAAAATTTGCCTACTCGTTGGGTGGAAGTTCAGGATTGCTTAAGGTACCTAATTCACATTGTATTTCTCTCTCAAACAGGAAAAGTAGGTCTGAAATTTTTGCTTTCATCCCCTTTGGGGATTACAGATGGGGTACTGGGAGGCTACCTGTGGCTTTGTAAACCAGATAGTTACAGTTTGTCCAAAAAACCATGTTGGAAAAAAATCTTCCATGCTGCTCTAATAGTCTTCCAGTTTATGATTTGGATCCATTTAATTTCTTGTGTATATAGTGATATGTGACAAATCTTGACTTCCCCAACAACCCCCTCCCCCTTTCCCAAAGGATCCTTTGGGGGTTGGAGAACCTTATTGAATGGCAAGGGTGGTGACATAGAAGATTCAAGAGAGAAGAATTGGATGAAGGCTGGTTGCTTCCTCCCTATTTTCAAATTTTTTTCCCTTCCCCATGCACCTGTGTCCTACGTTCCATATCATTCAGCAAGGTCATCCAGCCCTCAGAATCAGTTTTCATGAGCCTAGTTTCAGATGTGTTGATCCGATCCAATAGCTTGAAAGTGTTCCTGGATATTGTCTTTTTTGCTTATTGGAAGAATTTTGCATATATTAGTTTTCCCAAGTATATTTCTTTATTCTTAATGGTAAACATTTCAGTTATTTATATTACAAATATATAGTTACTTAACTACTGCTCAACCCACATGGTTGAGCCCCCAGATATGTACTGTCAACTTAGGGTTTTGTTTTGCTTTTTTTTTTTTGCAAACAACACTTTCAGTATAATAAGGAAAGTAATGAACCCTGTCATGCATGATAGTATGGTGAACGCTGGTGATAGACTCTCTCTCTGATGATAATGAGATTCCTTATGTGAATTAATATTACCATAAAAAAGAAGTTGGTTGAATATCCCTTACTGCATGCAGCATATGAGCCTTTTTAGTCAGGGAGATTTACTACAAAACAATAGATATGATGACAAGTATAGAATTTAATAGAATTTAATTACCATGATTGTATATCACCTGTTAGACATGTGAAAATACTGTATTTTTTTTTCTTTTTGAGTAACAGCTTCATTCCTCAGCTTTGTGCTGTGCAGATGGATTAGACTAAAACTCCCAAAGTTGATAGCTGGAATTACCAAAATTAAACATATCTGCGTCAATGGATTTTGCTCCTGATACTTTTCAAGTTATTTTACAGTTTAATTGCCATCGTGTTTGTTCTGTATTCCCATTTTTACATAACTCAGTTATTAGAAAGTCAATGTTTTGCATGTGCTATGTAAGAATGAATTGGGTTCAGAAATCACATCCATAAATTATGGGTTACATGCATGCCTGAACTCACACAATAAGCTAGGTAAAAACCAAACACACCTTGCTATGGCTTAGCAAGATGTGTGAACCTAGCCCAGGTTAATGCAGGCTGTTATTTGTACTGCAGAATTACCAAATCTGGGGTGCAGAAATCCATAGATCCACAAATTAGGAGCAAGTAGATGCAAAAAACTAGTATTTGTATGGATTTTTGCACCCCAGATTTGTCAGCCTTATCCTATGTTTTCTATCATTGCTACAAATAGAGATTGATATTGTAGTAATGTTATGGTAATTCAGCACCTAAGCAGACTTAAGCATCTAGTTTGGTTATAACCATGTTTCATGTATGATATTTTAAATTCTAGGCCAAAGAGGAGAGCTGGAAACAATAATTTGATACAACATGCCAGCTTGAGGTATGGGCACTGTGCCATGCATTTCTTTGTGGCATTCTTGATCCCGTTCGGCAGCAGATAGCTTTATGTAGTTGGGTTTCATTATCTAATCCATCTCTGATCAGCCTGGATAAATCCTGTTTAACCTGGCCTGATCTTGTTAGCAGGGTGGCATAAAGCTGCCTGAGCTGGGATTGGGATAAATCGGATCATGATTGCTATATGAATCCAGGCTGTATTTCTTGTAGAGATGAAATAGCTGCAGCAAAATGTTTGACCTAAGTGGTTCCCTTAAATGGCAGATGGCTATGTTTATACTGCAAGATTTGGGTGCTTTTATAAAGAGTCTCAGTAATCCTCTTGCTCTATTTCTCTCTCTGTTATAGCAGTGCTTATGTGGTATCTTAATATATAATCTAGTTTTCTATTGATGTACTGCACTTTCACTGTGCACGCACACAAATATACCTAAATTGTATGACAGGTTATGTTTAGAGCATCACAAATTGTAAAACAGTTTTGATCTACAAATGCATATGAACGAATTTGCAGTGCATCTTGTAGAATTCCTACATGACAGCAGAAGATAGAGAAATGCAGAGTTATTAAAATGTTTAAATGTTCAGTCATTGATACCCTGTAGCTGCTAGTGAACTTAAAATCTTTGCAGTACAGAAATATGTATTGCTATTAAGGAAGGGAAACACTTTCCTAAGATACTTAATATTCTCTACATACCATACATTCTCTTTTTATATTGAACTTGGTAAGAATTTGCTAGTTGTACCTACTTGCAATGCACTCTTGGATTTATTGCTTATCTCTTACACTATCTAGCTGCTGAGCCTTCTTTCCTGCCACATGAAAATGGATCAGCTCTATACCAGAAGTATTTATTTTGTCTTAGAGTGCTCTCCAAATAACTGTTTTGTCTTGAAGGGCTCTCCTAGTCTTAAAATATGTTTAAAAAAAAAAAAAAAAGTTAGTTGCTTTTTAGTAGAGCAGGTTTTCTTAATTAAAATGGGAGGGAGAGAAAGAATGAATTTAAATTCTTTCTTGAATGTATATGCAGTTCTCAACTTCATCTGATGACAAGTGGGGATTTGTAAAATTTATTGATCGGATGGTCTGGAGAATTCTAGAATGTTACATTCCCTCCAGGCAATGCTGATTTTTGCCTGGACCGTGCAGGAGTTAGGTTTCTGAAACAAATGCAATTCAAGGTATTTCAGACATAATGTTCCAGATGAAACAAGCTTGTTTCAGGACTGGTTCACCCCAGAACACTTTGAATTGCTCTGGCTTGGAGGATTTAATTCTGGAAAACCGATGACCCCTGCCTCCCTATTGAAATGGCATGGTCTAGAGGAGATTCAGCATGGTCCAGAGGCAGTGGAGTGTTCTAGAGCAAGTTCTCTGCAGTGGTCTGTTCCCAGATCAGGGAATTTTGCACATACATAATATGAGCTGTGTTCCATGAAAGCTCTAGAACAACTATTAAATGGATCAGTTTTAGGAGTAATAACATTTAATTTGTACTGCCAGTTTTACCACCTTCCTTCAATTAATTTTCTTGCTCCTGTACTTGTGCTTCCCCTAATACATCTGATATTCTAGTTGATAGCAAAGGCATTGTTTCTGCTGACTGTTGAGGCTATTATTAGTTTTATAACACTGTAAAGACTAGCAACTGTATAGTAACTCAGAGTCATTGTTTTACATGTTACATACAATCATTGCCTAGTATGTCTTGAAGTAAAATCATTGATCAATACATTCAATCTTATATTCCTCCTTGAAATAGAAAGTGCATTATCTAAAGCTTGTGAATCCAAAAAGTAATGGAAAGAGAAAAAGTAGACGGAGGACAGCAGATTGCTTTAGATGACTGAGAACAATAATGTGTTATTTTTTTCCAGATATGCATCTATATTTTTATTTCATTATGCAAGCTAATAAAAATATAAATACATACAGCAGCATTATAGGATAACCACAACCACAAAATTAATAAGCATCACTATGAAGAAAAGAGAGGTGGACAAAGGCCTGGAAATTATGTTATAAATCAAACAACTCCAAAACCTTTGACTACATTGTTTGAAAATCATTTTCTTTACCTCTTTGTTGAAAAAAGACTAATTGAAATATTGACAAACAATATTGACAAATATTGACATATCAGCAATTCATTGCTGCAGATCAGCTGTAGTTTTCTGTTTCCATTGTTGTATAATAATTCTTTTAGATTAAACCCATTTCTGAACAAACCCACAATTCTTGATATCTTGCTAGAGTCATATACATAGGATGTTTATTTATTTTACAAAATTGTATGCTAGGCACTTCCAGATGGCTCTAGGCAACTTACATTATAAAAATACAGACATTAAAAACCATACATACAATCCTTTAGAAGCAAGCAACATATAAAATGTCTGAAAAGCCTGGATAAAAAGGTAGGCTTGGGCACTCATGTAAACAGTAAGGAGAGGGTATCCTATATCTCCAGCAGTAGCTTGTTTCACATTGAACAAATACTAAAAGTATTGGAAATGTTATTTGCTGCCCAGAGTCCATATGGATTGGGGCAGCCTATAAAGATTCCACATAAATAAATGAATATCTTAGTTTCTGTAATAACACTTTTTACATCTAAATAGGCTAGAATCTTTTTTTTTAATGAAAACCAATATAATGAAAATGCTGACCTTTCAAAATAGTACACTCCTGTTGGGCATTTTTTAAAATTTCTACCTGATACAGCTATATGGTGCAATCTTATCCATAATCTGTAAGCAAGCTTCTAGAAGCCAGAGGATTGGTATTTTTTGTTAAAGAAAAGAGCATCAGAATTCAGGATAAAACTTTGTGTATAGATTGTGCTGCTCGGCCTTTCATGTTTCAGTTGTTTGTTTAATGGTCACCTTTGTAGGTCATGCCAAATGACTATGTGACTTGCTAGGACTTCATTATAACCATGAATTTATCAACTGTAATATAATGAGTAGTAGATTTTTTTGGTTCCTGTGATGGTGATGATGATGATGATGTCAGAAAAGAGTGATGATAGAAGTGTCAGAAAAATATAAAAAGAATTGGAGCAGAATTAATTCCTGTGATTTATTCAGAGGTTTGCCAAAGTTTGTGCTACTTTTCCTAATAAATCGAAAAAGTTAGGGATATTATTATGTAAATTTTCATGAATGAAATATTTTGAGTGTGTCATTGTTTTAACTTTTAATAGATACTAGCTATGTGGATGTTTAACCATCTGTTTTGAGTAACTGCGCCTAAAGTATAACAGAAGCATCCAGTAATGAACTGAATGAAGCTGTTGGAGACAACTAGCTCCAGTCTGCTGGATCATTTTGCTGAGCAGCATTTTATAATTGCATTAAATGCAATTGTCATGAAGCTACTCTAATTGCACTACTCTAGAATTAGAGCAACTTTGAGGTCTTAAAGCCTAGGTAGTTCTAATATTTGTTTTATAATCTACACTTGGGTATACCACACTGATGGAAAGGAATGTATTTTTCTTGTGATATAATAATTTGATAAAGCAAAGGAATGCATCTAATATTTCTGTAATGAGATCCATGGAGAACCCCCTCGCCCTGTTATTTTTGTAAACTCCTGGTTTAAGATTCAAGAAGTCTCACATTGTTTTTACAATAATAATACTAGTGAGATTAGGAATAGATGTTATTTTCATTTTTCTCAACTTTTGTTTGTTCAGCTTTTAGCTCAGTTGTCTTATTTCTATATCAGAAGGACTTTTAAAAGTTAAAAAAATGGTCAATAGTTGTATATATTTAGTTGTTTTTATATTATATGTTAACGTGTATAGATCATTAATTGTAGTAAAGAATATATGTGTATGTAATATGTGTAAATGTTTCTCCTAAGATGCACATTTTATATGCAATTTTGCCTAATATATACATATTTTGTAAGCAATATTCCCCAAGGCAATCCTTTATGTTGTTGTGCTTTTTTTAATAGAGGTAGCATTTTTGTGTGTAGTTTACCATAATCCCCAGATTTAATGTTACCCTCAGCATTAGAAACTCACTGACACTGAACAGATCACTATCTCTCAGCCCAGCCTACCTCACTGGATTCAATCTGTGGGGGACAATAGAGGCTTTGTCTGGTAGGAGAGGATGGTGGAACGCCAATGAAAAATAAATGGTGTAGACATGTTTGCTATATTTTAATAGGATAATTGCACTGCTAAATTTGGATAAGAGCAGATTGTTTTAAAAATATCTGAATTTTCATGTTTTGAAAATGCAAAATCAGATAAATTAACAGTAATGTGTGAACCAGACAGAGTGATACCCACCATCCTGAAGTAGTAGCTCTAGCAGTATAGCACATTTGCAATTTTGGTGTGATAATTATGGCAGAAATGGAATAGATTTTTATATGACAGAAACTGATTTTCTATTCAGTCTGACTGGAATGTACAAATATGATTTTACTTGGATTTCATATGCAGAATGCCTGTTATTCTGATTACTTCAGTCAAGCTTTGATAGTTTGCTTTCATTGCAAGAAATACCTGGTAGGTTTCTCATAGGGCTATTAAAAGTGTAGAGAATTAAAAAAAAAAATGTTCCTCATTATAGTAATGTCAGTTTCTTCCAGTGGTGCTTGAACTGCAGCAAAGCAAAGCTGCTCTGTGATTCTCTGCTATAAAAAGCATAAAAATAGTTGGAATCCATTTCTGTGTCTCAGCGGATGCTCAGATTCTTTTCCACTTCTAACAGCAGTGAACTAAATAAGCAGTCTTATGTAATGTTTGGCTGTAGTATCAACAAATTCTTGGTCCCTAGAGGGTCTTGAGGTCCTGAGATCTGGGCCCAGCTCAAACTCCTCCTTCAAGCCAAAGATGCAGTAGCCTTCTGGGATGTTTTTGTGGGGTGTGTGCGCGCGTGTGTGTGCTTTTTTAATGTAGCCTTTGCAACTAAAATAGTGCCTTTAGAGGAGGCTAACTTTGATAGAAGGCATATCATTAAATATCAATGATTGCAGTTTTCTTTTAGCAGAGTATGGGGTAGAGTTTTGTTATTGTTAGTTGTATATATAGAAACAGTATCTTAGTTTGCATTAGATTGAGTGATTTAAATTTTTATTCCCTGAGTTTAGTCGGATCAAATAGCTAGGTGCAGAATATTTTTTACTTTTCTGCCACACTAACTACATTTTTTTTTCTTACTGAACAGTAGCAGTGTATCTCTAATTCAGATCTATGTCTGTTGTGTCTGTTTCTTTCAAGAATGTCTGTTACCTTTCTTTTAATTGGATTTTTAAAATCATACAGGGAAGGGAGAGCATTGACAAGTATTGTACTGTAGTTTTCTTATATAGAACCATGTACAAAGTCATGAAATCCTTGTAGCATATTTTAATTTGCAAAGGCTTTGCTTTTCCATGAAAGTAAGGAAGTCCTGACCTGGCGTAATATTATGGCTTTTGAGACTTCCAAACTAGGAAGTGGGTTTTGTATCAACTTGTATGTCTGAAGGAATTGTGCAAAGCATACTAATGTAGTATTTCCTGTGGTTTTCTCTTCCCTTATGAAAACAATTATTATTTCAAGATGCTTCAGGAAGATGAATATCCATAAATCAAGTTATTGAAGTGCTTCAGGTTGGGTGATGATTTATAATGTAATCCTGGATCTAAAGTCCTAATGGATTTTGGTATGGGGCCTGATAATATGCCCAGCTGTAGACATCTGGGTCTTTGCAGTTTGGGTCTAAGAGTACAGGTGCTCCTGGTGTGTCTACTGTACGGTACACATTGCATCTTTAAGACAGCCTGGGCTTGTAGGGTTGTTTATGAGAGAAACAAAAGTGCTTTCATTGCCTTGTTCCCGCTTTGTGCAATAGGACAATTTATGCATGTGCAGGCAGCAATTATCTCAAGGTTTGTTTGTATTCAGAGACCTGTGCTCTTTGCCCTGGATTATGCTCAGCTTCTTTTGAGACTCATAGGTGTAATGTATCCTGGAAAACATGGATTATTTATTTTAGTTCTTTGTATCTAAAAGAGAAGAACCACAGATTTTTGTAAAGTACTTATTCTTGCATAAGCCTTACTCTGATTTATAATACCTTTGTCTAGGGAGGAGATGGCCGTTGTTGAAGGTCTTGAAACAGGGTTTGGATAGATGTTTGTCACGATGTTTTGATTTAAATTTCTGCACTGAATAGGGGTTAGACCTGATGGTAGAAATGGCTCCTTCCAATTCTGTGATTCTATTCTATTCTCGAATTGCTAAGGATATGCGTAGAACAGGAAATGCGTTTTGAGCTTGGGACAAAACAGTCCCATTTGAAATGTTCTGTCAGAATGTGTAGGTTGTATCTGATGAAAGAAAACTTGGTACGCTTCAGAACAAAACCTGAAATATTTTGAGCATTGAAGCTAAGAAAATAAGAACTTGGAACAAGCTCTCTTAATTTTCTTCCCAAAGGAACAAAAGTGTAGAAATCCATGTTGACTGCTATTAATCCAAAACCTACAGAGAAACTAGATAAAGGTTGTTTTTTTTTTAAAAGAAAATCTTAGAAATTCCCATAGCAAACAATAAGAGTAGTGTATTGGTTAGGCTGGAAGTATTGAGTTTGGGGGGGCAACCATAACTTCTAAAACAACATGCTAGTCAGAGTACCTAGAATACCTGGAACATTTGAAACAGTTCTGCTCAAAGTGGACTTTGTTTCAGAGATGTTGTGTGTTTTGTCTCCAGTTTGGAACAAAACCTACAGAACATAAATATTTTGTTTTGTGGTTGGAATATTATGAACTACTATTATGTTTTGTGAATATTTTGAACTACTATTTTGTTTTGTGGTTGGAATATTATGAACAACTGCTAGTTGTTATTCTGACTTGCCACAGGTAAGCTGGCAAGGAGCCATTTTATAAGTCTGTTGTTAATAAATTGAGTTATTCCATTCCCTAGTACCTGTTTGTTTTGTAATTGATGAACAGAATTGCATGCATTTGTTGTTTTTGTTTGCTTGTGTATCACTTTATTTCCTTCTCTGTTAAAAGCATTGGGCTTTAAATGATAGAAGTAAGTCTAACTAGTTGTACTATTCTTACGGTATATTTACAAAACTGTAGTTATCCAGCATCTGCAATAAAGTCTGGCATTATCTTTTCTGCATGTCACTTACATTAGTGCCACCATCAATACTACATTTTCAAGACTTGGATGTGACTTCTGTTTTTTGGGGGGGAGAGGGAGGCTACCCAACTCTTTAGTTTTAAGTGGTTAGCATGATGTTAAAAATGAAATGTAAGCTAGCATATTGGTACAAGTACTGTAAATTACAACTGTGCAGCAATAGTGTATAGGAATTTTAGAAAATGTTACTAATGTGTGTTCTAATTTGGAGCACATTGGTCAGTGTGTACATCCACATGGTACTTCATGGAGTATAAAAGTAGAGGTCAGTCTTCAGATATTTTCAAAGAATTGAAGTTTAATATCTTAATCTTCTGGCAGATGTCTCATGTCCAATAAAATACTTGTTTTAGATGTGACGTGCTAGAAAGCAGGAGACTGTGAGTTCTAGTCCTGCCTTAGGCATGAAAGCTGGCTGGGTGACTTTGGGCCAGTCACTCTCTCTCAGCCAAACTCACCTCACAGGGTTGTTGTTGTGAGGAAAATAGGAGGAGGAAGGATTACTAGGTAGAATAAAAAAAGTGGAGAGAAAAAGCCTGTTGCCACATATAACTTAAGAGATTAAAACAATGAGGCAGATAAGGGTAGGACTTGTAGATCCCTGCCAAGAAGACCTTTTAAATATATTCTGGGCAGGTTGTTGTATAACATCATTATAATTTACTATTTATTTCTAGAGTTAATTGATCTACATCTTTCCTTCTGTTCCAAATTATCTTTTTGCTATTTAATGTAATGTTTATTTATTTATTTTATAATTTTATAAGGCCACCCAACTTTACAATGACTTTGGATGTTTGGTATCCAGTTAAAAGAGCCCATTATGTTTTTTATGTTATAATCTGGAGATTATAGGTGAGATATAATTTTGGAATTGGGTGTGGCCTTTAACACATTTCTTTGAAAAATACTCAATTCATTCCAATCAATTTTGAGGTGGAACAGAAACTCTCTCTCTCTCAATCTTTCATATGGAAGTTGGCCAGAAGCTGCCTTCACCACCATCCCTCTTTTATGTATCCCTCAGCCCATTCAGAAGCCTGTCTTTAAGGTTTTAGGACTGTACTAGGCGACATGAGGGACTGAAAAAGAAGATGAGAATCTTTAAAATAAAGTAAGGCAGCTTGCAGAATTTTAAAGATTCCCACATTCACACTCAAGCAGAATTAGAGAACTATGTTGGAAAAGCCTTTTTACAAGTGGGAAGATAGGAATTACTATGTCCTAGTCTCTCTTCATATTTTCAGTTAATTACATTGAATTGTATGGAAAAATGGCCTCATCTCAATATTTGGATTATGGAAGTAAAAAGTATTTCTAGGTCTCTTTTTTGACTGCTTCTTGTTTAAAAATATTCTACTCCTGTTTTGGATGGCCATATAGCTTAGTATTATTTGTAAATAAAGTAACACTTCAATCACTCTGTGCATTAATGTAGAAGAATGGTTGCATGTAACTTCGATTAAGAGTGCTTAAAACTATTTCCATTTCTGAATTTTGAGTACCAGTTATTTTGGGGGTGCACCTGATTCACTGTGATTGATAGTATAGAATGTTTGTTGTTGCTGCTGCTGCTGCTATGTTGTCTTTCATGTGAGTCTTGACTCCTAGTGACTAAATGGACAGGTCCATTTGGTTTTCTTGGTAACATTTTTGGAAGTACTTTCTTCTGAGATGTTTTTTGACTTTCCAGTCAAGAGCCGAGAGAGTGTGACTGGCCCAAAGTCACCCAGTTGGCTTGTGTGCCTAAGGGAGGATTAGAACTTGGGTCTTCCTGCTCCTGATCCAGCACCTTGAACCACTATACCAGACTGATAGAAGGTTTATGAAGGGTTATTAGTGGCCATAATATTGACCTCATAGCACTCAATTCCTTCTTCAGAGGTTCTATACTCTTTGTAATTCAGACTCCTTGCTTGCTTTACACTTTTATCTTGTAAGTATGTGTGTGTGTGTGTGTGTGTGTGTGTACACACACACACACATATACTTCTATGAAAAAAGAAAGTTATAGAATTGTGATAATAGAATCTAAATCTTTCTAAATTGAGCTTTCTCCTTCCAGGTTAGAAAAGAAAACATTTGTTCTTTTCATGCCTGCCTTGTTTGCCTTTGAATAATAAACCTCTGACCTTGCAAGTTGATGGTAGTTTCCCTTCCCCCTTATGCTATCTAGAGTGATGTCACTGCCGGCATCCATGTGCTGTCCTTGAAAAAGCAGACTGGATTTATTAAAATCATTGCTAGTTGCTATGGCAGCTGTTGTCACAGAGTAATAATGGGAAAAGGCAATTACTGCCACACATCCAAAAAGCTTTCTGAAAATGGAGATATGGAGTATCCTGTGGTGATTAGTGTATGACTGACAGACTGCCTTTTGCAGAAAACATGTGTGTGCAAGAAGTTGAACATGCCATCTGATAATAGGCTTTGGTCCATAGTGCCATATGTTCAATTTCTTGGATAAATCCAAATTAGAAGATTCATGCCCCTCTCTTTCAAGATAGCTTGCTATTAAGTCTAGGTCAGATTTTCATTATATCCTTGACTTGATCACTTCACTTGCCCCTAGATGGGCTTGATATCCAGTCTCAAAAGTTTCATAGTTCAAGATCAATATTTTAAAGAATAATCCATGATAGAATAGTTGGGCTGCATGTGGTCAGTTTGTAGTTTGTGATATATACATATTGCCACAAGAACATGCCATCAACATTCAAGAGCAAAGGGGCCAGTTTTCAATGTTCTTTTTCAGTTTTTCAAAAATAAGTTGTCAATTGGAATAGGAAATCACAATTTCCATTTTTAACATCCCACCCCCCCCCCCCCCATGCTTCAGAGTTGCAGCACTGAAATTAACAATTTTCCTGCCAAACATCAGCTGCATGCCTTTGGGCCATTGGTAGGATAGGAGGGGAGAGATTGGGTTTTAAGAGTTTTGAAGAGTAAGAAAAGAAAAAGAAAACCCCGCTCCAAAAATAGGTCCTATCTTTTCCAGTGACATCACCACTCCTGTGGACTCTGAAAGATTGAGTAGATGAGTTGCATGCCACTCCTGATCTCCAGTGTTCTATAGTGGAAGTCAGGACCTAGAGGACAGAGCAAGCAGTAAGGCATTATTAGGTCCAGGCAAAAGTCAGGCTTTATAGGTTGGCAGGCAAGATGTAGAAGACATAAGAACAGGTTGTAACAGATGATATTCTAGCATTCAAGCCCTCTCAAACAGAAGTTGTATTTAAATATTACTGTAAAAGCTCCCCCCCCCCCGAATACAGCAGGGATCATAATTAGTTACAGAAATTGGCTATCCTCAGTTAGACTTTCACAAGGTAGTACAATTTATCATTTCTCTGATTTTCTGCTTTTTGGGTCTCCGTGGTAGCACTCACACTCTTAGAGGCTGCTGGGAGAGAAAAAGAACCTGATGTAACATCTGCCTGTTAATAGAACAAAGGACAGGTGGAAGCTGGGCCTTCTGCTCAAGAGAGTAGGCCAAGCAGACCATTACATTGTACAGGCAGGAGAACAAGAAGTAAAAGGGTTTGAACATTTATTCTATAAATGGGTCTTGCTCTGAAACACTGCAGTCATTGGAATTCCTTTGTAATGATTTTCTACATTTCCTTCCATAAAAATTATCTCAGAAGTTCTGGATTTTTGTGTACTTGCCTACTTGGTTCCAATCCTGCCTACTATATGTGGCCTAAAATCTGGGTGGCTGAGCCTTTGTATGTCAGTCAGAATCTGTGGGTGCAGAAAAACTTGGCTTGTTTTTGCCATGACTAGGAGCAGAACCAAGCTTGTGTGGGACTTCTTCCAGTTTCTGTTCTTCTTCCTGTTCTTCAGATGAAGAATCCATCTGAGAATGCTATAACATTTAGACATTCATTTTTGAAAATAAAACATTTCTATGTCAAATTAATTATTTTGATCTTCCACTTCTTGCATCTTCTAGTTCTTCTCTTGGCTTCTTTTCTGTTCAGAATATAATGTAGTTGTTAATGAACACTTTCCCTCACTTGTTATGGAACAATAGGTTATGAGGATGAAAATTAGAAAAAATATGTTCTGGGCAGTCGAGCAGATTCCTAATTCTCATTTTCCTTACTTTGGTATGCATAGATACTTTCGACATGATGTCTTGTTATTCAGTAGATAAAGGAGGATGCCCTCTCCATCTGTATTCACAGCCTTATTTGTATAATAAAGGGAAGTTTACAGTTTCCTACCTCTCCAGTGAGATACATATTTTCAGTTCAGTCTGGACATGTAGATAAGTACTACTGTTAGATTCATAGACAAAAGGGAATAAACTAAAAATTTTCTGGGAGAAGTTATCTAGGTATGCTTCACATTGGTTTTGTGATCCTTATTCAGTCTAATGACTTATATTAAAATATTATTTATCCATTCTTTCAATTGTAGGTTTAAAGAAAATTTTGTGGCAGCTCTAGGTTTGGTAGCAGCTGATAGGAAGCAGGGCAGACCAGGCCTGACCTATATAGGAAGGGCCAATTGCTAATGCTAGTATGAACATATTTAGGCCACATTTGGGCCAGAACCTGGTACAGAACTGGGCAGATTCATGAGCGGGAAGGATCAACAGGAGTTGGGTTGAGGTTGTTTGGTTGTTGCTTTGTTTTTTGTTATTTTTGTTTTTTTTCCCTCAGGAAAGTTTAGGCAAGATATTGTTCAAACAGAGGAACTATTCAGAGCTGAACAATATAAAGGAGAGTATAGCCATGGACAAGGAGGGAAGCACTATGGTGACCTGTAAGACATGCATTGCGTGTTCTTGCTTGAGGAGGGCTCCAACTACATGTGCACCAAATGCAGACTTGTTGTGCAGCTGGAAGAGAAAGTGAATAGCTGGAGGAAAGTCTAGCCACACTGAGATTCATCAGGAAAGATGAGCTTCTGGATATGGCAGAAGGATTTCTTCAGAAAGGACAGAGGAAGGAAGAGACTACTACAAAGAAAACAGGTGTCTCAGAGGAGGAAGGCTGTCAGTATGTAACTTCAGAGGACAAAGAGAACCAAGAGATGGTTCCTGTAACTGGAACTGCTCAATCACTTTCAGGTCCTCCCTCTAGAGGAGGAGTCCTAGACTTCTATAGAAGAGTTTTCTTCCAGCATTCCAGGAAGAGAGGAGGAGATGCTCAGTGTTTCATGGAGGTGAGGAATTCCTGTTCCTGGATGAAGTGGTGATGATAGCTGATTTGGTACTAAAAGGAACAGAGTTAGCAATCTGCAGACGATTAAGCGAAGTGTGTTGTCTTCCAGGATCTAGGACATGATTAATCAAACCCTGACCCCTGTCTCTTGTTGCTATGTCATGTTGGGATGAATGACACTGCCAGAAAGAACCTTGAAAAAATATGAGACCCTGTGAAGAGCTAGATAAGCAGGAAAAAGAGTTTGGAACACAGGTGGTATTCTTGTCCATATTTCCAATATCATGGCTGAAAAAAAAAAAAAGAATGGAGGATTCTAGAGGTAAAGTGCTAACTCAAGGGATAGTGTCATCAAGAAAACATTGGAATCCTGGTCCATGGAATGACTTCTGGTGAGAGATAGACTGTACCTCACAAAAACTGGAAAGAATATACTTAGATGTTCAGGTCATCTGACAGACTTTAAATTGAATCTGGAGGGGGAGGGAGACCAATAATCCAACTCAAAGTGTAAGTCCAAAGGCTGTAAATCTTACCACATGGATAGTGTTCTAGAGCTCAAGACTTCAATAAGAGAAAAAGTCAAAAGGATTCCATGGATCGAAATCATGGTGGGAAAAATGTTCAGGAGGATTTTGTTTAAATAGGTACAGTGTTGGTGAGAGAATATCTAGCTCCTTTGAATGAATTTAAGTCTCTGGGACCAGATGAATTACATTCCAGAGTGGTATCTCTCATTTCAGCAGTGAATCTTGCATATTTTAGGAATAAACCATTTTTTAAAGGATCAGCATATTAGACCTTAATAGAAGTACAAATAGGATAGTATAGTTCACTGGCTTAGGTTATGTGCATTCACCAATGGTTAGTTAATTTGAATAGTCCACAGTATGTGTAATGTCTCTGAAGAATTTTTAGCCCAGAGATTTTGTGGGCTGCCTGCATTTGCATAACATGAGGGGAAGAGGCATTATAGTTTATATTTTGTTACACGTGTTGTCTGTACGTATTCTTGCCTTAGCTTGAAAATTCATGGTTTGGAGATTTTAAAGTAGTGTGCTAAGCATATTAGATATGATCGCTAGACTGAGAAAATGAAGATGGTTTATTTTTAAATACTTTAGCTATTTTTATCATTACTGAGTGGAGACAAGAAAGCGGAAAGGATCATGTACTAAAATAGTGTTTGCATCGGCATATTCCAGTTTGGCGTCATGGATTTTAAAAAATAGTCTGTGAAGAGCCACTGAAGATTTGAATGAGTCATTAAAGCAACCCAGAGGGCAAGCTTCACATAGAACTGACATTTGCTGTAAAATTAGCTGAATAAGAAACTTGAAGGCAAAAACCTGAATGTGTGAATTCAAGTCCAGATAGTTTACACAAAAGGTTAATTTATTAGGGAATAAATTTTAAAGATGAGACATGTCACCTCTATTTTTGAAATACAACTAAGTGATTTGCATGTTGAAGAATTGTATATCTAATTTTTATTAATCAAAACCGATAATTGCGAACCAGAATTATTGTTGATTCATAGAGACAGATGTTTACATGGCCAGCTTGTGTCTAGCTATAACTGATTTAGACTAAAGATGGAGGAATCACCTTGTTGAATGTGCCCCTTCTTAAATATATGAACATATAGATGATACATGTACTGTATACAAACATTTTGAACATTTTAAATATGTAATCATGTAGTTTTCTTTCTTGTAGTCTCAGATCCTCAAGTCTGAAGGCTCAGGTCATTGGAACCATTCATATTTCAGATGACTCTTTGAAGAACTTTGTTTCTGGCTACTTTCTATTGTACTTTATCATGCTGCAGAAGGATGGCTCACAGCAATCAAGTATTAGAACTACAAAAATATTAACAATAATTGCAGGAGGCAAAAGCTTAAACATTCAGGTTTAGAGACATGAATAAGTACATTTTTTAAATTCTAAAAACAGGCATATCTTCTTAGAAATGTAATCCTACAACTATCAGATCACTTTTGACTAAAGCCTTTGGCAGTGTGTGAGCATATAAATATAAGCTCTCCCTCTTTAGATGGCAAGGTGCTCACTATAATCAATTTAACTTTGTTTGGCTTATATTTCTTTACGTTCTTCCAATCTATTAATAGTCAAGTAATCAGACTTCATATGGTAGTGAAAAGCAGAAATATAGTTGGTTTTTCTCTGAGTGGTGGCATCTTACAGACTGTAAAGACTTCATCCAGTCATTTCATGTAGACCCTTGAGGACTTCCATCTGAAAAATGCTATTTTCTCACTTCTCTGTCACCCCCATTTTATTCTTTCCAGCCCAATGAAATGCTGGAAAGAAATTATATAAAGGAGTGTTTCAATGCTCATATTGGATTCTGTCTGTCAGTGGGATAAATCCCACAAACGGAACAGAATGGACCAGGTTTGATGTGTAGGGAAAAATGGACAAAAGAAAAATTTGAAAATGGGCCACATCTGGCTGGGGGTGGTAAAGAAAAAAAAGCCAGAAAAATTTCTGTAAGTGCATCCATACAGGAGAGGTAGTTGGGCAGTGGCTTGGAATGCAACCAACTGTTCACTTTTAAACTCCCCCCATCACATAACCCAGAGTGGAGTTGCTATTAAGGGATTGGAAAGAATTCCAGAAGCCATGATCTGCATGCTTTCTTTACCTTGTTTTACATTTTTAGTATCCAGATGAGCATTCTGTATAATCTAGTTCCTGCCATGTTATCATGTCATCTCTCTGCAATGTCAGATGAAGAAAGCAGGATCCTGTCTCGCATGGAAACCTATGTACTACAATTATACACATTAGGCTTTCTCCAAGCAGATATCATTTGAGTGATGTCGTTGAGGAAAAATATTTAGCTGATGTGCTCATGTGATGAGTGCTCCAGTTTTTGAATGCCTGAATGGGGCTTTTCTCTCTCTGATATCATATTCATTTCTCTCCTCTCTGTCTGTCCCTCCCTCCCCCTCTGTGCTAAGTTCTTGCTATGGGAAAGACAGATCATTAACTGATCATTTGCAAAGAATTTTTGAAATTAGGCAGAGGACCACTTCAAGTTTAGACTATAGACTATCCACAAATGTATTTTTCCTAATTGGATGCTCAGGAAACAAATATTAGAAATAAGTAAACCATCTTTCCCCGAAATATAGCTTCGTTATGACTGTCTGAAGTAATCATACTTAAAACAAAATATTTTCTTGGGAAACTTTTTTAAAACAAGAAACATATCTTCATGTTGTTGGTAGTTTCAGCCTTTGGCCATTTATTGACATGGATTAAATTAAATTAATCAATGCTGGTTTTTTATTTGGCTTAAGGATAGTCGTATGTGAATTGAAACATCTGAATTATTCAGTTTACTGTTCCTATCCAGTTTCCACTCTGGAGTTGAGGCATTTTGCCAGGCCATGGCATGATTGATTTCATTTGTTCTTTGGGGACAGTATTTGTTGAATCCTGAGAATGGGGGAAGGTAAAAGGCAAGTCGATCAATTTAATTGCTTCTTTTCTATCCATTAGTTATTTTGAACTTTCATATTTTACAAGAGAACATAAAGCAGACTGTTCAGTGCTTCATGCCAAGCTTTGTGTCTTTTTAGAGGCCTTTTACAGTGTTTCTAACCATATGACTGAATGAGAAAACCCACAAATACATATATACCTGTCATGCTTATTTCCCTTCAAGGTAAGTAGTGCTATGTAAACCACATAGGAGTAAGAAATAGTAAGCCAAAGAAATTAAAGGCAGGAGATAAGAAAAAAGAAAGGGATTCTAACTAGATCTAGTGTACATTGACATCACTTGGTATACTTTTGCAGACTTTTCTATCCTTGCAAACTCTGCTTGTTTCCAGCATCTCCATGCTCTGATTCCTACTATGTTGCCTTTTGTTCTATCAGCCTCTCACCTGTGCCTTTTTCAGGATCTATCAACTTCAACCAGTCACAACTTTCTAGGGCTTCCTCTTAACCTAATCGTCTCCCTCTATATATTTCTTCCTTCAAATATGTGTGTCTGTGATTTGATCCTCATTCATTCTTTTTCTGTGACCAAATCATTCAACGTACTTCATTTAGACTGGTTGTCACTGTTGTAGCGCATCCACATTCATTCAGCCTACTTTAATTGTTGAGCCTTTTTTTTTCTTTTGTTACGTTTCTCCTGATATATTTAATTTTACTTGCATGTAACAATGTGGGCAAAATAACATTCTTATATGCAACTATTTTTTACTTCTTTTGACAACATTTATTGCTCAGAACAAATCATATATTATCCACTACTTTTCTACCAGTAGAAATTTTTTATCCATTTTCCTGCCTTGACTAAATATTTTACCAAGTACACATGTTCTTCAACATGCTCTGTTACTACCTTTTACATAATTGCATAATTGCAGCTGTTCGCTGCACATTCCCTAGTAAAACAAAGCTACCTTGATCTTTGTTTTACATTTACATTAATTTTTGTTGATTGATTGATTCCACATATTTCTATAATGCACAGTTCCCAAGGCTCCAGGTGGTTTGTAGCCTCCTATACAGCTCATTGAGTAATCTATCCATGAGGTAATGAGGGCATGAGTTACTATTGCTAGGGCCTCTTGATTTTGGGGGGCTGCAAGTGGCATGCCAGTTTAAGTTGGGCAAGGGTTCTCCCAGCCCCAACCTCCACCTGCTCTCTGACAGGATCCACAGGTCCAGGAGAATCTCCAAGTTGTGGACCAGCTCCTTCAAAAGAATGGTACCTCATCCAGAGCAATAATCAGATTAAAATTAGATCCCTGGTGCTTCTGGGTGAACAGCAACTTCATCTTACTGGGATTTGGTCTGAACTTGCCTTGACCAATCCAGTCCCTAACAGCATTCAGGCACGGTGTCAAGACTTCTGCAGCATCTCCAAGATATGCTGGGGTGGCAGTGTTGTAAGAGTTTGTTCTCACATAGTCAGTGCAAAACAACATAATTTATTTTACAATATTTACATCTTGTCCCAATCCAAATGGACTTTGGGTGGGGCACAGCAAAGTCAAAAGAAAAATAAGACATTAGAAATCACATATAGATAATACAGTAAATGGAAATTGAATACATAATTGGCATCATTCAGTTAAACTAACCTGAGGGGCAAAACCCAACTGGAACAACACTGTTTTAGCTAGTTTTTCAAATGCTTGTAGAATAAGGCCATCTGAACTTCTAGGAGAAGACCCTTCACTGAAAAGGCCTCTTTTCTGGCCTAGACACCATGAACCCTGTGAACAGGGGGGACCTGCAATAGGTTGTCTCTAGGTGATCAGGCCAGATAAACAGATTTCATTTTGACCTGGCATTTCCTGATGTAGCTTATTTCTGCACCATAAAAGGCTTTGAGGGAATAAGCAATATTTTGAACTGGGCCTGGAAGCATACAGGTAGTTTAAGAACAAGTTCTATTCCCAAAGTGTGTCCTTAAATAGAATTTGTATGTAAGCCAGAACAGTATTATTGTATAATACTGTATAAGTAGTATTGTGTATTTAACTTGAATGTTGCTGCAATAGGCTCTGTTCATAGCTATGGGTCGTCTGTAACTTGGGTGTTCTTAACCTGAGGACTACCTGTATTGACAACCAAATAGATGCTATTCTTGCCTGATGGGCTTGATCCTGCATTTTATACCAAATGTGACTGCATTTTATACCAACTATAGCTTCTGAGTGGTTATCAGGACAAGATTTGCTGTTGCCAAGGCATCTTGCTGCAAGAAGAGTCCTAATTGGCAAGCCAACCAAAGCTGGACAAAGGCTCCCTTCAACCACAGCTTCCTCTTGCAGTTTAGGCAGGAGCTGTGAATCCAGGTGAGCCCCCAGCTCATGAATCAAGTCCATCCAGAGTGAGTATCCTGTATCTCACAGCAGAGAGGGGTGTAGTTGGAATCTTCTGTCAATGACAGAGTTGCCCTGTCATTGATAGAAGATTCCAACACCCCCCGCACTCTGAGCCCCGGAAGGACTACTGCTGGGCAGCAGGGTGGATGTTATGTCACTAGCAGTGGTAACTTGTTCCTATAGTTCAGTCTCACATAGAGGTGTTCGCATAGGGAGCACTTCAGCGGTCATTCTTAAGTCCTTTTAATAAGTTTCACCCCTTGATCTAGCATTGTGGTGTTTGAAAGACCTGAAATCTAGGGAGGCAAATTGGCTGCATCCCGAATTTTACCCAACCAAGTCTCAGTGATGCATGACAGACCCATCCTTCCATCCATCCATCCATCCATCCATCCATCCATCCATCCATCCATCCAATCATATATGGATGTAGACTTTCATTTGCTTTCTATTCATTCTGTTGGGAGATTCATCTGCCTTTTGATACTTTCATACAGCCTATGGGACATTCTCTTTCTTTTGGAAATGTTTTAAACAATAGATATAAGTCTAATATTTTCATGTCAAACAGTGTGGTAGAATGATACTTATGGGAATATAATAAAAATATTTTTCAGTATTAGTTTTCTGTATTTTGTATAGCTAGTATTATATCAATTTGTGATATTTTAGGAAGTGTTATCCTAAAGTGAAAAATCAATTCAGTCATAATTGTTCCCCCTACTTCAACCTGAACAAATCCAGCCTTATTACTTTAAAGCATTTTTAACCTGTATTGGAAATAAACTACATATACAGATATCTGTCTACTGTTCAGAGTACAAGTTAGATGAAAAGCTCTTGGAATATATTTTCAGTATTGTATTTTCTTTTTGAAATACTGATTCCTGCTGGTCCTGCTCAAAATAATTACAGTTGTATTGGATATCTGATTAGAATTTTACACATAACTGATGAATTTATCTAGTATTCTTTATTCATACAGAGCTAGTAAAAGCAGGCATGAGCTGTCTTACTTTCTAATTGTTACTTGTTGTAATCTTAAAAGTTAGATCTCAGACAATGATGCATAGGTTTGTTGACTGAATTTATTTTGAAAGAGACCTCAGTGATCGCTACAGAATTGTCTCCTGGAAGACCACAGGCATTGCAAAGTAGCTATCTTTCAGAAATGTAATAAATGTTGTTCTTTGGGCTTTGAATAGAAGCAGGTGAGTAGATAGTATCTATGATTCACAGAGCATTGACAGAGCATGATTATATTATAGAAACCAGCTTGGTAAATACAGTGCATAGTAGGAAGTGCCCACTGTTCTCATCATCTGCATTTGTTCTTTATAATTCTGAACTGTCTCAATAAGAATAAAAAACAAAAATAATTTACAGCTGAATATTTACAGTTGAGTATTAAAGGCTTATTTCATAGCAATACATTTACAGGTAGCATAATTATCTCTAAAGCTTCTGTTCCTTCCTCGTGACTGTGGAAAATGAGACCTTATGCATTTAGCAGATGCATAAAATAACAAAAAATCTTTAAAAGCCTGTTTTCCATTTTACAAATGTGTAGAGTAATGGAAAACAAGGCCAAAACTGTGGACATACAGTATACAAAGCTTTATGCATACAGTATCCTGAAGTCTGGTCTCGTTCACTGCAAAAATACAGGACCAAGGATATTGAGGGCCTCCTGCATATTCCTTGGTATTGCAGTCATACATACACATACGGAAAATATAATTATAATAAATTCCTTATAACTTATGATGTGTTTTTTATGTTGCTTCCCCTGTTTTTGCAAATCAGTATTGTTTTCTTATGTGAACTGGTTTTAGAATGCTTTTAGTTACAGCTGTACCAAACAGGAATTAACTTATTTTTTGAAGTTGAGTCCCAGAAATATCAGTAAAAGGAAAATTTGTCACATTTTACAAACTAAAGAATCATGGACTGCATTTTTTAATCCTATGATTCCAGTAAAGCTTTTGATTGCTTATTAAGATGACTTAATATCACTTAGCAAGAAATTGATTTCTATGTTCGTAATGATAGCATACTCCAAAGCATTTTTGTAATCAGCGCTTTTTTGATTGATTATGTGCCATCAAGTTGGTGGTTTTTCTCAAGTTTAATAAAATGCCCACTTCGTGGACAAAGCTGCAAAATAGACTTGGAGTAGAGAGAGGACAGTGAAGCACTAATTTGTAATTTTCAAAAACCCTTATTTTTGTTAGCTTTTATGACAAAATCTGTGCAGTGGGGTGTTTGTTCTTTAAATCATCCTAACAAAGTAATTGTGCCAGAGAGCAATTTTAACTCCTGCTTTGTTAAAGGCTCGGGGCAGTTATGATGTCTTGAATGGACGCTCCATCAGTGAGCAGTGCTCATTTCTAGGAGAGAAAACTACTATTTGGAGCCCTGAAATGAGCTCTTCTACAGCTACTAATGGGTGCTAGTGGATGTAAAACTATTTCATTCTCCTGGGAAGTGTCTCATTTTGCCACAAGAAAGTCCCTTGCCATGAGCCACGGGAGGGAAAAATTTAATTGCCTCACTCTGCGAGGGGAAAACTAATGGTCCAGAAAGCACTATGGATGAGATGGTAGATCTGCATCTTGGCTACTTCTTCTTGCCCCAGTTTATTAACCCTCTGTTGTCAGGAAAGAGTCCTTCTTTAGATGAGGAATTTCCTCAAACCTCTGTAGGCTTCAGCTGAAGCAATCCGCTTTGATTCCTGTAGCATTCAGAGCTCCAACTGGGAAGTATTTTTCAAATATTTTCTATGCACGCATGTGGAAGTGAAAGAAAGTAACAATTTGCCTCTGGAAACCCATGGAGAATTGGCAGCATCAATAAATTCTGAATGGTGGTGACTTGGCAACAAACTCCAGAGTGTCCATGGCTTTAATTGATGAAAATGGCTTTTTTTCTTAGTGCACCTGGCCCTGTCACTAATTAACTCTGTGAGGTTAATGGAGAGTGAGTTGACATGATTTAGTTGAGGGCCTGGCTACTGTTGATAAGTCTGGCTTCCTATTTCCTATTTTGTTTGTTTTGCCCTTTTGCTTAGGTGATAATGCATATTTCCAACATAAAGAAAAGTATGAGAAGCCTTGAAACAGACATGGCATATATAGTCCCTTATTCAGAGCTGGAGTGAGGTGCAGCTGCAAGATGAAGTAGGGGACTGTGTGTGTATAGTTTAAAATGTTCTCTAAAGATTAATCTGCTGAAAGTAAATGACTTGAAACATTTTGACCTACACAGTATTGGGGCAGTATTTAGCAAGAACTGTTTCAGGAGGTAGTGTAACAAGAATGAAGAAACAAGAATGCTAATAGGTGAAAGACTGAAATTCCAATAAATTAAATTGTCATAAAAGCAAATAACTATTTTTGTCATAAAGTATTTCTTTTCTTAGCATATTTTGCCACTTTACATTGTATTTAAAATACAGGAGATTACTTTTCTGCATCCTTCAGTAAATATTAGCTGATTCTGGCAGCCAGATGTATGTGTAATACACCTTCCTCAGAAGAAGAAAAGTCTTGTAATTTGCTGTGTTTCTACCTCTGGTAATGGTGGTAAGAATGTTTTTAATATATTAAGCTAAGTGTAAGACCACAGATATTTTCCCCAGCCTCTCTCCTAAGACTTCAGTAAAGAAGATTTGTGAATCTTTGCCATTCTAAAATGCATATGGGGACTTTACTAAGTATATGTAAAATTGTGTTTAATAAATTAACCCTATCTCAATTAAATATAATATACAATTATAGCATCCAGATATAAGAGATAAAATATAACTTAGTCACCCTTGAATCAGGCTCAACCCCTGGTGACTGTATGGCCATATCCATGCAATTTCCTTGCAGCAATACATAAGAAGTTGGCCATTGCTTTCTAGGATTTGTTTTTACTTCCATTTTAGCCTACAACTATAGGGTTTCTTGGTGGTTTACCTTCTATAAGGTAATCTGGGAATCCATAAAAAGCTTGCATTCTGGATTCATTCTGGGTAACAATGACTACTGCTATAAATGTATGTTATGTTTAAGCAACATCCTGAATTATAGACTGATTTTTTTTTATTTAATAGACTTGTCCCCGTCCATCTCCCCACAACGGGGGACTCTGGGCGGCTTACAACAAACTAAAATCAGAAATACATAATTAAAAGTTATAAAAACCAGACATTACAAAGATAAAAAGGCTAAAAATGTATGCTGTCTATGGACAGTGGAAGAAACAAACAGTTGAAATAAAGTTTGATCCCTTACACTTTGAATCGAGCTCTTGGATATTCTTTAAAAATGCAGAACAAATAATTTAAAAGGTAATAATGCTGAGTACTTGTTTAGCAAAGGGTTGGCTATTATGGTCAGCATCATACTTGCTGACTGCCCCAATTGAGTGTACATCTGCTATAAAGTTCACCAAGGGCAGTTACAGATGGCCACTGGCCTTGCCCCTGAAATCCTCAGCAGAATTTATTATTTGCATGACTTTATACCTCCTCAGTTGCCCTCAACTCTGAACAGTAGTTTCATGCAGTTTCACTAGTGTTTCCACTGCTTGCTCTCATCTCTTATAGAGCTGGCCAGTGTTCTTTCAGAAAAAACAATTGCCGCCCCATACCCATACCTCGTGTTCTCTCATTGTGTTTGTTTTTGTGGTAAGGGCAAAATACCCCAGCCCCAAATTGCTTAGCCAGTGTGGACTCGTGGCAACTTGGAGCAGCTGGGATGATGAGGGATTGGGAGCAAGGTATGGTGGTTCCTTGGTTGCAGGAAAGAGCAGGAAATGACAGCAGCAGGACATGTTAGGAGGCAGGAATTTCCGCTAATGGGAAATTCTCTGTTCAATTCAGAGGAAAAACTGCAGACATTTTTGGTAGCATTTCTTCTGAAGTAGGGGCTAAGCATCACAAATTCTATGGCATCATAGAGACATGGGGATGCTTTTTTAAAAAAGATTTTTTACCCCACCTTTCTTATTTTTATAAACTCAAGGTGGTGAACATGCCTAATACTCCTTCCTACTCCTATTTGCCCCACAACAACCACCTTGTGAGGTGGGTTGGACTAAGAAAAAATGACTGGCCCAAAGTCATCCTGCTGGCTTTCATGCCTAAGGCAGGACTAGGACTCACAGTCTCCTGCTTTCTAGCCTGGTGCCTTAACCACTAGACCAAACTGGCTTTTAACCAATAGACCAAACTGTTAGGGAAGAAGCCTGATCTACGTTATGGGAGAGAGGTGTTTACCTTCCTGTAAGAAATTCATAATTACCTGTATACAAAATATGACAAGCTTCCTTTTTCATTGTACTTGAACTATTCCAAGTAAGTAAGTAAGTAAATAAGTTTATTGTTATAAACAGTATAACATATTATAACACAGCTCATAACATAGGAATGCCATAAAATACAATAAATAATAATAAAACAAAATAGTGCAATTATAAAATAGAGTAATAGAAGAAGTGTTAGATGTAAACAGGTTACAACAAAATAAAGCCAAAGCTACAACTAAGAACTTAAGTATTTCTTTCTAAGTTTAAATGACAGCAGAGCAAAAGTAGCAACTGACAGTTGGGAACACATCTGCAAGAAGATAGTTCAGTTTTTCAAGGTTGGAGCCCTTGTTCATCTGTTATGAATAATTTGGCCCTGATCTCATTGTAAATGGGGCAGTGGAGGATATAATGGATAACATCCTCCACTTGATCATCACCAAGAACAGAGGTGTTGTTCGACAGGGAGCTTACAAAATCTCCCTTCAAGATATGCTGAGGGGCATGGTTTGTAGGAGGAGGGATGTTAAAGCCCTTCTCAGTGAAGCCCTGGTTACATCAACCAGTACTGGGAGAGGTTTCTATGTTTTTTATAATGATAATAACCAAGATGAAAATGTGGATGATTGTACTGCAGTGATATCTTTGTTGGCATCCCTTTTAAAAAGCCTATCTCTAATATTTCCTCTATTCCAAGATCTAAGTTCTCCCAAAGGTGGTAGGGAATCCATTTGTAGAATGAATGACAAAAGTTTAGTCCATTGATTCCCAACTGTGTATTGGAGAAAACAGAGTTTGGCAAAATGAAATTCTTGAAGGCTTTCTAGTTTCTTATAGTGCCTCTGCAACGCAAGATGTATTCTAACAGTGATGGAAGGTAGCTCTGTCTTCATCCTTAGATGGGCAGCAGGAGTGCCCTGGTGGAGGACCAAGATCTTCCTTATGAAGTTGTTTTGGACTACTTCCAATTGGGCAATGACCTTCTTTTCCTACCCCCAAATCTCACCCCCATATAGCATCTAGGGTATCATCTTGCCTTGGAATATTTTAAGTGCAGGGGCTACTAATCGCCCTCCTTTAGAATAAAAAAATGTCAGAATAGCACCTAGTGTACACTGGGCAGTTGCCAAGACAGTAGATAAGTGTGCTTTCCATAAAAGGGACTTATGAAAGGTGATATCCAGGCATTTAAAAGAGAGACATTGCTCTATTTTGGGGGGCATTAATTGTCCATCTGTGTTTAATATTACTTTTGCCAAAAAGTACTACCTTTGTTTTATTTTAATTTATCTTCAGTTTTTCCCTTTCACAGTAAGCAGCTAGTCTGGCCAGTAATCTTTTAAGGCCAATCTCGGTACAGGAAATAAGAGCCATGTCATGTTGTGTTGAGTTTGGGCAGCTTGTGAATTTGGCATAGGAAACAATACCTTGCCCTGTAAATACATATTTAATTGTGTGTGATTATTTTTGTAGAAGGTAAGAAATGAGAAAATGCAAATAAGATGATCTATTTTATCTATTCTACTGACCGCCTTTGCAGTGAAAGGAAAGTAAGCTCTCATGATAATCCTGGGGAACTGAAGGCCAATGAACTACTCAAGCTGCATAGGGTGTGGTTCTCTTACAGAACTCTTTGTTTGAGCTGCAAGGAAAGCCGCTTTCTAGGAGGGATGGAAAGGACTAGACATTGTGCTCTTAAAAGAATTAGTGGTTTGGGGGGAAAGACCAAAAAGCTGTTTGGTTTTTAACTGATTCCAGATGTTGCTGCTGGAACACAAAGATTGCCAATGTGTGTAGGGTGGTGCTGACTGAGTGGGCCTCTAGAGTGTTTCCTGTGCAGCCCACAATCAGAGACACTTAATCAAAGCCAGCCGTTGCTGCTGCAGCTCTCATGGAGCTTTCCTTCTTCCTGTGTTTGGAAGAATACAGCACTAATTTCTCTGCAGTGTTTTAGTTTTACGCCCTTTAGTTTAAAAAAAAAATAAAAAAGTCATTATTTATTGAAAATGTTTACTTTGGAAAGACTATTACTTTGGAAAGTTGAATGCATGTAGGCTATTTGGTGAGTGGGATGAGTCATTAAAATAAACCTAAAATGCCATATAGGAGCCGCTTATCTGTGACCAGCTACCACATAGTTTAGAGGAATTTAAAGTGAAAGTCATATAGGCAGGCTGGCTCAATCATAGAGATCTTTTCTCATGAAATTTGCATTGTACCATGAGAGAGACTGATTCCTTGCAAAAGATGCATGTGGCCTGGGCATTTCTGTGTGATTTGTTCGGTTAAACATTCTGTAGTGTGTGGTAGCTGATCAAAAATGGCTCCTAGAAGATAGAGAAAATGTCTAAATTCATTTTTTAGGTTAACCCAAGTCAGAGTGACTATTAGTTGATAAGTGAAAAATATTCCTAATGGATTGTGAACATGATGAGGAGCAGACAAAACATAGATAATACAGCATTGTTTGACTCCTATGCTTTCATGAATGTTAGCTTCATTGAGCTTGCAAATATAGAATTGCACTGTAATAGTATTGAAATAAGCTCCTATTTCTATGCTTATTTGAATATACACTGTAATAGTATATGAAATAAGCAACCAAACTATGCTTATTTGTCTGACTCATTTCCTAATACTTGTTATCCTAGACCACCTTTCACCCCCTAGCTAACTTCCAATTGTGTGAATTTCAGCTTGTAGCATTCACCTGTCACAATAGTCATTGCTGAGAATTCTGGGAACTGAAGTCCACAGATCTGGAAGGCAGCTAGTTCTTAAAGGCTGCCCAAGATCAAAGGCCCCAAAATCACATGCATCACCCCATGAAAGGTTTGGATGGGGCCCCACAGATTTCCAAAATTTTTTCTAGGAAAAGATTTATCTTTGTATTCCATTCATTCAAAAGGGAATAGTTTGCTTTTTAGTGCTAATAATCTGCCAAACATCTGTTTACTTAATTGGATGAGCAAGTGCCATATTCTGGCAGGTAGGTTGAACTGTTGGAGATATCACAGATGACTTCAGAGTTATACTCAGGAAAGTTACAACTGGCAAATGGTTTGGAGGAATTAGCTTCCCATTTTCTTTTAACTTTAAGGAACAATAGGTTGTAGGGTTTGCATATACACTTGATTAAATCTTCCCCCTTTCCTGGATTTTTTTTAAAGTAGAAAGAAATGTAAAGAAAATTAAAGTACAGACATACATACCAGTGCTATATATGGTCTCGAAAGGCAAAATATGATTTGGGAAACTTACAAGCACATACAAAGCATCAGTCTGGAATATGTTAGAGTAGCTGCGTATTTCTGGGCTCATGGTGATGTGCAATCCCAGAAGACACACTTTGAAGATTTACTTAACATTTGCTACAAATTATTCACATTCTCAGCCAACATTGCCTACGTACAAAAATTCATGCACATTCATATCCCCAAACCAACACATCTGTAATGTCAGTACAGGCATTCTCTATACATTTATCAATAAATGCATAAAAAGCTGAAGGGAGATTGTACATACTTGTCTTACTACCTGCTCAATGTTGAACCATTTGCTAAGCACTACGTTTATTCTCTCATGTGTTTTACTTCCATCATAAAACTGCTATTACAGCATTCAGTAACCAGTCTTCTTAGATGTTACCTAGCTGGGTAATGAAACATTTGCAAGAAAACAACCAAGCTCAGAGAACCCCAAGGATGCCACAGTTCAATCCTGAGCCACATATATTCTCTTCTGTTGGTACTTTTAGTAAATCAAGAAACACAAAATAAACTTCCTCTCATTCATACTTTTCTCAGTGACTTGCTGAAGAGCAAAAATTAGGTTCTCAGTTCTCAACATTGATAACATTTACAGCATCTCTATATTGCCAATTCCACAAGGATTCCCAGTGATTTATCAAAAGTTAAGAAAATACAGGGGCATATCTGGACAAACATCACGCTTAACCAATTGTGTGTGGGGGACACTTGCAGATGAATAAGCCAGATAGTTTAGTTCTGCCTGAAGTAGGCAGTCTTACAGATACCTACAGTAGATGCCACACCATAAGGCATTTTACAGGTTAAAACCAGCACTTTGAACTGCATCCAGAAACCTATTGAAAGCTATGCATTGCCCCCAAAACTGTTGTTATATGTTGCTGCTGGTTTTCCCACACCAATAGCACAAACTGCAGCTTCTTGTAGTTTTCAAATATTTTAATTTATTAAATAACCAATTTAACAGTATAAAGGAGTGAGAGAATGTTTGAGATGAAGTATGCATTTTTCAAGCCTGAAATGTACTATCAGCCAGATTTAATCAGTGCCCCCTCCCATTTTTTGGCACTTTGTCCAATGATAAAAACCATTGGGGTTTTTGATTCTTTGTATTACTTACATTATGCAAAGTATTTAACTACTCTGCATGCCTTTGATTTTTATGTGAAAAGAAAACTATTGTGATTAGATCCTCCTGGGTCTTTTGCTATCCAGAACTGGTTTTGTATCTTTTAATTTACTTACATTTTAATCTGCTTCTTTTCTCTTACACACTTTTGTCATTTTTTATCTGTTTTAGTTACAGTTGATGCTTTGACCTTTAGATACATGCATGGTATCCAGGAGCTCAGCTGAATTGATTGTGCATCTAGCTATGTGATTTTTGTGTGGAATATAGTTTCAGCAGCAACTATGTGTCTATACTGGAATTTCAGTGCATCTCTTATATACAGAAATTTCAAAGCAGCCCTTCTGGCTGTATAATTGGATTGGAATATATTAGTGTGCACTATATATTTTGGTTTATTTGGATATTGTTAAAATGGGAATATTCTACCCTCAGTAAGAAGGGATTCCCCCCCCCACTAGGAATTCTTTAAAGATTGTAATCAGAGGAATGCTTGACAATACTATCTAATACTACATACTGATTGTTGGAGAAACTTAAGTAGAAGTTTCTAAAGAAATGGGGTGCGTGAGAGAAGATCACTGTGATTTTGTTCAATTCTGCATTATTCAGGAAGGGATGGCACAGTGGTTTTAATTTAGATTTTTTTTTCATTCTGAGAAAGCTATTAAATATACCCTTGTCAAAGTATTCCATATTTGAAACTCTAAATTTAGTTCTGGTTACTGCTAGCATAATAACTTTCAGATCTTATTTCCTGCTCCTTCCCCCCTCCCACAAAAAGGAGGAGCTCAGGTTGCCATGGGGATTAGAGCTGTGTACCATAGGGAGACAATGTAGATTAGAATACCAGGAAGGAAGAGTGAGTGATGTCACCAGTTCCCTCTATAGTACTGGGGCATTAGTTAGTAGTGGAGTAAGTTCATAGAGAGGAAATTGCAAATATTTCTGAAAAAGTGTTATGGTGTCAATATTAGTATATCAGAACAACACTGTATGAATATTTTAAAATTACAGTTTTGCTTCTTTCTTCTGGAGACTTATACTGGGAATTAAAGTATTGCACCATATAGATACACACACTTTTCAGTGCTTTATTTTAGTAGTAGTCTTCCAACTTCTGAAATAGATTGTTTACCAACTGCTAAGGCCATTTTCATCAACAAGCTAAATTTTCAGATGTTACACTGTACTAAACTTGCAGCCTGGAACTGTAAGTGAGAGTGATACATTGTTAATAAAAATATGTACCATTAAATATGTTTAGCAATTCTTAAGTGGATTACATGGCTTTGCTTAGATGGATTTCACATGGATAGTTAGAGTAATGGATTTTAATGTTTTATCTCATGGAATGGCTGCTGAAAACTCCTGTGGGTTATTAAGGATTCTGGGGCATGTTCTAGGAAGCACTTCCATTCAAACACACCCATGTTATCCATGCCTCCTCCTTGGTGTTCCTTAACAGGACCTAGGGACCATTTAAAATGGTTCCTTGGTCTTGTTCCTAGCCCTTATGTACTTCAGCGAAAGTCAGTAATACTAGACAAGCTGTCTGAGGAACGTCTGTGCTCGATTTCAGATTTTCAGAAGAACTACTTAAGCTTCTGAGAAAACTGAGAGCTCCTAAAAAGTTGGAAAACTAATTAACTTTCTTTAAAATTTATTATTCAACTTTACATATACTGGCCTGCTGTGGATCAAATGAGGGATAATTGCATAGCAAATAAAATGCGTAGCTACTTATGCATGGGATAAGTAGAATACAGTTTACTGTCCCTACTTAGTTTTCAGTGAATATTTTTTTCACAACTAGTCTATCCATATTGAAAAGTACATTCATATATGCATTCATATATGCATAACTGCATGGCAGAAAGATTGCATCCATACCCAGATGCAGATCTGGATCATGATTCTGGAGAAATCTAAATATTTTCTAAAAAAAACCACTTCTGCATATGCACACACACATCTAAGAAGAAGTATGTGTGCATATGCAAAAGTATTTTTTAGTATAATATGCAAATCTCATATGAAAGCTTTTGTGTGAGTGATTTTATACAATGTAAAATTATGTGCGTGTGGCAAATTTGAAATCCCCTTTTTTTTCCTTTCTGTATAAGGGGGTTCAAATATTCATAGATACTGAAACAGTGAAATATCCCAAGGCAACCTATTTTTTTATATTGCCGCTAAGGGCTTTCTGAATTAATTGTTCTATAAATGGCTGCTTGTATGCTTTTAATAGTCAGACATTGACCGTAATGTGCCAGAAGAAAATTGAAATTAAGTGTAGTGTTGTTGAGGTTGGAGGACAACCTATTCTTGCTTTTTGATCTCTTGGAAGAAAGAAAGACAGGTGAATTTTATTGTCTCTTAACCATTTTTCTTCTATGCATATATATAATAAAAGTTTTTTCTATGAAACTTTTATTATATATAAGCAGTGGACTAGATTTTGTTCTGTTTCATTTTTTTAATATAAATTTTATTAAAAGTTTTAAAGAGAACATAAAAACTAACACAGACTAATACAGAATACAGAGAACAAAGAAAGAGGGAAAAAAACAACAACCCCAAAAGTGCAGAAAGAAAGAATAAAAAGAAAGACGCTTCCAATTTCCTTTGCAACAAATATAATTTCAAAATTATCTCTTACTCTGTGATTACAAAAAAGCTCACTTTTTTCTATTATCCAATTTTTTTCTAATCATCAAAATCATAAATGTCATAAGTGCATTTTTTTCCAGACAGGGGTTTCCATTCAGCCATAAATGTAGATATTGTCTTTTCTCTGATCAAGAATGTTAATTTATCTATCTCTGCAAGTTCCACCATCTTCACCAACCATTCCTCCATTGTGGATAGTGTCAAACCTTTCTACTTTTGAGCATATAAAAGTCTTGCTGCAGTTGTCATGTATAAAAACAAAATTCCATGACTTTTTTCTGGTTTCATTAGTCCCAAAAGAAAAGTCTCTGGTTTCAGTTGTACTTTAACCTTTAAAATCTTCTGAATTAATATATGCATTTGTATCTAATTTTTTTTTTAGTTTTTTTACATGTCCACCAAACATGATAAAATGTCCCTTTGTGTTGTTCACATTTCTGATTTTGTTGTTTCAGTTCTTCCATTTTTTCTTTTGGATCCCTTACTGCTAACACAGTTTTCTCTGTATTTCATATAAGAAATATTCTGCTATTGTCCTAGGTGTTTAATTCTTAGTAACAGTTTTTCAGCTTGTTTCTTTGAGTTTTCCACAATAGCAAATCCTGCAGAGAATAATTATTCAATATGAGACACCAGCAAGTTGCTGACCTGTAAAATTGGCAGCAACAGATACCTCTTGGGGAAATGCCACTGCTGCCAGCAAGTTCTCCCCTCCCCCTAGAAAGTGAGATTTAATTATTGTTATGGTACAAAGATTGAGAACTGTGTGGAGGACATCTGTTTAAAGAATTCTTTTTACATTATTCATACTGATGCCTTCCTTTCTTTATGCCTTTAATTCTTCACATAAACATGCTGAATGTTTTATCTTGCTTCTAGTCATTTCCTTGTCATCCAAATGTTTGAGCACGTCAACTGTCTAAAATGAATCATGAACAAGTATTTTCTTTGTGGCTGCAATATCCAGTGATTGCTTGATATTGTCAGTAAACTCAGTGTAGATGTCACTGAACTGATCATCACACTATGGTTTACCAAATGGGAATATAAATTTCCTTTATATAGAAAACTAGTCTTAAAATAAGTGGTGCCTCTTTGCTGCTGCTATTATTATTACTATTATTATTATTATTTACTAAGAAGTGATTTAGAGATAAATATAGGTATTTGAAAGGTTGATGGAGACAACTTCTATAATACTGAGTAATTATAATTATAGTTATTTGTGTTTGTATACTGCTATTTCTTCTAGCGGAGCCCAGAGCAGTGTAGTTTTATTTCTTGTTGTACTGTATTATTAATGAAACTACTGTGATAAAATTGTTAAATTACAAAACGAAAAGAAATAAACCTTATATAAAAATAAATCTGACATCTCGTTCTAATTTAGGAATATGTGCAGTTATCCCTGTTCACTTCCTGAAATAATTAAACAGCACCAGCTTCCAAAATAAGAACCTTTCATTTTTAAATAAGCGATTAGAAAAGCAAAGTGTTAAAAAACGCCACTTTTTCTATATGGCTTTATATGTGAAATGTTACTTGAGAGAGCTGACAAGAATGCAGCATGCTTGCAGAGTACTGTGCCCTAGCTCAAATTAAATATTTAAAGATTCACATGACCTGTTAATTTTTGTAAAATAATACGTTTCAGGCAATGGAACAAATTATGAAATTCTTGAATTAGATAAGATAATGTATTATTTTTTATAATTTCCTACGTATATTTTATAATAAAAATACTTTTTGGTGCTTTACCTTGGCAAAATGCCTTATTATTTGATTTTATTCTCCCCAACCCTGTAAGACCCCAGGTAGGCAACAGCCATTCTTGCAGAATATCACTGAGTATGAATGTGGAAAAGATATTACCTAGAACCCTTGTAACTGAATCAGATGTCCTGTAAATCGACTATGTAATCATTTGTTTGTTTTAGATAAGGAAAAGGTGTTGGATATTTTATTTACCTGTTTTCATTTCAATTAGATTATTTTCAGATATTCTGGATAGATATCCTTTTACATTTTCATAAAGTATAATCTTTGCTTTATTTCAGAATGAGCCTCTGACTTCCAGTTATCATGGATATCCAGGAAGAGATAGCCAGGTAAGAATCATTTTATTATGTGAGTTATTAATACCATTCTTACATGGAGACTTCTATTGTAATGTTTTATTGGGATTTGAAATTATCCTATTGAAAAGGTTTTGCAGCAACTCTCTCCCATGTTGTGGAAGAAAAGAACAGCTGTCCGTCTCCCTCTTGGTGGGTTTTTGAATTACTCTACCTGGAAGGGCTGTTGGAAATAGACTATGGCAGACAGTGTCATTGCAGAGCCTTGCCTGAATGAGGGCAAAAGAGGAAGTAACATGCCAACATGATTGTGGTGATCACAGTGATATAGACTTAGAAAACCCAAGGCATGAATGAGGAAGTGAGTAATTACCCTGTTGCTATGGCAAAGGGGATGTCATCTGCTCCACTTTACAGCCAATTTTGCAAAAAGGTAAAATAAATCAAGAGGCACAAAAAACTTCCAAAGAATATAGTAGGCAGCTGGCCAGTAAGCATTTCTGAGGGAGAAGAATGATTTCTGTTACTTGTTTGGCCAGTGACTGGATGAACCTCAGAACAAGCTTACTATGTACAGTGCTTCATGGTGGCAAGAGTTCCAGGTGAAACAGACCTAATAGTTTTGGGTGATGTGTACAATGCTGAAAATAACATAGACCCTCTTACAAGACTTATGTTAAGAATTTTATGGCTCCCAGATACTTACATTTTAATTGTAAAGCCTAAAGAGAAAGGAGGGAAATGAAATCTTGTAATGAAAGAGATGCTTGGTGTAAAGTATAAATGTGTAATGTAAAGTATAATACCAATTGAGTAAAATCATTTGCAGCTGATTTTTCTTGGGAGAATAACCTAGGTGGCAGTATGCTGCCAAGTTAATGGCAGATGTTTTATTGGCCAAGTGATTGCAGAAAGTTTTATCACATATAATTCATCCTTTTCAGTCTGGATTTATCAAAATAGGCAATCATCAGATAATTTATGTATATTAATAGAAATATGGGCTATAGCTCAAGAATGAACTCTAGTATTAGTATCTTTGGATGTTGAAAAAGCTTCTGATATGGTTCAGATTTTATTCTTTTTTTTCCATTTTATTTTTCATTTTTAATATTCTGTAAGGCAGTATTTCAATTTTATCAATAACTTTTTCCATAAGAGCAAGTGACCATACTCTAGCACACCAATTCAGTGATAGGTTATCTAGAAATTTCCAGTTTTGAGCAATCCTTAATTTTTCAGTCAGGAATAAGAATACAATAAGTTCTTTTTTGTTTATTTGAGAGTTATCTCCCTCAAAAATATGTAACAATCCCAACTCTGGAACACATTCTACTTCTTGTTTAGTTATTATTCTAACTGGAATAATTGGAATGTTGTCTTCCAATAGAATACCACCTTTTCATAATTCCACCACATATGAAAACATATTCCCTTCTCAGCTCTGTCCAACATTTTGGTGAATCTCTAGGGGCTATTTGTACTAGTCTAGTTGGAGATAAATGCCAATGATGTAATATCTTCCACTGCATCTCTTGTATGGAACCTGATAGAAACCCACGTGATTTCCAGAGTGTTTGCTGCTCTGTCTCTTCCATTTGTTTCCCTAAATCTGTATCCTAAGCTTCTTTTAAACCGATAGGAGGGTTGCTCACTTCCAATTCCATTAATAATCTATGAACTTTTAAAATTGTTCCTTTGGATTGGGAAGGGTTATTAATAATAATTAATTTTTCAAAAATAGTTGAACTGCAAGATGCTGACTTCTTTATGTCCTTCTTATTCAAAAAGGATTTAAGTTGGAGCCATGTTAGCCAAGATAGATGGGAACCTATTTGTAACTCTCTTCTTTACTACATAGTGTCTTATAGTAGAAGTTTCTTATTCTATTGTCACTGAAAATTCTCCAGTGCTTCAATTTTGTTCACCTGCCTGATTATGAAATTGAGTAACGGTGTCAGGGGAGATACCTCTCAAATATATCTTTTTTTTCAAACTTGAAATGTAGCTTTTGTGAACATATATCTTTTAGAAGAAAAAAACATATGACATGGATTTATTTACCTCCTGTTTCTTTTCTAGCTGTATCTATTGTCTTGTTGGATCTTCCAATGTGAAAGGAGCAATATGCCCCAAATGTGCTGCCTGATAATAAAATTTTAAAAATGGAACTTCCCAATTCTGAGGTCTATGTATGATCTATTAATTCTTAATTTTTTAGTACTGAAAAAAAAGTTTTTTGTTTGCACTAAGGTTAATATTTTATCCAGTACTTTTCTACTGGAAGTGTTTTGAATTAAAAAAAAAATCATTTTGAAAGAGCCATCATTTTAACTGCCACAATTCAACCCAGAATATTTAAAAAAATTTTTATCCCAGATGTTCCTTTATTTTTATATTTTTTCCACATTGGGATAAAATTATTATTAAATAATTTGTTAATGTTTTTAGTGGTAATGTTTTTAGTGAATCCTTCCTAGATATTTGAAGGATTTCATTTCCGTAGATATATTTAAAATACTAGCTATCTCACTTTGTTAGGATTGACTTTCACTGTTCACTCTGTGACTTCTGCAAATTTATCCAATTCCACCTTAAAGTATTTAGCTGCATTACTAGAATTTGCAGATGTTAATATTATATTGTCTGCAAATAAATTTAATAGATAGTTTTTATCTCCTACTTTTATCCCTTTAATTTCTTCGTTGTTCAGAAGGACTACTGCTTATGTTTCTATAATGAGGTTAAATAATAAGGGGGATAATAGACAACCCTGCTTGGTGTGTCTTGAAACTGAGAATTGCTCAAAATCATAATTATTAATTCTAATTTGGGCATTGGTGATACTACAAATTTGATCTATCATGTTGAAAAAGGAATTGCCAAACTTAAGTCTTTTAAAAGTTTGTTTTAAAAATTGTCCTTCCACACAATCAAAAGCTTTAAAGATATTTAGTAAGGATGCAGATAAAGAAGACATGTTAATTTTACAGAAATGAATAATATGTATCCATTTTCTAATGGGGCTAGATATATTTCTTTTTTGAATAAAGCCTTATTGATCGGGATGAATAATCTTTCCTACAATTAATTTAAAGCAGTTGGTCAGTTTAGCATATAATTCATAATCAAGATTAAGAAGAGAGATAGGCAGAAGAAATTTTTAACCAGTCTTTACCTAGTTTAGGAATTAAAATTATTTTAGAATTGTACCAGGATAAGGAAAAAAGATTTCCCTGATGCAGAGCATTGCTTAATGACAACAATTCTTGTATAAGAATGCCTTATAGAATTTACCTGTTAACCACTCAGGGCCTGGAGATTTCTATTTTTAATGTTTTTACAAACCTCTTCAAGTTGTGATTGTGAAAATGGAGAATTCAACTATTAAGCATCCATTAAAGATAATTCTGGGAAGGTCAGTTTGTCTGGATACTTTTTGATTTTTTTGTGTTGCAGGGTTTTTAGAAGTGTACAGATTCTTTAAAAGTTCTACAAATGTTTTACTAATATTTTGAAACTAAAGAAACCTTTTGTTTCTTTTATTGCCTTTGTATTGCTTTTTAAAGCTTATTTGCCAATAATCTTGAGTTTTTTATTGTAAAAGTTACAGTATTTTTGTTTTAAGAATAAGATTTGGGTTGATACTTTGTTGATTTCTAAAATATCGAGCTCCTGAAGTAATATTAAACAATATCAAACAAGAACCAACATACACGTTACATAAGCTGAAGGATCCTATTGTTATATCTTCTTCTAAAGTTATATGTTTTTTTTAAATCTCAAAGCTTGTTCTTTATTAATTCTTCATGAAGTATTCTTTAGATTTATTAAGACTTTGTTCATCTCTAGGATCCTAGAAATCTCTTTTTCTTGTGGTTAAAATACAATTAGCTTGAAAGGGAACCTCCTTGTACAGGTGAAACTCGAAAAATTAGAATATCATGCAAATGTTCATTTATGTCAGTACGGCAACTCAAAAGGTGAAACCAATATATGAGATAGACACATTACATGCAAAGCGAGATATGTCAAGCCTTACTTTGGTATAATTGTGATGATTATGGCGTACAGCTTATGAAAACCCCAAATTCACAATCTCAGAAAATTAGAATAGTGTGAAAAGGTTCAATATTCTAGGCTCAAAGTGTCCCACTCTAATCAGCTAATGAATCCATAACACCTGCAAAGGGTTCCTGAGCCTTTAAATGGTCTCTCAGGCTGGTTCAGTAGGAATCACAAGCATGGGAAAGACTGCTGACCTGACAGTTGTGCAGAAAACCATCATTGACACCCTGCATAAGGAGGGAAAGCCCCAAAAGGTAATTGCAAAAGAAGTTGGATGTTCCCAAAGTGCTGTATCAAAGCACATCAATAGAAGGTTATGTGGAAGGGAAAAGTGTGGTAGAAAAAGGTGCACAAGCAGCAGGGATGACCGCAGCCTGGAGAGGATTGTCAGGAAAAGGCCATTCAAAAGTGTTGGGGACTTTCACAAGGAGTGGACTGAGGCTGGAGTTAGTGCATCAAGAGTCCAGACGGATCCTGGACATGGGCTTCAAATGTCATATTCCTCTTGTCAAGCCGCTCCTGAACAACAAACAACGTCAGAAGCGTCTTACCTGGGCTACAGAAAAAAAGAACTGGTCTGTTGCCCATTGGTCCAAAGTCCTCTTTTCTGATGAGAGCAACTTTTGCGTCTCATTTGGGAACCAAGGACCCAGAGTCTGGAGGAAGAATGGAGAGGCACACAATGCACGATGCTTGAAGTCCAGTGTGAAGTTTCCACATTCTGTGTTGATTTGGGGAGCCATGTCATCTGCTGGTGTTGGTCCACTGTGCTTCATGAAGGGCAGGGTCAACGCAACTGTCTACCAGGAGATTTTGGAGCACTTCATGCTTCCTTCCGCAGATGAGTTTTATGGGGATGCTGACTTCATTTTCCAGCAGGACCTGGCACCTGCCCACACTGCCAAAAGTACCAAAACCTGGTTCAATGACCATGGGATTACTGTGCTTGATTGGCCAGCAAACTCGCCTGACCTGAACCCCATAGAGAATCTATGGGGCATTGCCAAGAGAAAGATGAGGGACATGAGACCGAACAATGCAGCGGAGCTGAAGGCCGCTATTGAAGCATCCTGGTCTTCCACAACACCTCAGCAGTGCCACAGGCTGATAGCATCCATGCCACACCGCATTGCGGCAGTCATTGCTGCAAAAGGGGCCCAAACCAAGTACTGAGTACATACTGTATGCATGCTTATGCTTTGCAGAGATCCGATATTGTTCTATTTCCAATCCTTGTGTTATTGATGTCATGTAATATTCTAATTTTCTGAGATTGTGAATTTGGGGTTTTCATAAACTGTATGCCATAATCATCACAATTATACCAAAGTAAGGCTTGACATATCTCGCTTTGCATGTAACACGTCTATCTCATATATTGGTTTCACCTTTTGAGTTGCCTTACTGACATAAATGAACATTTGCACGATATTCTAATTTTTCGAGTTTCACCTGTATATCTTGTTTCTCTTTTTAGTAATTCTTTTGTTAGAGGTTTGAAGGCCTTTCTTCTTTGTAGCATGGCAGGACTGATATCTAGAAGATATAACACTTGTGGCAGGATTGATATTTTGAAAATATAACACTTTTATCACCATCTCATTTTATCTCTTTTATTCCACTTTAGTCCATGAGCTTGTTGCAGAATTTTCTTTCACCTGGCTGTTTATAAATCTTATTAGTATATCTGTTGCTTTTGCATCTGACTGACTTTAAGGGAGAATACTGTATGGGTGAGTTTTACATCATTATCTGAAAGCCTTAAATCTGGTAGATTATGTTTCAGTTTTGAGATAAGATATCTAATTAAAGTTGTCTTTCCTGCTTTTCCCCCCGATTCCTTTAATTCTCAAATTATTTGTTCTGTTCTGATCCTGTATATCAGCCAAATCCAATCTAATGTCAGTAATGTCTTTTTGATGACCTTTGCAGTGTCCCTCAGTCATGTGATCACCATTACAGTCAGTACACATTGTCCTGTGCCTGACCTGTGTTTTTTTATTTTTTTTCCCCCTTGCAAAGCAGAGAGATTGGAGAGAAAGGGATGGCAAGAAAGTAAGCTGTTTGCTCTTCTACACATTGAAAGCAATGCAGTTGTGCCAGCAGCCCAGGACTGGAAGCCATGGGCATGCTATGCAAACAGTTTACAGTACTCTCTTGAAGTCTCTTCCGCTCCCATCTCTGCTCTGCAGGCTGAGCGGGGAGAGGGGAGGAAAAAAGTAAGCAATTTCTATGGGAAATCTTTCCTTTGCCTGACCATTCACAATCGCAGAGGAAGAGATTTCAAGAGAGTAAGCTGTTTGCATAGCGTGCCTGCAGCTCCCAACCCTGGGGGTGCAGTGCAATCACATTGCTTTTGATGTGTACAAGATAGTAAGCAGACACTCCAGCAGTTCCAAAGGGCGAGGGAGTAGTTAGGAGGCAAACAAAAGCCAAAAGTGTGAAACTGACTAGTCTTGTCTCTTTCCAGCTAGAAAGCACAGTCGCGATCATATGATTTTCCAATTAGCGACCACTTTGCTTAGCAGCGGAGTTGCCAGTTCCAGTTAGGATCATTAAGCTAGGACTACCTGTAGATTTAAAAAAATATAATAAAGGATCATACATACTGCAAATTACTGAAACAAGTCTCAAGTTTTGAATTATCGTATAGCATAAACAGCCTTCTGTTTAAATAGCAAGGCCCACATTTGTTGATAGGGTAGGCATTCTGAATCTGTTTCTGGTTGATTAAAAAAAAAAGGAAAATAATGAATGCAGCTAGGATTGCAGTTCTATAAAGAAATTTCATCATAACAAGATTTTAGGGATTGTATGGGTGTGTGTAGAAGATAACTGTATTATTCCATAAATATGGTTGCTCAGAAATAGCTTTTAAATTCCAATTACCAGATTGATCTGTTTGGTTCAGAAATAGTTGCTGTGCTTTCTCTGAGTCTGATTTTTTACTGGCTAGAGGGTCTTCACTTTCCTTAAATAAGGTTTCAAAGCTTTTAACTAATTTCATTGGGAACTTCTAATATAAAGTACAGTGGTACTCTAGTTACGAACTTAATCCGTTCCGTGACTCTGGTTGCAACTCGAGTTGGTCTCAAGTCGAGGTAAAGTTTCCCATAAGGTCCAATGTAAATACGGTTAATCCGTTCTGCCCTCCGAATTTGGTCGCACCACGAGGCAAATTTCCCCATAAGGTTCAATGTAAATACAGCTAATCTGCCCTCCGAATTTGGTCGTACCCCGAGGTAAATTTCCCCCATAAGGTTCAATGTAAATACAGCTAAACAGTTCTGAAACATATGCATTTTATTTTTAAACCTCAAAAACATGAAAAAAAGTACAGTACAGCATAGTATGAAGAGGGAGAATGGGGTGGGGAGGCAGTTATTGTTTGGAGGGAGAGTCCCCCTCCAAAGGGACATCGGGGAGATCTCCTTCAGGGGTTTCCTCTCTTCTTTGCCTCTTAGCTGCAGGCTCAGTTCTGGGGAAAAACCTGTCTAAAGTCAGTTGCCAGCCTGCTCTGCATTTTCTTTGGAGCCATGCTAACAAGCACACCAAAAACCTTCCAGACGCCACAAAACACACCACAAGCGTCACCGAACGTCTCCTTGCTACCGCGATCTCGCCCACAGGAAGCCGCGACTGCGTGGCAGCAGGGAAAATGGCCGCGGATCCGGTTCATAATTCGAGGCGGAGTTCGCAAGTTGAGGTAAATTTTTGGGGCCGGAGCTGGTCGTATCTCGAAAAATTCGTAAGGAGGGGCATTCGTAACTAGAGGTACCACTGTATATGTAACCATAAGAGAGATCTGATAGGACATGAGCAACTCTATGTTATCTATCATTAGACTTTGTATTGTGTGTATGGAGTGTTTTAATATTAAACACAAATGTGAGTCAAATTATATTTTTGAAAAATCCCAGTCTCTTCTGTCGCAGACGAACCACAGATATTTTAATATAAATTAGTTAAATAACTAAATAAATTTTGATAATATTTTTATTTTAGTAATTACTTTTTTTGGTTTTATAATGATTGTTTTTTATCTATTTGCTGTTTTATTTAATTGTTGTACGCTGCCCAGAGTTGCTTTGTGTGAGATGGACGGTTATATAAATGTGTCAAATAAATAAATAAATCTGTCATCTAGATTTTCCCATGCGTTATCTGCAAAAATTACAATTTTGAGTCCTACATAGCCTTATCTGATCTAATATGAACTCATTTGAATATATAGGCAATATTAATCAGTATTTGCAAGGCTACTTTATATTTAAATGGTTTAGAATTTCTGTCTGTGTAAATGGCTGAGTAATTAATAGTCTATTCCCAATCTGTAATATTTTACTGTAAAAAGAATTTTACAGAATTGGATTTTTCCAAATTTAATTTGTCAACCTGCCATATCTCAGCGATATGCTTCCTTCTGCCTAGTTTTTAATCCTTTAAGAAAGCAGATATTTTCACATTACTTGAAAGTTGCAACCTGGTATGACTTAGCGTATTTCAATCAATTTTACTTCATTCCTATCAAAAATACATTGAGGTAGACCAGGTCAGGAAACAGCAAGGAGTTCAGGAACGATACTTTCCTGTTTTAGGGTATGGAAACAGAATCTTGAAAGCTTGCTGGAATATCCCTCTGCCCTCTTTCATACCAAACAGAATCAAGGCAGAGTTATTTTGAATTACTTTCTGATGCTTTTTCCTTTACCAGGACTGAATTGTTGTTTACTTTCTCTTAATGGTTGTTGCATTCCTTCATCAAGGTTATCTCATACTCCTCTACACTTTCCTTAAATTCCCAACTGCTGCTATTCCTTGAAATGTCTAGCATATATTAAAAGTCATTCTGAGAGATGCTTGTGTTTCTGTTTTGAGTTTGAGAGTTAGGTAGCAGTTGAACTGTCAATGGTAATATGGGCTATTCCAGAATTGCAGTATTGTTCACATATTCATGGCCTGAAGAGGAACATTCTTTTCTCTGTAATTCTACACAAAGAAATGCAGTGCAATAAAAGTTAATTTGCAGCCAGTGTTTTTGTGAAAGCATTTTAACATAGGAAATAGCAGTTCAAGTTTCAACTATTTCCCCTTGGTTTATATGAATTGACTGCTTACGATATATTTATGCTAGAAATTGGTCTTAAAGACATATTTGAAAGTGAATGCAAATGATGCCTAATCTCAATAAAACAATATTATCCTTGATTATAATCAGTGGTGTAATTAGCTTAATACATCTAACCCAGCCTTAAAGTCCAGAGTGTGGAACTTTAACTTCTCAGAATTCCCAGCTATCCTGGCTGTCTGGATATTCTAGTCCAGTGACGGTGAACCTATGATATGCATGTCAAAGGTGACACGCCACAACATTTTGGGTGACACACCAGCATCCGACAACAACTGTTCTCCCTGTTTGAGTTATCAAAGAAACTGAGTTTGTTTTACTTGTATTTCATTTTTATAATTATTTGACATTTCTTTATATAATGCATAGCACCACACATGATTGGACTCTATTTTTTTTAAATAAAAATATATAAAGAATTGTTTCTCTTTTGCTCAGGGGTGGGTGACATGCCAGCAGAATCAAGTTAGGCATTTTCCAAATTTTTGACATGCCAAGTCCAAAAGGTTCGCCATCACTGTTCTAGTCCAAAGCTTCTCTGGGACATCAGGTTAGAGAAGGCTAGCTTAAGATTTCTAAATTAGAAACAAGAGGATTTCTATATTAGAAGTTTGTAGTTTTAAAAGCATAAAATACGTGTTGTTTCTGAGTAACTTTTTTTTTTTTCTTTTCCTATGTCAGCATCTTAAAAAAAAGGTCTTTTAGGTCTGCCTTTGAATATATGGCAAGAAGAACAAAGGCAGATCCTTCCTTGACATTTTTCCCGAAGTACTTTATGAATGTTGTTTATGTGTGATGCTCCTTCCTGTGTAAGTTCTTCTGGGTGACATCGCTTAAACTTTTGTTAACTAAGCACCCTCTAGTGGAGAAATTTCATATGCTTCTATTACAAAATAAACAACCCCCCCTTTTTTTGTACTGCTTGTACAAAAATATTTTTAAAATTACGGCTCTTCGATAGGGCAGAAAGAGAGGTAACCACTATTAACAAAACTTCCTCAGTTTTTATCAATTTCTGTGATTATAAAGTATATGAATACATATTTGCTTTATTTCACTTCAGATGATTTTTCACAGAAACTTTTTATGAATGAAAATTTGTAGCATTTCTCCTGTTTGCTTCCAGAGTTTTGTCCTAATAAATCTGCACAATATTGATTCAGATTTTCTACAGATTAGATCTTTATTCAGTGTTTCATATTACAGACTTGGCACACATTGATGTATAATGTAGAAAATATAAGCGTGTATAGGATCTAATAGAAATCAGAGGATTTGCTGATAAGTGTCTTACCTGAAAAATCATTTACCTGAAAAATCAGGTAAGACACTTATCAGCAAATAAATATTCCATAAGTTATTATTATTAAAACTATAATTTTATAACGTAATGAAATCCTACAATAAAATATTTTAATTATAGATCTCACTTTTCATGATATATATGATTTTGAACCTTTGTGGAGGAAATAAGTTACATGAAGAAATTGCTATGGATAAGTTGGAAAGACAGCATGAAAATAAATAATTGAACCCTTTATTTACCTTACCTCACCCATGGTGCATGTCCCCGCTTAGCTACTTTGATAAGGAAAAAAAGTGGCCAGTTGTAGGCTAGTACTTAATTAATTTGCACTGTATTTTGGTTTAGATCTTAGTTAGGCAAGAATAGATGCCAGGATCCTACAGGTTGCCAGTTACAGATCCATATTTTGTTCTGTCAGTATTTATATTGCTAGTAAACGCAATTGCTAATATGTATATGTGTGTCTGTGTATTTACTCTGCGTTTTAGGCAGAAATAGCTTTTTCTTTTTCGGAAAAAAACATTTCAAACTTTCTATATATATTGAGTAAATACATAAATAAATAAATGGTATATACAAATAACAAGAGGCAGTCTTGGTAAAATTTTTAATTTATTGAAGATCATAGAGTTGTTCTATAAATTGGGAGATAAGAACTGGCTCTGAGAAAGTTAAGCCTGTGCCTTTGTAACAGCGGCTGTATTTTCGTAATGAATAAGCTTCAATGTGACACCTTTTGGGGAAAAATTCTTGTGGATTTGGTTGCTCTTTGCCATAAGAGGGCACTCATTGCCTAGGAACTACTGAGTATTATTGGGAACAAATTAAACTCTAGAATAGTCTATATTGATTAATGTGAAAGAAAAAACAGCCAACCTAAGACTCATGCCACAGTAGTAATAGCAGCATTCTTCCTGCTGGAGCTATTTTGAAAGCTTATTTTCTGGCTGTTTTCCAGGAAGCCTTGAATATGCTACTAAAGTTGGGGGATTGTTTTTGTGACTTTTCAGAAGGATGTGGAAAAATTGAGGGTTAGGGAACAGAAGGTTCAATTTAGTTCAACTGTCCAATGCGTCTGTCAGAGAAAATGAAAAAAAAAAAAAGGGGGTGTTTCTTTATTTAGTCAACAACTTGATGGTAACTTGTACATCTGTAAATGGCTGTGTACCAACCCATTCCCAGTTTCATTGATCCCTAATCAGATTGTTTTCTAATATATCAGGCACTATCTGAGAAAAATCAAAAGGCTCCCAGCAACAACTTCGTGAGTGCAATAAATATGTGTCACCAGTGACATCCATAGTCAGTTTCTTCTTCCAACTACTCCTGATCAGAACAGTGTTTATATTTTAAATGTTGTTGAAAACACTCTTAAAACAGTGATAGAAACTAATAGTTATAAAACCTTCCCAGTTTGTATTGAAGAGGACAGAAAATATTGTATATAAGGATCAGACTTATAAAAAAACTACACTGTAGAAGTACTTTGAGACACATTTGAAACAAGGAAGCTCATCTCCATGCACCCAGCAGCATACTGTTAAAATAGTTAATTAAGATGAATAGGAAGAAGAAGAAGAAGAACAACAACAACAAAAAGCCTTAACAGTAGTCCTAAAAGTTAGCATAACTACATTGTCATCAAGAGAGTGATTCAAATTTAGGGTGCCACTCAAAGGTACAGCAGCTTTGTGGTAGACCATTCAGAAGAAAATTCAATATTTTTAAAATTCTCAGTGCTAGAAATTAAATTCTATCTTACCTGTCATAATAAAAAAATACATTACTTAGATGTTTAATTTTCTGTAGTAGAAGGTCAAGTGAGTACTGAGGTTTATAAAACAAAAGATGTTAATCTTTTATATAATGGTTATCTTCATACCACCTTAATATAATCTTCCATTTTCTCAAATATTGAACAGGCTTTTTATAAAGATAGAAGTATGAATAGGATTGAATCTCTGAAACTGCAAACTGTAAAACGACAAATAAGATGGTTCCATCTTCAACATTTGACCTCATTGTGAATATATAAAAGAATCCAATGAAAGAAAGAAAGAAAGAAAGAAAGAAAGAAAGAAAGAAAGAAAGAAAGAAAGAAAAGAATAATTGCTTTTATCATCAAACTTATTGTCAGACTTTACTTGATATAACAATTAACTATTCTCCAAAAACTAAAACTCACATTCAGTAATTAGCTAGCAGCAGAAGCTTCACCAACTTGATATGGCTAGCTAAATTGCTTTATTGCAGTACTTGTCTGCAATAAAGCAAGACAAAAGTATATGTAAAGCCATTTTTCTGAGTTTATACTTATCTATAAGTATATTTGTTTTACTTCTCTCTGGTATTCAAGGTGAATAACAGTAATAAAGGACATATTATTAAACACAATTACATCAGAACTAAAATTTAAAATGTAATAAAAGCAGTGTTTCTTCAGTATAATTCTGATTTTAAAAAAATTCTGAGAAATGGGATTGACTAAATTTGATGTGCTATGTTTATTTACTTGTCAATTTTATCCCCCTTTACCTCCAGGAGCTCAAAGTAGTGTGTGGTGTGTGTGTGTGTGATTGATTGATTACGTGCCATCAAGTTGTATTCGACTCCTAGCAACCACATAGATAGATTTTCTCCATGGCAGTCTGTCCCTAACCTGGTCTTTCATGTCTTCCAACACTGCACTCATCACTACTATAACTGAGTCCATCCACCGTGCTGCTGCTTATCCTCTACTTGTGTGTGTGTGTGTGTGTATGTTTATATCCCAACTTTTCTCCAGGAATTCAAGGCGATTTACAAGGAGTTCTCCATTTTATCTCTACAACAGCAATCCTGTGGAGTAGATTGGGCTGAGAGACAGTGACTGGGCTACTGTCATGAAGTAAGCTTCCATGGCTAAGGATCAATTTGAACTTAGGTCTTCCAAGTCCAGTTCTGGTGCCGTAACCACCTCACCATACTGATTGTCAGTATAATCCATTGAGATCTTTTTCATTATGGATGTAGCTGCAATTGGGTAAAAGATGGTTCCTGAAGTAAAGGAATTATGTTACTATTTACCAAACAACGACAGGGTTGCATCCTCTTTGAATACCAAACCAAATCTGTATCTGCATCTGTGAACTTAAGCAATCTCAAGTAAAGGATGTTGGTCTCAAAATTTGGAGTTTTGCGGGGCTACAAGTACCTGTCATGGATGGCTTGTTTTTAAAGCTCATAGTATGGCTTCAGCACCTACCCTGGTACATGAATCTTCAAACTCTTTTATTTTCTACCTAAGCAAATTCATGAAAAAAAGACTATTTACATTAACTTACACAAAGGGAAATTATAGTTGGTACCCTGAAAGTAGCTGGTAGTGGGAATCCCACCAGTGATAAAAATTCTTATGTATAGAGATATCTGAAACTATTAAAAACCAAAGTGAGGATATTATGATAGGCCAAAACATTATTAATTTGTACATCATCCACTTTCATGGGCTCAGAGTGGCTTATAACAAGTAAATTATAAAATAAAATAAGACTGTAACCTAACAAAAACACCTACCAAGGCAGCCCAGGTCCACTGTCTGCATCAAACGCCTATTGAGATAATAGCCTTTGTAAAGGCCCATGAAAGACAAGTGGAACTGGGGGCACCAGAACCTCAGGGCCATAGCATGACGGCTGCAACCAAGATGGTGTCGCTCCTGGCCCCACTTTTTTCCTCTTAAGAAGAGTGGGAACTCTCAGCATGCCAGTTGGGATGTATGTACAGGCCAAGCTAAATCTCAATGGAAGAGATAATCCTGTAACTATCAGGTTGCCAAGCCATGTATAGGTAATCAGTATTGGCTGCCAGTGCAAAGACTGAAGAATAAGTTTTCCAAACTTCCTCCTCCCTGCTAGTAGCCAGGCCATTGTATTTTTGACCAGTTGCAGCAACTGTGTCACTTCCAGCCCAATATTGCAGAGGTCCAAATGTGAGATGAGGACATGAATCACAGTTGTAAGAGCTTCTGAAATAGGTTTTGCCTACAGAAAACTAAAATACCCATGAGGTTCTAACATGATTTTCTATACAAAGAGTGGGGAAAATCACACTAGTTTTCTCTATAGAAATTATGGTTTGACAGTATCTGATTACTTATCTCTTGGAATAAGAAGTGGACAATATGTCATCAATTCATATGAGTATATGTATGTGAGAAATTACAGAACAACAGTTGTAGTAGTAATACTATTGGGAATGGGTCTGAAGTCTTCAATCCTTTCTTGCAAATGTTTTAGTTGTAAGACAGAAGGGATCTAGTAGCTGACATGTATTTGTCCAGGTGCCTGGCAGCTGGCAGGGCACTGAGACATCTTCATGACAGCTGTCTTGTACCATACTGTTTGATGCTTGTCTAATATGAAGCAACATCCTCTCGTTCTATGTCTTTTATGTCTGGAACAAAATTTAACACCTCCCAACTGCTTCTCCCATTCTGTGAGTTTCTTTTATAGCTTTTATTTCAATAAATGTGTCTATCTCTTAATATAGAGAAGTTAGGATCTTACAAATCTTGTTGAACTTGGGGAATGTTAAGGAAAGGAGAAGGTTTTATAGTGTTACTTGTTGCAACTTTAGAGATTTGAATGTTAAATTAAAATGAAACTGTATTAAACTCTAAAGTCTTAGAAGCTACAAAATAAATAGAAATGAGAATTGTGATCATTTGTAAACTAGAAGTGTCATGATTTCAGATGCTGGCAACTAACAATGGAAATGTTCAGTAGCTGTTGAAAAGAAAAATTGACAATCCAATATAATTTTTTTTTAAGTGCCTGGCTAAGCAGAACAGAATTTGGTGGCATTTGCTACAAACCTGCTTTATAATTGTATAGATATAGATGATACTGTAGAATTAATATATCCTTTAAAAATTATATTCTTGAGTTATTTTTAAAGATACATTATAAAATTCCTATTCCTATTGTAAGGTTCCCTGACTATTTATACCATGCCAAGCAACCAATGTTCATGTTACTATACATTTATAAGGCTTTACAATGTGACACAGGTGACACAGAGATCCCTGCTTCCTATGATTTGTAATCTAAAATAGCGACAAAACAACTGGGGCTGTGGAAAAGGTGGATAAATATTATATATTATGTATTTAAACATTAAAGTTGGGAATTGGGACAAAAAAAAAAGGTGCACAGAAAATACCATTTGGAAAGGATTAGCTTATTTAAACATACTCTCATGCAGCAAAAAATTACCACATGGATGGAAATAGCTTGAACAAAATAAGTATTAAGGAAGCAGAAAGCAAGTAGAATTCAGTAAGAAAGGGGTAAAGGAAAGTTGGAATTCAGAAGAAAGGCTAGCATCTGTAGGGTTTTGTTATATTTGTGCCATCCAGTCATACTTTATATATAAAATTCCAAATTTGCTGCCTTCTGCTTCCTCAAAGGATTCAGAGGTACAGGTTACAAGAGGGTGAATTTTGGTTAAACATTACAAGAAGTTTGGTAGTAAAGCCTATTCTGCAGTGGAACCAATTACCTACAGGAACTCTCAATTTCTAGATGATTTTTACAAGAGGCTGAGCCATTGGATTTCCTTGACTGAGCAGGGGGTTGGACTAGGTAGTCTCCTAGTTCTTGCTACCACTAACTTCCAAGGGGTTTCCCTGACATCCTTCCCCTAACCCCAGTGTGTGTGTGTGTAATGGGCAGAAGGAATATTCTTGAAAAACAGGAGGAAGAGCCACAACCAAGACAACAGTCAGATAAAAGAAATTTGAGTCTGGGCCAGGTCGGAACTCGAGTAAGTGTCTCAGACAATACCCTCCCTGGGGGAAGTATATTCATATTTGCAAGATTCTGTTACTATAACTTTATAATAAAAGTAGTATTCACTTGTGTGACTTTGGTTTCCTAGTCCAGTCTACCTTGGAAAATGTACTGTGGTGGTTTTTCCATTGCTTTCCATGCTGCTATTATATTGCCATATGAATGTATTTCATCCTCACAATTTGCCTCACAAATTGTTCTAGATTACACTATTCCATTTGAATTGCTGCTGATAAAGCAGTTGTTCTCCACCAGATCTTTCTTTTGGCAATATTACTTGCTAGGTCATAACACTGTTTTGGGATATATATAGCACTTGGTCAAGTCAGTAATGTTTCCAACATATTACTGTCCTTAAATACTGCTAGTGTTGCCATTAATTGTCCATGGCTACTTATTTAACAAAACATGTATTTTGGCTAAGTATTAAAAGGGCCATTCTCCCATCCACAACATGTGGATGTGTCTGGTAGCTTAAAAATCAGCACCAAATTATCTGTATAATTAAGTATCTCTTACTGTAATTTCTTAATCTTTTCCAACTCAAAACATCCATATTTATTCAAATCCCTTTTTCCTCTTCTTTGGGAAATAATTTTTCACTTAGTATTATGCACATGTTGATGATCAGTTGTATTTCACTTACAATAATTCATCAACTGTTTCTCTATCTATGAAGAAGAGCAGTAACAGTTTTCTGGATTTGGATCTGGAAATGCCCCAAATGTATCCCAGCCAAACTAGTCTAGTCTACTCTTTAATACAAACTATTCCAGCTGTCACAGTATCCTGCTGACGGTCTGGCAGCTTGTTGGCTAATATCACTTCTGTCCTTGGACTCTTGTTAATTAGCTGGACTTGCAAATAGATAATTCTTTTAGACAGACCTTTTTTCATCATGCAGCCTAGCATGTCATTATATAAAAGACAAGTTGTAATTTCTTTATTGTTGTAGCCTACTGTATTTCAGGGATATAGGGCAGTTTTTGATTTACAGAAAGAGCTCGTTTTTATTTCTAGAACCACCTACTTAGAGGTGGTTGGAACCTCTAATTGGAGCTGGATCATGACAAAGGGGAAACAAATATACAGTTATTGAGTTAATTTTCTTCTGTTCTCATTTTTTATTTCTTTCTGATTGAAGCCAGTGCCCTACCTTACCACCCAAGCTCTTTTTCTTAGATGAGAAGCCAAAATTCTGCTCATAAAAGAGCATTTCTTTATGTGTTTTGCTCCTGTTTCACAAATGTTGGCTTCAGTGTGATACTCTTTCTTTTTTGTGAAGAAGTAAAACGTCCAGACTTTCTGCCGGCACAAGGATAAATGTAGAATGTTGGAAGGAATGAGGCAATACACCAACTGCCCAAACCTATTTTAGTTACTTACCTATAGAACAGTAATAGTTGCTGGGTGAAACAGAAGCTAGAATCTTCCTCTGCTTGTAAAGCAGGTCTTGTTCTTTCATAAAGAACACATCTTTTGGAAAACTTGTATTTGTTTAAAATATAAGCTATTCCTTTTTAATTAGAAAGTGTTTCTGATTTCACAAATTGTTTTGTTATGCTGCTTTAGGGTGAAATGAGTGGGTTTTTATTTCATAGAAGGTGGCCTATAATACTAATGTTACGGGCATCAGAACAGTTCTTTCTTTGTGGCTAATATTAATTGCATGCTGGATTGTGTGATGCAGGAAAGATATAATTAGAGGATAACAGCTCTTTCTAACCAAGGTCAAAGTCTGTTTTCTCTGAGTGCCTGCGATAAAAGAAGAGAACCATCTGACAGTCTGAATCAAACCTGAGCAGATGCCATATTGCTATTTACCAAAAAGGGTCTTATGACCTGTATCATCTTCTCCCTTCCTTTTCAGCAGTACATCCAATCATAAGTAAATGACTTTATAGTTTCTGCCACCACCCACACAGAAGATAGCTGTTTTGTTCTTGGCTCAGTTTTATCAGATTTTAACTCTTTGAGACCAGTACTACAACAAACTGCTTTTTGTTGCCTGAAGCCCTGTTTCTGATATTTGACAGAATAATTTATAAGGATGGTGGTTGCTTTCAGGAGCATTACAATAGCAAACTTAAATGTGAGGGCTAGGTTATATCTTCTAGCCTTTTATCTTTTCTTTTCCTTAGTAGAATAAAAGCTTGAGTCACTTCACTTATTTACAGATAAATAATAGGATAATGTTTGTATTTGAATGCTTTGTTGCATCCCTCATTTAAACATTTTAATATATTAAATGTTCAGTTGCTTATTCTGAACAGGTGATTATATATTTCTTCAGAACAGTATTTCAGTTATATTTTCCTAGCAGCAGTATTTTCTGATGGAAAAAAATTCATCTCCACCCCTTACCCCCGTTACAGTTTTTCTCAAGCAATGTAGAATGTGATTGTACAAGTGTTACAGGTACATGGTTGATTTCTGTGATATAATTGATTAAAAGTAGCCCAACCTCTGTCTCAAATCTTGCCATATTTATATATTTGAAATCTAAGCACATTATTGGTATAGCATTTAAATTATAGTTTATTACCTGTTGATAGGCAGAATTATTATATTCACACATGGGCAAAAAAGGGCTGAAAGTAGATACTGTGTATAACTAGCAAGCCAGGAGAATTGGAATGCAGGTGAAAATTGTGCATCTTGAGAGCAGAAATAACTAATTAAAAAGAAAAATCAAAGCTTTTTTTCCACAATTAAAATGCAATTTTTTGCCTTAGAGTCCAAAACCATGCACAGGCTTTAGTGGAAAGACAAGCTTGGAGCTAGTGTTTAAGCCATACCTGCATTAGCCAACAATGGCTGATCTCAAAAAGCTAATCAGGGTTATGCCTGGTTTATACTTGGATGAGAGACCACTAGAAAATAGCAGGGCTGCAGGCTTCACTAGGAAGTTGAAAAAAAATGTCCCAGGAGAAGGAAGTAGCAAAACACTTCTGTATTGTTGCCATGAAAACCAGATGGACTTGACTTGACTTGAAGGATTGCTAAAATCCTTTGAAATGGATTTTATCAAGTACAGAATTGGTGTTAGATAGCTCTAAAGATTCTCCTTAGTGTAGACACGTAGACTTGCTGGAAGAAGGAATCAAATAATCATTGATTTCCTGTATAAAACCCAGCTGTTAAAAATCAAATTTCTTTCTTTCTTTCCTTAGGTGAGATAGGCAGATCCCTTGATAAGAAATAAGGTAGGTAGATAGTCTTTATAGAGGCAAAGCTGGAGATTAATTTATCTTACTAGAAATAAAACACTGGTAGGACTCAAGTCTGGTAAGATTATTTAGTGGTAAGAAGACAAGCATCCTTCCCCCTCAGAAAAATATGCAGCTCTGAGATTTCCAGAGGAGTAATGGTGGACTGAGGAGGATGTTTTCATGGAGCTGATGACTGCGGTGACTTAGAGGAGCTGGCGAAAGGTCCAGCTCTTCGGAACCATCTCCAGGCAAAGGAGATGACTGGATCACCCACAAGTACTCCTTACAGAGGGTCTCTGTGAAGATATTGCATTTTAGCAATCTCCAGTGGGTTGAGCGCTCTGGGAGTCACAGGAAACATTGAGGCCAAGTCATGACTTGGAGCTGTCAAAAGGACACTAGATTTGCTTTCACTTCCTCTTTTAATTACCATCAGAAATTACTTATTAAAAATCTTCTGAAAGGCAAGTTGCTGTACACCTGGAGAATTTCCTTCTATCCTGGAAGAAAGAAGATTTAAGATTAAAGATTAAAAGAAAAATCTTAACTTTTGGAAACAGCGAAAGGGAGTTGAGAATGCTGACTAGGGAGAGTTAAGGGGCCAGATGGATTTGAAAGAATTTTTTTTTTTAATGGACTGTTTTAAATTTCATAAAAATACAGCAGATGATTTTGGACTTAACTGTAAGACAACTTATTGTGGGAAAGTTTTGGCTCTGAAAATAAACAAAAGATAAGACTGGGCTTTGAAGGTTAACTAGAGGGAACCAGAGAGCAATTAAAGGAAAAGATACATCCTAACATAATGGAGGAGCATTGTCTTACTATAGAAGAATTTAAATCTGTTTGGGAACAATGTGTTCAGGACTTATTTTTAAAATTGGATCTAACAGAAGTTATAGAAGAAGAAAAAATTCTATTGAATAAAACAGAAGCTGAGGTTGACTTGAATAAGGAGTTTAAAATGGACTTTAAAGAAATGTCAGATTATTAAAGAGATATGGAAGATATGGAAAAAGATGTTGTGGATCTGAAAATGGACTTAAAGATGTTTGATTACAAGAGTGACGTAGAGTAAGAAGTTGTAATGGATATACAAACTATGCTGGCTGATGTTTTAACAATTAAAGGATATCCAGACTACAAATCAGAAGAGTGAGTTGGAGAGTTATTTTACTTTGGATCCACAGAAGGGAAGTGTTAAATCTCTGAAGTTGCTTCTGAAAACAGTCAGGAAGAAAATGGTAAGAAATCGCTATGTGGGACTTTATTTGAAAAAGTGACTGAAGATCAAGCCTCTTAAAAAGAAGAAAAAGGTGTTCAGAGTGGACTTATTTGACAGATTTAAATTATATAAGTTTTGATTTTGGGTTGTTATTACTGGAATCCTTTTTGTAACCAGGACTGCAAGACGATACAAAGATTTTTTTATATAGGAAATCTTTTATTTCTTATTTGTTAAGGAATGTTAAGGGTTAGTATGTAAACGGGACCTATTGGATTTAGTTTAAAACATATATGTTACTATTATTGATATTCTTTATATTTATGGGATAAATTTTTTAATATTTTCCTTATTAGAGAAAGTTATGAGTCAAAATGTAAAATAAATTTAGTTGTTTAAACTTAAAACATATGGGTTATTATTACTGGTACTCTTAATACTTTTGTAAGACTGATCAATTTTTTTTTAATAATTTGGTTATTGTTTGGTGATGAGAAATGGGAAGAAGAGTTTCTTTTTCTGTAACATCAGAGAAGGTGTTACGTTACTGCAAATGCTTATACAGAGAAGAGAGAGGGATCAGCTTTTATATGTCTTTTTCCTTTTCCTTTTTCTCTTTCTTGTTCTCTTTTGTTTGTATATCTTTTCTAATTATGTACTAGCTTTTAATTATGAAAACTCTAATAAAATATTATGAAAAAAAGAGAAAAATATGCAGGTCCAGCTAAGTCATAATAATTTCTTATTGCCACTGTAGGCTCTTGCTATAGAATGCCAAAATTAGATTTTTCCAAGTCATATAAAAAGCAGTGGTTGTGTATGAAGCCTGGAGCCCATCTGAACCAGGTGCCTTTCCTGTTTTAGTTTTTTTAATAGCTTCACACAATTCCTTTATTGTTATAGGTCCATTCAAAATTTACATGAATTCTGTTTATGTGAATGTTCATCCACTTTTTCCGAGAAAATTTCTTGATCTTTACATAAAATTGAATAGGCCCGATGAAACACTTTTCGCATATTTGCATTACAGGTAGTCCTTGATTTATAACCACCATTTGGACTGGAACTTCCATCCCTAAATGATGTGGTTGTTAAGTGAGTTGTGTCCAATTTTACAACCTTTTTTGTTGTCATTAAGTGAATCACGTGGTTGTTAAGCAAATCCAGTGTCCCCCATTGACTTTGCTTGTTGGAAGCCCCCTGGGAAGGTTGCAGTTGGTGATCTTGTGCCCTTGGATGCTGCAATCTTCATAAATGCATGCTGGTTGCCAAGTGCCCAAATTTTGATCAAGTGACTGCAGGGATGCTGTGACAGTTGTAAGTGTAAGAACCAGCTGTAAGTCACTTTTTTCAGCCCCATTGTAACTTCAAATGGTCATTAAACTAATGATCATAAGTTGAGGACTACCTGTATCTGTTATTACAGTATCTCCTTCTTGAAAATTTAATATCACTTTATTTTCTTTTTCTATTTACAACTTATATGCCAAACATTTCCCCAGTTTATGTGCAAATTCAGAATTTCTTTGTTTTGCATAATTCATTTTTATTTCCATCTCTCTCCCTGTTAACATAGATAGTTGCCTCTGTAAAAGCTTAATTTGATGAGTAATAGTTGTCCCTGGGGATTTTTAAAATTATTCTTCCTTTTTTTAATCTCATCCAAAATCATTTATATTTTCTCTTGCCTTTTCTTTTTAAATTCACTATTACGTTGTATGAAATATCCTCTTACAGAAGTTTTACTTGCACCCCAAAGAAAACTGCTTGTATTCCTGTACATGATTCTTAATGAGGAATTAATCCTTAATACTGAACATAATGAAACTTACAATATGTTCTTTATACTGAAAATGTATTTTTTTTCTCTATAATTGTCCTTGCTTATCAAACTGGATATAGTATAACAGTTTCAAGATATATAATATGCATGTTCTAAAACTTATATAGAATCTGGATAGTTGCATCCAAAAGTAGCTTTTCTTATAGAGACCATTACTTTCGAAGTGGTAATCAATTTTACATGCTACGGACCAGCTAGTGTAGATTAAAGATGGCACTGAAATCCCAGGTACTATCTGAAAGAAGATGTTCCTAGGGTGGTTTCAATAAGAAGTCACCCCTTGTTTGTAAGTAAAAGCTTCCCTCAATGAGGTACCTCCCACTTTTATTACTTTCATTTAACATAATGCCATATCCACACGGCCTGCGGTATTACGATGTTTTGTATTAGTAGCTCACTCTCCTACTGTCTCTGTGATTAGTGTCCTTGATCATTATGGTACTTCTTCCTCTCTTGCTAGTTCTTCTCTGTTTATTTAAAAGGGACTCTGGGACTGTTAATTTTTAAGAAAATGTATCACATTGGGAAGCATCTCTCTGGTTTGGTTTGCTCATCATATTAAGATAGAAGGTCATTTATTTGTATTTGCCTATCATGTTGTTTGAATCCAGATATTGTAGTTTGTAAACACACATGCAGTAAGTGAAGCTAACAAATTATTTATTCTAGAAACCATAGTTAAGCTTTGTAGCATAGTACAGTGTTTGAACTGGGTCACCTTTCTCATGTTCTGTGTTTTGTATCACCGTACAGGCAAACTGTCTCTGCTCTAGAGAAGGACTTTGGCCAAATATTCACTGCTCAGACCCTGCACTGTTCTGCTATAACACTGCTTTTCTACAATCCTATGAGATTTACAGTTGGGAATAAGGAGAAGGTACATAGATACCAGCAAATATATCCTTAAATATCCCCAGACGTTATTATTTTGGTTGTTCTTTCCCTCTTTGTTATGAAGTTGCTGGATCCCATGGATTCCTGGATGTCAAAAAAAATACGCCTGTCCTATAGCACAAAAAAACAAAGCTTAGGTCCTGAGTGAAAAGCAAGAAGCAAGGAGGCAGTTTCTAATTCTGTGCAAGTTAAAAAAACTAACAATGTTATGATGCTCAAAAATAATTGTTGACGTAGCTTATATTATTCTTTGGGCTCTTTGCTATGGTTTTGGTAAAGGATTGATCATAGTATGAAGATAGAATTAATTACTGCTTTACTTTAAAAATTGCTTTCTGTGGTAAGGTTGCTTTTCCTTAACTGAACATAGTCTTGCACTGTTAGCATCCAGAGATTTTTCATTGTTAAACCTTGGTTTACATGAATTGCGCTTAAACTAGCCACCTAGAAGGCTGGGCCTATGACAGAAGGAATAGGATTTACTATAGTGAGCCTCAGAATCAAACGTACTTCTTTCTCAAGAGGGAGCCAAACCTGTTTTCCCAGTTTGCTGGAGCACTAGTTTGAAATGGAATTTATGAGATAAGGTGACACTTATCCTTTGGGGCAGTGAGGACAGGGCCTGTAGGATCTTGTTTTCCAGTCCTGCTATACACTCCAAGAATATTTCCTTTGGGAGATTACCTCTGATGGTGGTGCAATTGAAATTGTGGATTAGGATGTGAATTCATGCACTACTACAAGAGGTAGTTTGCCCTTGTCTTCTTGAAAAGCATGATCCTTGGAACCTGGTGCTTCCTGCAGAATTTACTACTACATCTGCTATTTTCCAGAAAAAGACTAGCACAAAGTAGAAAATGCATCCCCCTCCCTCCCTCCCTCCCTCCCTCCCTCCCTCCCTCCCTCCCTCTCTCTCTCTCTCTCTCTCTCTCTTTCTTTCTTTCTTTCTTTCTTTCTTTCTTTCTTTCTTTCTTTCTTTCTTTCTTTCTTTCTTTCTTTCGCTGGTATTATCCCTCTAACTTTCAGCATATTTTACAAACCGTCTTCCTGGTTCTGGCAGTCTTCTGGCTTGCTCTATACCTTAATCCACTAAGTATTATATTTACAAATACATGTTTAGGTAAAGACATTTGGTAGGCTGACTAATGCTGTTGATGGCTATAGGCTTTGCTAGGGTTTGGCAAGACTGGTAAATGAATTATGTTCTCAGAGTTCTTTCATTTTTTTTACATGTTTCATGTACATTTTTGTACAGAAAAGCAGACTTGGAAAATACTGAAAAGAAGCTATAGCTTTTTTATCCACAGAGAGAGGGGTTTCCATTCACCTTAAAAGAAGCTTTATTTTAATCATGCTATAGCTCTAGGAACTAGCTTGTGTTTATTGCTGACTCCACCCTGCCGTGCCTGTTGCAAGAATCTGAAGAAGCAATTGTGTTTTTAGAAGCAGAATGACGAGAAATTCCCCAGAGGCAAATGCAGAGTGTGAGCTCTATGTACACCAATAGAGACGCGCACACACAAGGGTTGGGAACTCCCAAAGATAGAGAAGGAGAAAAAGAGAAAGAGTAGAAGTGTAAACAGGAGAGCCAAACAAAGTGGAGGTGGAAGAAGAGAGACCACCTTAAAGTGTTTAATTTCTATCTTCCCTTCTGCATTTTTGGTGATCACTTTTTAGTCTGGTCTCTCATTCTGGGATCAACTCCATCAGGTTCTGGGTTGGAATTGCCCAAACTGACATGATGTACATCTGGGTGAGTAGATATCTGTGTGAGCCAACACGCTTTGAACATACAAGGAAGGCGTGGAAAGTTGAAGATTCTCTCTGAAAGTATACAGCTACTCCTTTTGGACTGTATTCTTTTCAGCATTTCCAATATACTAGAAATTTGCCCTTTTGTAAATAAATGAAGGTATGCAATTGAATATTAACTCTTGTTATTGAATTTTTTAAATCCTGTTTGCTACTGAGAATGTGCCAGAGAGGATAGTCAGTTTAGGAGCTGTCATTTCCTGATTGCCTGTAGGTAGGAAGAAGAATTTTCTTTTTCTCAAAAGTGTCAGGTAATAAACTTGTTCTTCTGAGATGGCTATTTTGATATGACTGGAGGACACAACTGGAGGAAGGGGGAAGGAAATAATCAAGGTGGTATAATTGTGTATATGAAGGCACCTGTCTAATACTTTTGCTAAGATTGTCAGAATTGGGTCATGTAACTGTTGTGTAAGCTTTGTTCAGTCACAAATACTGATGTTGAGTTGAATATCCAGACTTGATTTTTGAACTGAGATAAATAACTTTTTGAAATTGGGAAAAGTAGGTAAGTCAATATAAAACATGGCACTGAAAAGGTTCTTAATGTGTAGAGTTTGTTTTGAATTTTAACTTGAATGGCTTTTATATTTTTTGCAGTAAAGTTCAGTAGCCGGGAAAGTAGAAATAAGGGGTGAAGGCCTCAAGCTGTAAGCATGGGTAATACACATATATAGTAGCAAAACTTCCCCACTGGAAAGCTTTCGGATACTGCTGTTAGATATTTTTTTTTTTTTTTTTGGTACTGCTTCTTTGTGTTAAAACCAATGTAATCTGCAGGCTTAAAAATATTCTAATGTTTACCTCTGGGTTGTGAAGTTCATCTACTAGTTTCTGAAGTTTTTATGAACTGGAATGCAAGGCTAACACTTTATCAAACATGATTGCAACTATGAACTATAGAAACACGTATCATTAAAAATTTTGAAATACCTTATATTTTACAATAGTATTTGGAATTTTTAAATTCATTATGAGTAAGTGTGCAGAAAAATAAAATCTCTAATAATTTAGTTTTGACCATTAATAGATTTTTTTCTAGACAAGTGAAGTAGATATGTTTTTTCATGGAAGGGATATGTGAGAGATAAGCATGCAATGCAGAAACCCTTTTGTTTTCATTAAAAAAATCTATACTGGGGCTTATCCTTCTTTCTCTCAAAATTTATATGGGTATTTTACTTACAATGGCCTGTAAAATATTATGTGCATTAATTGTGCGATCTAAATTTTACAATAAAAAATAATGGTCTGTTTCAGTATTCTGGCTCTTCATTGTGGTTTCCACTGCATTTCTTGATGTCTTTATCAATCTTTATTGTTATTTCCAACATCTGCCTGACAATTGCTTAGGTGACTTATTTTCTTTGAATAGAAGATCATTTTATCCTACTAACATCTGGTTTTACAATTTTCCTTAACTTTAAAGTAGCTCTTGATGTAAGGGGCTCCTACCTGAGCTTAAGGCAGCTTTATAAAATTCTGTTATTTTTCTTTATTTTGATCAACTATATTTTATAAATGTACCAGATCCATTAAATAACTTTTCTTCTTCTTGGTCTCTGAGTTATATTTGTGCAGAACAATTTTAAGCTTGTATAAATTGCTCATGCTTTTTCTACCATTCAGTGGAGAGATAGTTTCCTTTTTGTATTGGCCTTCAAAGATGGAAAAACATAATCTTGCATAGTTACCTTTCAGTCTCTCATTGGCACAGAGTTTTCCTACTATTCTTGTTCTGCAAATCAGTATCAGGCCCTTTGTTACTTGTGCTTGTCTGTTTCCTAAATTTCAGATTAAATTCTGCTGGTTTTAAACTATAGAACTTCTTATGGCTTGGCATCTAAGTATCCAATAGAAGAGAGCTTGGTTGTTTGCTTGCAGACATTTCACTACCCAACTAGGTAACATCATCAGTGTTTGTGAGTGTGGGGTTTGCTCCCTGTTTATATACAGTAGCTTGCCCTGCCACTGTTGGTGGGGGTGTGGTTTTCTCCTTGGTAATTCCTTGATTTGGATATTATTTTCTGCTTTATTGTTTATCTGGTGTTAATCTCTGCTTATCTAGGTGTAGACTGCTGGAAAGGATGTGTTTTGGACTTTTTGTTTCCTTGTTAGCTTTCTTATTGTCTCTTTTGAATGGTGCGTAAATGTGGTTTATCTCTATGTGTCTTTTGATAGCTGATTTGTCTGAATGCCAAGCTTCCAGGAATTCCCTACTGTTTTTTTGGATTTAGCTTGGTCTAGGATACTCACAGTTTTCCCAGCTGAAATTATGGTTGAGTCTGTCCATGTGTTGTGAGTTTAAGGAATTTTCATCATGTCTTCTGAATAAGTCCGTCTAGGTATCTTCAGGATTGTCTCCACCAATCAGATTTGACCTGTCTGAAGTGTCTGTCTTAGGAGAATCTGCTAGTAGTGCTGTATTAAGTTTGGACTGGAGTATCATAAGCCTAGTAAAATTAATGTCAAGAAGTAGGTAGTGGTGGTGAAACCCTTGTTTCTCCATGATGGTCCCAGGCTTCTGGAATGACCTCTGCCTGGAGGTTAGATTGGCTCTATCAACAATAGCCTTCCTAGAGCTAGTTAAAACTAAATTATTCTGGAGGGCTTTGGGGTATTAATTTGACATTGCCATGGTTATATTATTATGCAATTTTAATTAGTTGAGTAGTCACTAATTTATGTATATTTTATTGTGAACGTTTAATTGTTGCAAGGAATTAGCTCAGAGTAGAACTCATGAGTTGTGCACAGTTAAAAATCTGAAAGCACCAGTCACCTCAAAACTGACTTATTTTGCAAATCTACCTCACTTCCATGTTATCTCTGTCTGCCTCTTGCCTGGGGCAATAAAAAACTGCCCAAATCAGGGTATCTTAAGTATTACCTACCTTTCCTAAAGCTAAGTGGAGTAATAAACTTGCCTTCATAATAATCTTCAAAAGGACTAGCTAGCAAGGTAGAAGTAGCTTTTCCTTGGCCATAGAGACTGTTGGCATTAGCTCATTAGCATTGATTCTTCCCTGAAGGCAGTTCTTTTCCATGTGGATTGATGCTTTTAGCTGGCCCAACTTTTCTCTCCTGTTCTGTAATTGGCAGTACCATAAGAACACATTTGGAAATGGAAGGAAATTTTGTTGTCAGATATACTCCCCCACATATTCAGTGTTACAGATAACAAAGGTACTGTTCTATCTTTTCCATGAATTCAATAAGGATTATGAAGAACTTAGCTCTTTGTGTATGTATGAGTTCAGACAGTCCCCTAGTTACGAACTTTCGAGATCATCGAGGAAGGTGATTATTTGCCCCACCAAATATTCTAGGTGGGTGAAATGGGGTTTTATTGGAAGAAAATGCTGGACAGAATGCACATCAGTAAGGAGGAGGAGACCGTACAGGCTTTAAAGCTGCGAAGCATAGGCCTTGCTGTTAGGTGGCAACACTTCTGGTGACCTGAGCCTAAAAGTGCTGTTAGTCTACTACTATGAGAACTTGCGAGCTCTCAAGAACATCTCAAAGAGCTCACTTCCTGTTGTGTGGAAGGCTAACAAGAAAGCTTGGGTCACCCTTCTCATCTTTGAAGACTGGTTTTTCTACCACTTCATCCTGGAAGTGGAGAGGTACTGCCACGTGAAAAACATTGACTTCAAGATTTTGCTCATATTGGATAATGCCTCAGGTCATCCACCTTACCTGGATGAGTTCCATCCGAATGTGAAGGTTGTATATCTGCCTCCCAACACCACCTCCCTCCTGCAGCCGATGGACCAGGGAGCGATAGCAGCCTTTAAAAAATATTATCTTTGGTGCACATTTAGGCAAGCAGTACAGGCAACTAAAGTGGACTCTCAGATGACCTTGCACCAGTATTGGAAGTCTTACAACATCTACAAGGCCATCAAGAACATTGATGCAGCCTGGTGCAAGGTTACCTGTGTAAACATCAATGGGGTGCGGAAAGGTCTGTGCCCTCAGTTTGTTCATGATTCTCACAGGCTCGAGGCAGTGGAAAGGGAGTTACAGGCTAATATCAACAACTTGATTGCCCTCAGCAAGTATCTTCAGCTCAACCTGGAGGAGGGGGACTTTGATGAGCTGCTTGCTGAACGGGTGGAGGACCTCTCCAATGAAGACCTCGTGGAGTTGGAGGAGCAGCGAAAACAAGAGGAAGAGGAAGAGATTGCTTCTGCTTATGTAAGGTATAAACTGCGCATGTTTTTCATGCTTGTTGGACTTGTGAACAAAACAGACTTACAAACAGCCTCTCGGAACCCATTCCAAATGCCAACCATTCCAAAGATAACCACCCCAAATAATAACCTACCCACTCAAATAAACATTCCATATCTGAACTCTAAACTATTCACAAATATAAACTAATCCCAACATCCTAATACAAAAGAAGACTAAAATTTAACCTAACAAAAAGAGCTAATTTCTCCTAAAAAATTTTTCAAACAATTAGATGTTAAATATTTAGATATTAAACAATTAGGATACAGAAAACAGCTATAAAGTAAAGAATTTAAACACCAAATAAGCAAATCCAGTATACCACATTTTTCCAGTCAAAATATCAGTAAATCCAGAAAGTACCACCCAGGGTAACAACATGCCCCATTTTAACCCTGGTCGAATAAGCCGATTTTATATTCCTTTTTTAATATATATACAGAACAATCTTTCTCTGTAATCCATTCTAGTAGTTGTTGATCCTTATTACAAATTTCTTCTATTCTTTAAGCAGTCTCTTTTGTAAATCCAACATAAAAGAATTATTCCCATTGCTCTCTGGGATTGTCTTTATTTCCTTCTTAATTTTTAAAACCTCATTCAGTTTTCTCTTTGCATCTGATGCTATGTTCTTATCCAAAGTTTCATTCATGTTATTCTCAAATGGAATTTGTCTTGTTCTATAACATCTTGTTCTGAAGACAGACTGTTCCCAAAAAGACACAACATAGCTGCCATAATTGATTTGAAGTCTTGACAGAGTCCTTGTTGGAGTTCCTCAAAGATATCCCTAAATGCCATGATAATTTATTTCACACAAGCATGCACTTATTCTTTAAAAATAATTTCAGAGTCTTAATATTCAAAGTTCAACCAATGTTTTCTAAGCCCTTAAGCTTTTTAAAACTTTCTGTAGCCAAAACCTTGTCTTGCTTTTTGCTGTTTATTTTAAATTCTTAAAAGGTATAAAAAATACATCTTCATTTTCTTGTATTAAGGTTTAAAAGTACTCACCTGGTATTTTCAGCCTTTACCCTTTGAAGGTATCTAACTTCATTAAAGCCATTAATAAGCAATTTCCAAAGGTAGTTAGCAAGGGTAGTACATGAACTTGGTGTCCTTTGAAGGGCTCTGTTTGCAGCTAGAGCAAATATGGCGAATTCTGCCGTCTCCAGGTTCCCACTCCCCCACCAGAGATCACTGCCTTGCAGTTTCTTCCTGAGGAAAAGGAATGACTGTAAGAAGAAACAGCTGGGGCAATCTTGCATCTCTCTCTTTTATCCAGAGAGGATCAAAGGAGCTGATCTGTTAACCAGACCCTTTAAAAAGTCCACAAATGTCAGCTCTGCTTTTTTGTGGAGTTGTCTTTAGTTGGCCATCTTCCACAGAAGTCCCATTCCAGGAATTCCTCATCTTTCTTGACAATTTGGGAGTTGGACAGTTTTGCTTCTATACCTCACTTTTTCTTTCAAGAAGGCAGTTAGCCTGCACTTGCAGCATGTGTTAATCTTCTTGATTTTAGGGAAGAAAACAGTTTTGGCACCCTTCTAAGTCATAAGAGCAGTCCTCTCAATCTTCATGTTCTTTGGATGGACAGCAAACAAATAAATAAGTGTCTCCACTTAAATTCCTCTGCCAAATTTGTTTGCTCTTTGTATTTTCTCATTCAGTAAATTACAAATAATAGAATATAAAAGTGTGAAATCTTTTTGAATGAAACTGAACTCAAGGGAGTATTTAAATGATTTGTGTTGAATTCCTAATGGTATGTTGATGAGTGGAATTTAAATGAATACTATAAATGAGCATGTCCAAGAAAAAGTGATGAAAAGAAAGCCATTCATTTTATGAGGCTGTTAAAAAAGTTGGTTGCTGAATGTTGCTCAAAGTTGGCTTTGATTGGTACAGCTTATAAACTTTGAAAGTAAATAAATAAGGCATGACTGTATTTATAGATAATGTATATACAGAATGATAAAATATGGATGTAGTTTGATTGTGGAGTAGCTGTGCAACTTGTTTTAAAGTATATGAAGACTACATCTTTTCTGATGATTGATAAAATGCCATTATTGTTCCCCTAAACAAAGTAAAAAGGTAGAAAGAGTGAATTGAATAACTAGAGAAAGATTAGTTTGGGCAGATATTTGGCAAAATTATGATTGAAAGGATACAGGAGATGATATGAATAAAATTTCGGCAATGCTGTATACCAAGACATACCAGATTTTTAAAATCTTCAGTAAATTACTGAGACATATATGAATGTGAGAAAGAAATTTTATTTACTGATTCAGAGAAAACATGATAACTTGAGTTGGTTTGAATTATGGAACATTTTGAATGAATGGTTTTTGAATGGTTACTGAATGTGATCAGAACAGTATGTCATAGTGTAAAGCATATGAAAAGAAAAAGGAACTGCTTAGCAAACAGTCAAGCATTGAATAGGGAGTAAGGCAAGGATGTGTATTGTCCGTTGGTTTTTAAAGTATTTATAGGTAAATGTACAGGTAGATCTTGACTTATAACCACAATAGAGACCAGAAAATTTGTTGTTAAGTATTGTGGTCATGAAGCAAGGTGTCTGATTTTACAACATTTTTGCAGCGGTCCTTAAGCAAATCACTGCAGTAATTAAGTGAATCGTGCAGTTGTTAAGTGAATCACAGAGTTCCCCATTGATTTTGCTTGTTGGAAGCTGGCTGGGAAGGTTGCAAATGGTGATCACGTGACCCCTGGACACTACAACCATCGTAAATACATGCCAGTTGCCAAGCACTCAGATTTTCTCCCATGGGGACACTGCAATGGTTGCAAATGTGAGGACCAGTCGTAAGTCACTTTTTTCAGCACTGTTGTAACTTCAAACAGTCTCTAAACAAATGGTCATAAGTCAAGGACTACCTGTATATGGAGTGCTTGTGGTGACATTAGAGATGTATTGTTTGGCAACATGAATGTGTGTGTATTTATTATGCAGACGATGCTATGTTGCTATGCAAGGACTAGAATGATTTGCAGTGAATGTTAGTTTGTATAACACAGCAAGTAATATAGAACTGAAAATTAATGTGTCAAAGACTAGAGTAGTTCTCTTTGCAGGAAAATGGAGTAAGTGATCAGAGGTAATATATAAATGATGAAAAATTCAGAGTAAACATATGAATGGTAGAATGCTTTGCTAATGCTTTACTAAAGATAGGAAAAGAGATGGAGAAATTTTAAGATGCACAAATGCTGGTAAAAAGATAGTGGGTCTATTTCAAGGAATGAATGTTTGCTGAAGGAAGACAAAATGGTTGTGTATATGATCATGTTTCTACCCACTTTGTGGTCTGCAGTTGAGGGTTGGGTGTGACAGGAGATGCAGAGTACAGAGATAACCTTGAAGAAGGAATGCAGAAACTGTTAAGTAAATGTCAACTTAGCTCTGGGAAGGAAGAGGGGGTGAGAAAGAAACTCAGGATAACCCCACCTTGATTCAGTTTGGTATAAGAAAAGGCAAAGAGAAACTCTTATCAGGCTTTCAAGATTCTGCTATTATACCCTGTATAACAATAAAGTAGAGTTCTAGTAGTCCTTGCATTGTCAGTTCCCTAACTGGGCCTACCTCAAAGAACTTACAGAAGAATCTTAAAATTGAGTAGACTGCAGTAGGATTGGATTACTTAAGAAGTATGCAGAAAACAAGAAGAGATGGGATCAAGAATGAATAGATGATTAATGAATGTAAATTGATTAAAATGTGTAACTACTCTAAAAGAAGTATCTTGAGGTGATTTCGTATTATACTAATGTATAATTATGTAATATACTACATATAATACTATACCTACTACTATATACTCTGTAATATACTGCAGAGAGAATGAATGAAGTTTGAATGGCAGAACAAATATATTGTCAGGTTCAGCCCAAAGAACTCCAAGAGACAATGCAAATACAGTTCTGTTGCATTTATTAGCTTCAACCTCAGGACAGAAATCTCACCAGACTGAACCCTAGTTCCCAAGCCAGCCAGCCACAACACCGTGAATTCCTTAGGGAGGTGCCAGCCTCATCTTCTTGAACTTCCCACACTCCTGTTGGGGGCTAAGAAGATGCTTATCTCCCTGAGCCTGGCCTTCATAAGTCCATTCCATCACATATATGAAGGAAGAGTGAATGAGTTGAGAGGAAGGAAAAGACCCAGAAAGTTGTAATTCGATAGAGTTGATGAGTTTCTGAAAAAGAAAGATGTGGGAAATGTAAAAAACAAAAAGTAGTGTATGAGTTGGTACATGGACATTGTGGTAACGGTGGTGTTGGTGTAAACTAGATTTATCTCCTGGCTTTAATTTATTTTGTGTATTACTAACCCTTGTTTTGGGGAGGTGGAGGTGAAGATGGCATGATCCCATTTGTGATAGGTTAGGGAAATAGAGTACAGTCAGGTAAACCTCTATAGGGGAAGGAGTGTCAATAACTTGGTGATCATTTCCAGTCCTGCCCTGGATGCCCCAATTCTGGGTCCTGTTAGTCAATGGTTGGTAATCTTGTGCTCAAGGTACTGTTCTTAAATGCCAATTCACAATTTGGTTGTGAATGAACAAGCAGACTTGGCATGTATTACCAAGACCTGTCTCCACCCTTAGAGATCTGCCTAGCTGGATGTAAAGTTGTGCAGAAATTGCAAACTTAAGACCAGTGAGGGTTGGTGATGTTGATCTTACGAGATAGCTTGTTTACACACCATCATCCACTGCTCCTGAGGTGGTGGGTGATGAGGTATAAATGTCTACATGCTAATTTGGACTGTAGAAATAAACTGAGTATTCTTCTGAGAGACTGGCCACTATGCTGTCCAGTCAGATCCAAGTTCCTTGATCTGGCCTCTGGGGTGGTGTTGGGTAACTTTAACCTCTGTGTCTTGAGGGCTGAGTCTGTGAAGGCCACAGAATTAAGGACTTCCATGGTGACTATGAGTTTGTCCCAAATAATCTCTGACCAATAACCTCTGAAAGTGTTCATGTGCTAGACCTCGTACAGGTAGTCCTCGCTTACCGATTCCTCATTCAGCTACTATTTGAAGTTATGACAGCACTGAAAAAGGAGATTTATGCTTGATCCTCAAACTTGTGGCCTTCGCAAGCAAAGTCAGTGTGGAAGCCAGCAAGAAGTTGCAAGTTGTGATCATGGGTCATTTGCTTAATAACCATAGCCGAAACTTACATCGTAAGTTGGGTGTGGTTGTGCAATGTTTCACTAAGTGACTGTATCGCTTAGCAATGAAATTGCCAGTCCCAATTGCAGTCAGTAAGTAAGGACTGCCTGCATTTGTCATGCAGTAGTTGTGTGGTGATCTGAAGAGGAAGGACATTATATCTAACCTGTTACTGAGGTCATATCAGTTCCTAATCCATTTAAGATTAACTGCCATTCAGGACCTCTGCAGGGCTGAAACAATCAGGAGAGTCTGCTCCAGTTTTGTTCATGTTTCCAGAAGGTTTCCAGAGGAGTTTTCTAACCATCTAAAAGGAGGCAATCTGGATTATTGATAAAACTTCCCCCAAGCAGCCTTTTTCTGTGCAATGGTTCCAGGGTGCATCTTAGTTTACTGAGGAACTCCAGAAGATGAAGCTTCAGAAACTGCCTAAAGGCTGGTGGAGAAAGACCAAAAGTGATCCTGGTCAACCATAGATACAAACTCAAGTTAAAGTCTACAGATTACAATAAGGAAAAGCAAAGTGTTGTTTTTCTCTCTTATTGTCTCAGCTGGCAATCTTGTTTAACTCCCTCCTTAAGAGGGATGAGTCTGACCACTGTAACCATTTCACTCAGCACATTGCCAACAAAGTTATTGAGATTCCGCAAAGCTTTGATTTCTTATCCTGAGCAGAATTTGATGTGGTGACTGGGCATCATCACACTTTGTGATATTGGACTCCCTTTGGTTTGTAGATTCTGAAGTCGATAGGGTGCTCTTAAGTATGACCCTGAACTCAATCCATGCCCTTCTTGGCTTTTGGAAGATAGTGATGGAAGCAGCTTTGAAGGAGACTGTGGTGCACCCCCTCCTTAAGAGGGCCTCCCTGGTGTTTGACATTGTTGAGCCAGTGTTGGGGATTCAGAGTACTCTAGACGAAATGGATTAAATGGACCCTTTTCACTCAGGGTTCAGGTTTGGGTGTGGGAGGCATGATTGGTTGTTTTAGTGGATGATTTTTGTTGGAGGTTGGTAGAGATAGTGTATCTATCTTGGGCAGATCCCTGAGCAGCTTTCAGTAGCATCAGCCATGGTATCCTCTTGCACCACCTGCAGGGCTGGAAGATTGAGGGCACTGTTCTGTCATATTAGTTGATCCTCTTCCTTTTCCTGTTAACTTCTATCTGAAAGCACTGGGAGAGCTCATCTGCTATTTCAGGAGGCAGTATCATCAATGTGCTAATGATACTCAGCTTTATAGAATCTTGTCCCAGTGTCTGGAATCTAGAATCTAGAAGTTAGGCTGGTCCCCTTAATGGTGGATTGTTGCCAAAGACCAAACTCTTCCAAAGAACCTTCAGGGAATGATAGTTCGCTATTAGTAATTGGTGGTTCCTCCAAAAGGAATACTGTGATGGGTATTTATATGTGTACATATTAAATGTGACAGCATACCTTTTAAAAAGAAATTTAAATACTTACTACTTTATCCTTATCTGTTTTCTATAGGCATTAAGATATATTAGATTCAACAATTTGTCATATCTAACATTTCAAATAAGTGTAACATGCATATTCTGGTGTATTACTTTATAAATGGTGTTGGACTTAGAGCTAGAAGGACTTGAATCCATGAATTCAAATCTTCAGTTAGACCTAAACTCACTGAATGACCACAGGTCTGTTGTTCATTTTTTCATCTCAAGTAACTCATTTCATTGTTCTGAGGATTTTTTTTTTAAAGTGCAAGCTCTGTGTGGGCTACCTTGAGTTATTGAAAGAAAAAGGTTACCTAAAAAATAATACACAGGTAGTCCTCATTTAGCTACCACAATTGGGATCAGCAACTTGGTTGTTAAGCAAAGCAGTTGCTAAGTGAAACTGTGACTGTGCTTATGATTTTACTTCAGCTTTTCTTTGCTTTACAGGCCTGCAAAGGTTATAAATGCGAGGATTAGTCATAAAGTTACTTTTTCATCACCATTGTAACTGCAAATGGTCGCTAAATGAGGACATCGCTAAATGAGGACTACCTGTATTTTAGTGTAACTACCTGTTTTTAAGTGTAACTACACTAAAGATGCATATGTATTCTGCTACTCCCATTCAGTAAAACAGCTTAAGTCAGTTAAAAATAGCACTAAAACATCCATAGTAAAATTAAAATCATCCATACAGTTATATTTAAAAATTCCACATACATAGAAGAGAAAGAACAAACCAGATAATAGCAAAATAATAATAAATTGTAAATAATACAATTTATAGTTTCTCAACTACCAGTAAAGCCAAATCTACTTCAACCACTCTCCAGAAAAGTTCAACTGATTTCCTTATATTTAAAACAGATGAGCAAGCACAGCTTCCAAAGACAGACCATTTCACAAACTTTAAAGCCATGACAGAGAAACAAAAGCTTCTTGCCTCCGCTCTCCAAATTTCAAAAGAGTGGGGGACAATTACAATTTCACCTGGGATGCTTGTATTGGTGGGTTGTTTCCAGCTGGAGGAGGCATTAGGGTGGAGGCTCCTATGTGCCAAGTTATTTAGAGTATTATATGTGAAAACTAGCAATTTAAATTACACTTTGATACCTGCTGGCAATCATTTCAGGGTACACAGTATGTAATATGCTACTGGTAACTATCACCAGTAAATAAATGGGTCAATGCACAATTGGGTATCATACTGAGGATACCATACCTGAAATGATCAGATGAACTTTCCTAGTGGCTTCATGAGAATGTTGAATAGTAGTGGGGAAAAGACCAGTCCCTATGCCACCCTATAGGTGGATATACTGCATGTGAAACAAGCTCAGTGTTGAACTGCTTTGGATAAGCTACAGTATTTTCTGTCTTGTTGCTCTCAGTCTCTCAGCACATCATCACTGCTACCCTAGGGATTGAAAAGACAAACCCAAGTCTTAGCAACATGCTCTCACTCATTTTGCTGTTTCATTTGCCCTTTTGTAGAAGGTACCTTTAGTGAAATGAGTAATGATTATAGGGAGGTGTTTACACAGTGCAATATGTAACCATCTTTGTTTTTAAACTTTGCACAGACTGTGTGTCATGGAATCAAGCTTGAAAAATGTAAAGAGGGCATCTGAATGATGCAGTAACGTAGTTGATAGCCAGGGGTGAATATAATTTGTCTCTTTTGAATAAGTCTTTCAAAATAGGGATGGACATATTCCTACTATACATCAAAACTAAGTAGAAAAAGAAACGGAACTGTTTCCATATTTAGCAGAAGTGTTATTGTTTATGCCTTATATTCTCTCTCAAACCAACAATACTGTGTCACTAAAGCAGTGGAAAGAGTTGCTTTCATGGATTTATCTGCAGCCTACGACACAGTTAATCACAGGAAGCTTCTCTTGAAATTATATAATATCACATATGATCTTGCTCTGACTAAATGTATTGAGGCAATACTTGAAAATCAACGATTTTCAGGTAAAAAAGAGTCAGTGGAGAGCCCAGCGACATGGTCTTCCACAAGGGAGCGTTCTTGCCTCCCTGTTATTTAATATATATACCTATGATCAGCCTCTTGGTCCTGATACATTGTCTTTCATCTATGCTGATGACTTGGCACTTAGTGCTCAGGGAGCCAACTTCAAGGAGGTGGAATTTAGGCTTACTCTGGGTGTTAAGAATATGTCAGAATACTATAACAAGAATGGACTAAAACCTAATCCATCAAAAACTAATGCATTCCATCTTAAAAACAGGCAGGCCAGACATAGGCTTGATATTATCTGGGATGGAGTGAGTCTGGTACATTGTGAGACACCATGTTACTTTGGCGTTGCATTGGATCGAACATTAACTTTTAAAAGACACTGTTGCAATTTAAAGCAAAATATCTCCACCTGTAATAATCTCCTCAGAAAGTTGGCTGGAACTACCTGGGGTGCCCATCCTATTACTCTACAAATGGCTGCCCTTGCATTGTGTTACTCAGCAGCAGAGTACGCCTGCCCCATTTGGGGCCAGTCTGCGCATTCTTTACAAGTGGATAGGGAGCTTAGTGATACATGTTGTGTTGTTACTGAATGTTTGCGCCCCACTACACTTGATAAACTGTATATCTTGGCAGGAATAGCCCTGCCAGGTGTTAGAAGGAGTGTGGCACAAGACGTGGAATATGGAAAGGTATTACATGATCTGGCACATCCATTATTTGGCCAAGTACCTCCCACAAAAAGATTGAAATCAAGGAGGAGCTTTTTAGATTGCTCTGAGGAGATTGCTACCACACCTCAAACAGAACGATTAAAAAGATGGAAATCCCAAGCAAAACATCTTTACAATTGGATAGAACCACTTGAGGAGTTGCCTGGAGGTCCGGAGGAAGAGTGGACAGTTTGGAGATGTTTAAATAGACTGCGCACTGGTTTGGGTAGAAGTAAAGATCAAATGGAAAAATGGGGGTTTCTTCCTGAGTACAAGGATATTTATTGTGAATGTGGCGCTATTCAAACAATTATCCATCTTTTGCAGTGCCCCTTGGGACCGACATGCACACAGAATGACTTGCTGGTCGGAAATACCTTTGCCATCAACATGGCCCAGCATTGGGCAAGAATGATATAAATCTATTTTTTATTGAAGTTTTTAATTTTTTAAAATGTAGATTGTTATCTCCCTTCCAGTTCCTGCATTTCTGACATGAGACGAGATGAGACAAGTGGTTCTCAACTTTTTTTCTTTGCAAAACACTATATCGTCATGAAAACCTATTAGTTCATAAAGATCAACATATAAGTCAGGGATCAGCAACATGGCACCTGTAGACATTATGGCCCATCTAGGCATCATAGCTATTTTGATGCCAGCAACTAAAGGTGCAAATCAGAGCAGAAGCTGAAATACTGTGTAGAGAAATCCAAGATTAAGGAATCAGCTGTGTCTAGTCCTTTACCAATCCTGCATACATTCAGAAAGTTAGGTCCAAGGTTGAAAATTCCTATAATACTCTGCATGTGTGAGGGTTGAGGATCTTTTTCAGCCTGGGCTTTGAATCAAGTTGTCTTGGTCAGCTGCTTTGCAAAAGGTGGCTGATTACCTGACTGTTCCAGAACTGCAGGCTCATCCACTAATAGGTCCAACTCCTTTTTTTTAAATATAATTTTATTAGAGTTTACAAATACAAAGATAAAAGAGTAATACAAACTAAGGAAAATACAAAAAATAAAGAAAAGAAGTGTAAAGAGAGAGAAAAAGGAAAGGAAAGGAAAAAGAAGATATATAAAATATTACTCTTCTTCCCAAATCTCATCCCTATCAATCAAATTGTAAAAACTCATCATTCAATCCTAAACAGCAAAAGTCTATTAAGACCTACCAGAAATAGTAACATATGTACTTTAACCTTACTCAAAGAAATCCATTTTGTAATCCAACATCACTTTCTCTAAGAAGTAAAGCAAAAGAAATTTCTCCCCACTTATAAACAGATCCTTAAAACCTCATTATTCAGTCCTGTTTTTTTTATTTTTAAACTCATTAATAGTTACAGAAACCACAACATATATTTTAACCCTGGTCAAATAAGTTCACTTTGTAAACCTTCTGTTTACTTTTAAAGAGCTTGATCTCTAATCCTGTCAAATAATGTCCCACAAGTTTTCTCTTTGTCTCCTTTCAGGAACAGCTTCATTGGTTTAACACATTTCTTTTGTAAATCCAAGATAAGAAGGCTTTCCAAGTCACTCTTCTGATTTATTAGTTGTATGTCTCCTTTAGTTATTATGACATCATCTGGTTTCATTTGTAGATTCATTTTGACATCTTTCTCCATGTCACTCTTATGCTCTGGCATTTTAAAATACATTTTCAGATCCACAGCATCTTTTTCCATATCAGTTTAAAACTCCAAATCCACATTCAAATCAACCTTAGTCTCTATTTTATACAATAAAATCTGTTCTTGTATATTATCTGCTATAGTATCAGACAATCTTGTAAGTAATTTCTGAGTACATTGTTCCCAAACAGCCTTAATTTCTTCTATGGTCAAATAGTATTGCTCCATTGTATTAATGGGTCTCTTCTCCTTTAATTGTAATTGTTCTCTCTGGTTCCTTCTAGTCAACTTTTAAGTCCCCTCTTATCTGTTTATTTTCCAGTCAACAAAACTTTCCCATGGGAGGGTTTCTTACAATTAATTTCAAAATCTTCATATAAATTTTAAAACACCCCACAGGAAACATTCTTTCAAGTCCATCTAGCCCCTCAACTTTCCAAAATCCACATTCTAGTCTCCTTTTTGCTGTTTTCCAAAAAGTAAATATTTTCTTTTTAATCCTTACACTTACATGGAGCTTCTTTCATCCAGGGTAGAAGGAGATTCTCCCGGCATAATAAAACTTGCCCTTCGGAAGGTTCTTAACCTCTAAGAAATCAGTAAAAAGCAGCTTCCTAAAGTAATTAAGAGAGGAAGTAAGCAAACCCAGTGTGTCTTTGAAAGTTGCTGAATTGTGGCTTAGGCAGGATGGTTCCCTGCCCCCTGGCTCCCAGAACTCTCAGACCCTATTGCTATTTTATGATCTCTTCACAGGGTGATTCTGTATGGAGCAAACTTGTGGGTGATCCTTGTCCTCTCTTTGATCCAGAGAATAGTCCTGAGGAGCTGATCCATTCACCGGCTCCTTTTTCTGCCATGGCAGAGCCAAGTTCAGTCCACCATTGCCGTCCCTGGAAGTCCAGGTCCAAATCTTTCTGAACCTCATCTGCAAATGTTTGAGAACCTGCTGGCTTCTGAGTTGCAAGATCAGAACCTGTCAAGCTCTGCCTGTCCAATTCAGACTGACTTATCAGATGGGCCTATAAACACTATTTTCTATAGGTCTCAGATTAATTTTTTGAAAATCTAAATTGAACAAAATCTTGTATTTGTTTAACATTTCCTGAGCTGTCAAATGAGAACACCTAACTGATTTGGTAATCTGAGATGTTGGATATTTTTTAAATCAGTCAATCAACCTGCCTACTTACCTACCTCTTGGTAGTCCCCAGATCACATTTCACTTAAAAGAGGGCCCACCACCCCTATGGGTAATTGTTAACATTCATTCAGAATTTCTGTTCCTGTAGTTTAAATCTTTTATTCTGTGTTCTCCCTTAATCTCCTCTATTCAGAATGAAATATTACTAGACCCTTCAATCCCTGTAGTTTCTAGTCCCTGATGCCTTTTTCTGAGCCTGTTCTTGTTTGTTCTGAATCTTTCTTAAACTATTAGCCTTTTGCCATGTTCACTGAGTTGCTGGTATGCTTATTATTTTCTATTCCTTTTATTTTGAAAATATCTGAAGAAGATTTTTTGCTGTTTTTAGCAAATACTGATAATAGCTTATTCTGAGCTTTACCCTTTCTATACAGTATTACTCTGTATAATGTTACATTATGAATCCCAGCTAGTCATTATGGAATTTCTTTACTGTTTAACTACAGCGTTGGTAATACAAAAATAAAGCTTCTCTCAATTTAATCCTATTATAGGATGTTGATCTCAGGACTGCTGGACTTTTAGTAGGATTCTGGCTTTAATCCAGTAAAGATCAATTTTTCCCATGGCGCTCTCTATCCTGGTTTTAAATCTCTCTTTAATCTGGTTAATTGTGCCAGGCTGTTTTCCTGTTCACTAACCTAAATGGTCATCCTTCGGTTTTTATGGAGTCTAACATTGTTAGTGCAGTAGTGGTGGTATTGGTAGTGCACTCACCAACTAATTTCCCAGTTTTTATTTCAAATATTTGGGTTGTTGCAATTATTTTATTAGAAATACTGCAGCTTTAATCAAGATACGGAAAGGTAGGATGATTTATCTCTTGGGTTATTCTCATGCTTGGAGAAGGGAATGACCCTGGAATATTAAAGCTGTTGTGGTAAATAATGTCTTGATGAAAGGTAGCAGTAAAGAAAAAGAAGCTACAGAGGAGATAATAGGAAGTTTCCTATATCGATATTGGTAAAGAACAGGGTTCCTGGAATAAAATAGCCCCAAACTGAGGCAAAATTCATTTCCTTAAGTCAGTATCTTTATGTGGACATATATTTAGCAGCGTAAGGTAACCTTGAAAATAATAGCAGATGTGCATTCAAACTTGATGTTCTTTATTTTCTATTTGTACTGTCAACCACAAAAGCCTTTTGCTTCCTTTTATGTACTATTATATGGAGCTAATTTTTTACTTTGACAGATGGCTCCTGGCACAAGAAATACAAGAACCACACAAGACTTAACATATTCATCTAAGGTAATATAAAAATAGGGATGAGAGACTTTAAAAGTAACCCAAGTGTATTTATGCATGGAACACGGAATCAAGTGGAGTATATCTTACCTAATATTTTTGTAATTCAGTAAGAAATTATCAGTTCTAACACCACTTATTCTTGGACCCACACAATTCTTCCAAACTAAATTCTTCTATCTAGATATTTGCTTGATTTGATTTTAAAATAAAGCTGACTTTCTGAGTTACTAATGGACTGTATTGGTGACTTTTAATCCTCTATTAAACAGTGCCCAAAATGAGAGTGAACAATATTGTGTGTGTTTGATTAAAAGGAAGAAAACTTGTTTTGGAATTGCAGCAGACTTTGTTCTGGTTGCACCAACATTTCCTTTGTCCCCAACCTTTAGGAATCAGGCTTTACTTCTTAGGAGAAAGATTGTTATCTACGCTAGCCTTCTCTGATCACAGCAATTCCTGAATTTGGGGAATTGCATTTTGGGCCACAAGGTGACTATTCCAGTCCTTTTTGTCTTGCCCACAGAAAGAGGTGTAGAAAAACTTTGATTTCTAATCCGCTTTATAGGAAGCTCCATATCAGGGCTGCACAGAAACATCCATTCAAGCAGTTTCTTTATCATAAAGGGGATTTTAATTAAAACTGTTCTTGCATCATGAGTGGAGTGAATATCCGTGCCAACCAGCCTTGTATTGGACATTTATCTCCTTCAAACCATATTACCAATAATTGTTACATTAATTCAAAGTCAGAGAGATTAGGGGTCTGAAGTGGGCAGACTGCTGTTACTAGAATAGGGAGCTCCATACTGCTGTGTTGCTGATATGAGGTCTCTTCGTTTAGAGTAGGAATGAAAAACAACTGCTGTAGACCTCAGGTGAATTTAATTCTCTTTTGTATAGGACGGTAGAGTGTTTCATAATCTCGCAAGCTAATAGGCAGAGTCACATATCTGAACATGCGTCTGATCGTTCATTTTGTTTACTTGTCTGCTGAGGTTTACATGTAATACATACAAGTTGGGGTTCTGAGAGGAATGGTATACGGAAGAGTTAAATAATGTTTAAAAAACCCCATTTCATGCAGTAATGCTGAGTTTAAAACTGGAATGGGTAGAGTGATTTGGGGAGGAAGAGATTAAGCACCTTCTAAAACTATATATGAAAGTCTCAGAGAAAGTGGAGTTGGAGAGTATGTGCCTTATGGGTCTCATCTCTGTCCCAAAGTTCTCCCTTTCTGTAATCCTTGAACTGTTTCAGGTTATTCTCTTAGGGAAGAATATTTGTAGAGGTGTTCATGGAACAAGCAACATTGTGGCTCAGGGTATTGCTAGAGTGATTCAGGTAGGATTGTGGTCTGGCCAATTAAAGCCAACACATTTTGGACTAATTGTAATGCAAGTAGAGTGAGGCTGGTGCCTCTCTCCCCTCTTCCATGCCCACTTGTTCCTTTTCTTCATCATCTCAGTGTCAGACATTATTTTTTCCTTAACTTTATTGGTGCCATGCACTGCCCCAAACTTTGCTTTTTCTCTGTTGCACCCCACCTGTGCCCAGAATATACATGTTTTGAGTCAGTATCCAAATTAAACATGTATGGCCTGAATGGATAAGTGTTTTGGTTTGGGTATGGATTGTCCAAACCTCATGTTTTGTCCATGAAATGATCTATGCATGGAACACTTTGTACATTTATAGAAATTTGAATTTGAGGATGTCTTTTGACTTTTGTTTACACTTAATCTGCAGCTAATGGGCTGAATATAGTATGAAAGGAATAGACCCTGATTGTAGACATTCAAATAAAAACCAGCAAATGGTAGGATTGTACTTCATCTACCAAAAATTTCCTTAGGTTAGATTAGAACAAAGATGAACTCATTTAAATTGCCCTGCTAATCTCCCTACTAATCTAAAACCAGGATTCAATTTTTCACTGAAGCCCTGTTGTTGATTATATCCATCTGTTTCTCTCATTTTTTACATGGAATAAAATTTTGCTGATACATTTTTGTTTCTTGCTGGACACTGTGTTATACAGTTACTGGTACATTCAAAAGTTGGAGTTTTCCATATAGTAAGTGCAATTTGTATTTCTGCCCCAGTGAAGAAAAGTCAAACGGAAGCAGGAAATTTCATCTCCAGGCGATGGAATTATTTAAGTATTTCTTGTCTCTTTAAAATGGACCCCAAATATGCTTTGGAGGCACACAATTTCTTGACAGATGTTTTAGGATCTTAATATTTTCTTCTTCTTCCTCTCTATCTGCCACTTCAGAATGTGGAATATGGAAATGTGGAAAGTGTTACCTGTCAAATTTCACTCTGCTCAAAACTTGAACTAGAAAGCTGATAGCTAGCGATTCAGGGACAAGTTCTAAAAAGATACTTTTCAATAGAAGAGAATATATGTAGCTCAGGGTTGAACTGTGGCGTCCTTGGTGCTCTCTGAACTTGGTTGTTTGCTTGCAGATGTTTCATTACCCAGCCAGGTAACATCATCAGTGTTAGTAAGTGTGGGGTTTGCTCCTGTACAGCAATTTGCCCTGCCAGTGTTGGTGGGAGCGTGGTTTTCTCCTTAGTAGTTCCTTGATTAGGGTATTGTTTATTGCTAGATTGTCTGGTTTTAATCCTTGCTTATCTGGGTGTAGGCTGCTGGAGAGGATGTGTTCTGGTCTTTTTGTTTCCTTCTTAGCTTTTTAACTGTTTCTTTTGAATGGTGTGTAAATGTGGTATATCTCTATGTGTCTATTGATGGCTGATTTGTCTGAATGCCAAACTTCTAGGAATTCCCTAGCATTTTTGGATTTAGCTTGGTCTAGGATGCTCACAGTTTCCCAATGGAAACTATGGTTGAGTCTGTCCATGTGTTGTAAGATTAAGGAGGTTTCATCGTGTCTTCCAACTGCTAGTTGGTGTTCATGGCTCTGCTAATAATCTTCTGCCTGTCTGTCCTACATAGTGGCTGTTATAGTCCTTACATTGTATGTTGTAGATGACTCCTGTTTTTTTCTTGGTCTTTTGGTTTACTATAGATGCTTTGGAGGGTTTCAGTTGTAATAGCCTGTTGGTTGTTTCTGAGATGTTTTGATACTGTTATCCTTTTTCATAGCTTGTGTTGGTTGTGCTGTAGTGAGTTGAGCGGTTAAAAGTTTATCAACTTTTTGATAAAGTTGCATGAGTATCCATTTTTTTGGAAGATGTTGTATAGGTGGTCTCTTTCCTTTTTCTGGTGTTCTGGGTTGCTGCAGTGTGTTTGTACTCATCTGAATAGTATTCTTACACAGCTCCTCCTGTGGGAGGTTCAGTTGTTACTTTGGTAATGGAGCACTTGGTTAGTGGGGGTTGTTTTTTGATAGATACTGGTTCCTGCTTTTACTTTTATCAATTAATAATAATTAATTAAAATTAAATTATTATTAAAAATTTAAAATATATTGATTAATGGTAATTTTTACTATTTATTGTTGTTGTTGTTGTTGTTTAGTCGTTAAGTCGTGTCCGACTCTTCGTGACCCCATGAACCATATTGCGCCAGGCCTTCCTGTCCTTCACTGCCTCCCTGAGTTTGCTCAGTTTCATGCTCATACTATTTATTACTTTTATTAAATACTTTTATTGCAGATATTAGAAAAAATAATAAAAAGAAAACCACATACTGTATACTTTAGGATTCAAACCCTATATATAGAAATCCATAGTTTCAAATCTTCTGTCTTTTTCTCTTGCTTTTCCATCATAACTGTGTGAAAGCTGCTCATTTCTTAGAGGAAGAGCTGTCCTAGCCAACGTGACCCCTCACACTAACTTATTTCTGAGTGACATCCAGAGTGAAAATTGCCTTCCTATTAAGATTGGTTTTGGAATTAGAATGTTAAAAAGAGGTTGTAGTTAAATCTAATTAACTGTGTATTCATTTTTTTTTATTATAATTCATTTCCTGCCATCTGTCTTGTCTTGTTCTGGCCTTCTGAGGCAGAGGAATACATTCCTTGGTCTGTGGTCTTTACTGCCAAATCCTGTTCATTAATGGCTTTCCACTCTTAAATATCAGCTTTTGAAAAGGGCTTAAACTTTGAATACAGGAAGTATCTATGTACCTTGAGACTTTTTGATGTAGTGTAACAAGCCGGATTTGCTAATACTTTGAACATTTTTTAGAAATACTGAAATATGAGCTGAATTGTAAGGCAATGGTGGAATTTCATCATAAAAAAAACATTCAAGTATGAAGAAGTCTTCAGCAAAAGTTCTGTGGAATCAAAATGCAGAACCCAAACAATTAATCAAGGTTCACTGCAGTGTTTATTATATATGTTATATGTTGGCTGATTGTTAAGATATCATGTAAATTAGATTTTTTTTAAAAAAAAATGGTTGGTTGTTGTGCCTTGTATTGGTGCTTGCATTTTATTATAATCATTAGGATACCTGTCAATGAAATTTACAGTTCAGAAGTACAAAAATATTTCTGGTTGTTATTAAAAGTGTCCCCTCCTCTAATCAGTCTGAAAAAGAATGAAATGCCAACATCCTGTCTCATGTAAGAGTTTGTTTGGCCTGGTCCTATGTTGGAATCCTGTCCTAATGTAGAAGATAAATTTCATTGCCCATGTTTTCACTAATTGCAAAATTACTCATTTTGAGATTTTTTTGATACTACACAGTATGTCTTGAATAATCACGATGATCAGTTTTCTGATAATCCTGGAAAATTTTGACCCATTTTGACCCATTACAATCTGGATCCTTGTTTTGAAAGACAAGTGTATAAATAGTCTGATTCCATTGTCTTGGTTTATCTTTGTTAACTTGGTGAGAATTACACTAAATATTGATATCCTTGACTGTAGCAAGGCTCAATTGCTAGTTTCTCTCTCTCTCTCTCTCTCTCTCTCTCATTCACTTATAGTTAAGTTTCATAATTGTTCTGAAGGAATTTTAGCGGAATAATGTTTAGGATATAATCTAATCCAGTTAAATTGGATGCATATGCAATGTATTTCTGATGAAAAATGTGACATTTTATTCATTTGAGTAAGCATAATTCATGCTTTAGCCTAGTCTACACCATGAGATAAAGTTCATTTAATATTTGCATGCTTGCTGGCTATGCTGCAGTGAAGTCTTGCCTGGCATAAAAAGGACTTGGCTTTTATATCTCTTGGAGGCCTGTAACAGGGCAGGGAAAGAAAACCATCTCCAGTTGTTCACTCACATACTTAGAGAGATATTGCCTGTGAATCATATAACTATTAAGACTAGTAGCTATTGAGAGTTATCTTTCATGAATTTATCTGAATCCTAACATTTTTCTCTTACTTGCTGTTTGACTCAGTTGTTCACATTTGTCTGAAAATGTTGGTTCAAATATAGATGTCTGCCTTATAACTTCTGCAGTGAAAATTAACGTTAAATTATTATCCAGCATCTTTATAGATTTTTCTGCTACTGGAAATAGTTTTGGATCTCATGCTAATGTTTCCAATCAGTGACTTTTATAGTGCTAGATTAATTGGGACCATTACTGTAATCAACTCAAAACATTTTAATGGTCCATTATTATTGCATTGTATTAAGGACTTAAGACATGATCTCTTACTCCCTATTCCATCTTGAGTTCTGTTTCACACAGATAGTCAGTGTGAACATACAGGTAATCCTCGACTTGCCACCATTTGTTCAGCAACCATTTGAAGTTACAATGGTGCAGAATGGACTTACGACCTGTGCCCGAAGGTACAGCCGTTGCAGTGTCCCCATGGACACATGATCAAAATTCTCTGCCCTTTTGGCCACCCTGCACTCGCCACCTCTGCTGGCCCTGCACTCCACTCGCCATGCCACCATGCACTCCGCTGGCCCTGCCACATGCAATTTGGACAAGGTTGCACGTGGCCTCGGGGAGAAGGCCTGGTGCTACCAGCAGGTGCCTTGCAAAGGGCCAGGCCGGGTGTGCCTCATCAGCAGCGGGAGGAAGAAGACAGCAAAGGCCAGCTGGGGTCAGCAAAGACTGGAATGCAGAGTGGCCAAAAGGGCAGAGATGGAGGGGAGTTGGAGTGCCCCTGCAACCATAAGTGCGGGCAGGCACTGCCTGAATTTTGACCATGTGATGGCAGGGGTGCTGCAACAGCCATAATTTCAAGGTCCAGGTATAACTATCATTTGTTCAGCCCCACCGTAACTTTGAAGGATTGCTGAACGAATGGTTGTTAAGCGAGGACTACTTGTAATGTACAAGTGCAAGATACAATGTAATGTTTTTCGTTTCTTTGCTGTTCATGATACTCTTAAAGGGTTTTCATTATGCTCTGTATAACCAGAGAGAAAAGTATTTAATCAGCTCTACCATGTAGCATTTTTTTATTAGTTTTTTGCTATTTAGGCTACTTTACTCTAAAACTGATTGGTCACATTTGTGTAATCACTACTTTTTAAAACTCTTGGATGTTTTCTTTGGAATTCAGTGTTTTTATTCATGTGCTAGTTGACCATGAAGATTAAAATCATAACTATAAGTAGTGTATCTGTATGTGTATGCACATGTAAACACTGCATTTAAAAAGATTACCTTTCCTTTTTGCTCAGAACATACTCTAATTATACTGATTACAGCCATGATCATTACTCTAGTATTTTAATCTTCATCTTTTTAAAACTCAGTTATGTAGGAAAATTCAATCTATATCTATCTGTACAAACAGCTATTGAGGATCTACTTTTTGTCTTTTTATAAGCTAAGGTTTCTGATTTTATTATTTATGGAATGACACTTATATAAGTGGGAATTTTACTGGTATCACAATTGGCATAAATTGAGACTTACAATACAAAAAAAAGAGCAACAAAATTTTGTTTTCCCACTAGACTGAATATTAAAACTTAAAACATAGTTGAATTAAGTGGCACTGTTGATTCATATATCAGCAAATTAGCATATGTTGGCTGCTAGTCACTGTTCATTTTTTGACAAGGTAAACCATTCTAAAATAACCAAATAATTTTACCATTGGATAGAAAACTGTACACTTACAGCATAGGTGTGAGTATGAGAAAATAAGAGTCCCCTTGGAATAATCAGCAAGCACAGAGCTTAATATTAGATACTCAGGGATACATATCTGATTTTTGTTTGTTTGTTTAAATTGAGCACAATAATAAACTGCATATATGTAGCCTTTTTGCACCTGTTATTCTGGTATTAGTGGCCAGTGAAAAGAACAAGGAACTAGAATGGGCACTGAATCATAACTTTTGATTCTACCTGCTTCAAAGATTTAAGTTAGCCCGGACGTTTGGGGAATCTGGGCATCCAGATTCTTTAAGCCCCACAGTGCAACATGTTTTACCATGGAGTTTTGTGTCACCCAGAACTGCCTAATATTTTTTAAAAAGAGAGAACAAAGAATTTTTAATGCAAGTTGTTATTGCTGTGTACCTCATTATTTCCTTCAAACTGTTTCCAGCCTTCTTAGAAGTACTGGCCTGGTCTCAGATTACGAACAGCACCCATGACATCCATGGCTCTAAATGCAACTCCCGAACCTGCCGGCCTTTCTGTGATTAACATGGCATCTGTTTCTGTCTGTTAGAATTCCAGCATCCTCTTGCAGGAATATATGCATTTGGAATGGCACAAGGAAGTTTTCTAAAAAGGGAAGAGCAGCTGGCTTTTCCAATCCTAGCTCCCTTCTTCACTCTCTCCTGTTCCCCCCCCCCCGCCTGCTGACAGTCAGAATTAATCCTCCTAAGTTTGACTGGAACAGCTGAGAGCTTGTATGGCACATAGCTCAAGGTCTCTCAGTGGATTCAGATTGCCTTCTTCCCGTTCTTTTTCTTTCCCCTTTCAGTTCTGATTCAAGCAGCTGTCTCTGCCTGGGTTAAATGCCAAGAGAGAGGTGTTAAATGATATGAGCTTATATTTGGTTGTGTTTTTTAAAAATCCCTTCACTGCACTTATCAATGTGGCTTCTCTCTCCTCCCTCCCTCTGTATCGTCAAAAGGATTTGCTATACTAATCCCAGCACCTGTCTCTGCCTGGGACAGTTTTTTTCCAAAAGGGTCAGGAGTAGTGGCGGGTGAGATAGTCCCGTGCATGTTTTGCTGTACTAGATGAGAATGGTTCCCCAATGCACCTAATGCCAAGAACATACATCTTTTTTTTTTGGCTTCTCTGTGCTTGGTTGCTTCCTCCCTCTTTGCCCATTACTGCGTTCTCTTCTTCCTGGCTGTCACTCTGTCGCTTCTGAGAACGGCAGGAGAGTTGTTTTCAGCTTTGGCATCCTAATTTAGGAACTTTGGGTATTCCACGCTCATCTCGGCTTAGCAGTGCAGAAAATACTGGGGAAGGGCGATCTGAAACCAGCAAGCAGTCTATGTGTACATTAAACTGAGCACTCTATGCATACCTCTAGAGGCCTGAGCCGAGTGTTGTACTGGATAGCTAGAAACCTGTGCGTGAGACTGTAAGAGAGGAAAAACAGAGTTCCCAGTTCTTTGCTTTGTGTACGACTGAAGAACCCCTTGGCTATGTATGGTGTGTATTGTATGGATTACCAATATCCAGTTGTCCAGGTAAGTAGAAAACATTTGCACATTATTAGCTCTTCATGTTCATAGTTCTTTATATTCTTAGAACTTTGTGTGCTTTGTGGTACTTTTTCAAACTTCAATTCTTTTCATGTGGTCTTTTCAAATTCAGTTCTTTTTTTTCCCAAGTGACAGGGCTTACTTTTAGTTGAAGTTGGGATCTGGGTAGAAGGCCTGAGAAAAAGGGTCTCTGGGAAGATGCTTCATTTTAAGAAATGTATCTCTTTTTATGCCTTTTTTTAAGTAGTGAAAAGTAGCTTTGTCATTGCTAAATTCATATGAAATTCCTTAAGATTCTCTTATTGGTTGATGGAGGCTGCAAAAGTGTGTGATTTTAATATAACTTTTGTCTAGCCCCAGCTACTAGAATTGCCTTTTCATCTAGAGGTCATTCTGCAAGTTCTTACGTCACAAATATTCTGAGCTACTCTAGTACCTAAGTCCAATGTTAATGTCCTAATAGAAACATATGCAATATACAGGAAAACCTTAGATGCTAAAATCTACACTAAATTTTAACAGACCATTCAAGGGATGGGGATGTGCATTAAACCCAAATATCTGTTAAATCCAAACAAAAGTTGTTTGTGTCAGTGTACGTTATTTGTGTGAGTCTATTATAAGAGGAGTTGTCAAATGAAAAATTGTCCCATTTTATTCAAAGTTTGTTACTCTGAGGTCCATTAAATTGCAACAAGTGATTTAAACTATTTAAAGAATAAATACAGTCATAAAGCTGGAGAGTGCTATTCATGTATTTGTTTTACTTTTTGTTTCAGTATAGGGAAGGGTATCCCAAGGGGTGCATATGCTCCAAACCCTTCCAGTCCTAGAGTCTTCCAAAATTGGGCTGCTAGAAACTGCTGAGAAAAAATCCAGCCTCCATCAGAGCAAAGCAGCCTCTCTCATTACAGTTGACAGTGCCACTCCAACCTGCACTACAGTCCTCAGCCTCCTGCATTCGACAGACAGACAGACAGACAGACAGACAGACAGACAGACAGACAGAATTGTGGCATTTGGACGCCAAAAGTTTGCATGTTTCTGGCTTATAAAATCTGGCAAGGAGTGGCAATCCTTTAGCAAGTGTACTCCTTCATGGACTTGGAAAGCTATTTTAGATTATTTCATGAACTATCCTGAGTTTGCCAGTGGCTAAGTTCACATATTGCACTAACTCATTAAATTATTTAGCTTTATTCCAGAGTGGCATGTTATAGAAACCCTTTCATTGCAATATATAAACCATGTTTTATTAGACTAGAACCCAGTTAGTTGTGGATTAGTCAACAAATCATGGTTAAAACAAGCCTGATACTTAGAACCAGTCAGTATATCTTTCCAAGGCTGAATTATGAACCCCACCCTTACCTTTTTCAGTGTCACATTTGAAAGATCTATTTTATTGTAGTGGCTGTTTTTAGGGTCTGCATCCTATCAACCCTTACCCGTTTGTATCTAGGAGCAAACATATATAGCGCAGCACCATAAGTTTTAATTCATTAGAATTATCCTATTTTCACTGTAAAGTAACATTTTTTTATAATAATAAGTTTATCGGCATACAAAGTATAATCATTCTGAAGAATTGCATCTGGAAGACTATACTGTACTTGTAGCAAGAACAAACTTTTATCTAGCATGATCAATTGATACTTTATACTGAAGTGGTAGTGAATGATTTTTGCAATCAGATTGGATTCTGTTTGGGACGGTATTGATTAAAATTGGGCAGTCAATTACTATACATGCTTCTGTTGCAGATTCATCTTTTTATTTCCTTTGAATATATTCATCTTTGTTACATATTTTATTGTTATTGGTAGTACTTACATAGTACTAAATAGCAGTGATAAAACTTAATTTCTGTTTTACGTGTATTTAATCACTTTCCTGTTACATTTCCTTAAAGTTTCTAAACTTTATTAAAAGTTTAGAATATTAAAAATATATTAACTTTATTTTACATTTCTGGCATTATCTATATAATGTTTTGATTTTCCCATTTTTCAAGGTTTTTTTTTATTTTGCAGATATTGGAGCAGTTTGTGAGTATTTGATTGAATGGGAAGACAGGTTACAAATGAAATAAGTACAAAGTATAAAAATAAGACAATTGAAGTATAGAGTTAGGTTTTGATTGGCCTCAAACCCATTACTTAAAGAATTAAATGATAAGATATTCTAAAGGATTTTGGAATGTTGAATTTTTGATATTGGCTTTTTGTTCTTTTAAAAATAACCACTTGATGTGCTTCCATGAAAGTTGTTGCATTTCTTAAAATACTCACCAAGACCCATAAGAATTCATATCCTTCTTAGTAGATTAATTGCAATTGTACCAACTCTTGGAAGGGGGACTTCATAGTTTCTTTTCTTTTGGTAGCAGAGTTTGTTCTAGAAATCATGCAGTACTGCTGTTCAGAACTGAAGTTTGCATTATGAACCCTAAAGCTACATCTCAGGATAAGAAAGAATTGGCAGAAAATCCCTGTAAAGATACTGGTCAATCAATAATATGAAGAGTACAATCATTCTTAAATGACTTAGATGACATAACATAATTTATGCCTTTGTTCAGAAGATAAATGAGTAAATATTATGTTGTTATATTTCTGTGATTCTACATTAAGTGTGTATCTGGTTTGTTATTATTAATTTTGATAATGTTTCTTCAGAGTTTCAGTCTTGTTTCTGCACATGGAGTTGTTTCAGATTTGTTTCACCTCTGTTTGAACCAGTATAATTCAGATAATAAATTAATATCTAGATCTCAAAGTGAAATTTATTGTTTCAGTTCTTCTGCCAAAGACTTTTGATACTGGTAAGACAGATGGTTTCAAAAACAATTAAAACAAGAAAATTCCATTAATCTAAATATTCTAGATATAATTTTGGATAGCAGAAAAATAAATATACTGTTTATACAAAGTGTGCTATAGTTGCCTGTGTAATATGCTATGTAGCAATGTCTTATTTCCCCTCCCAAATAATCCCAAAGAATTAAGACAAGGGGGTTGCTGAATTTGCGCTTTTACACCTATTCTGGTAGGATGCCTGCTAGGCCAGTGATGCTTCAGCCACTCTGGGGTTTCACCAATGAACTCTGCATATTTATTTATAGGCCACCAATTATAAATGGCAATTGATAACTTTTGCTGTTCAACGCATCTCCTGCACATCAAAGGGTTGCCCATCCTTGTTCAATACTGTAAATATATTGCTGTAGCCTAGCAGTTTAGAGACTGGGCTATATGTCAGAAAGTTCCTAGATCACAACTCCATGTCATGAAAATAAAATAGTATTCATCAAGTTCCAACCCCCACCTGCAGTATAGCTGGCAAGGACCATCTGCTGCTGGTCTTCATGCTGCCATCACTACTGTTCCTGGGCTCTCTTTTCTAATACTTGGCTGAGTATGAGGCAACTGTCATTGTAATTATATTCATTGCCTCAGAATGATGCTCCATTGCCTTGTTCCATCAAACAATGGAAGCTTCCCAGTGCTCACTGGAGAACTATTGCTGTTGTCACCACATTAGTAAGCCTATTTAAAGCATTCCCTCAGTGTGTAGAAATATATGAGAAGAGGAGAAACAGCCCGACAATATATGCAGCCAATACAGATCTGTCTTCCAAGGCTGTTTGAAAGATTACAAGGCTATTGTATGTTAACAAGTTGATAAAATTGCTACACTTAAGGATTTGATTTGTACTTGCAGATCAGAAGACTCTCAGCCATTAGCTATACCTTTCATTCCTCACTCATTTTGTCATTGTTTTTGTTTTGATCTCTTTTGGCAAATGCAGGATCTAAGACTGTGACTGGATTCATATGTTGCTATAAGCCAATTGACTTCGGCTTCACACAAAATGCAAATGTGAACCGAGTCTGTGGTTTGTAAATGGAATTTTTTTGCATAGCATTATATGTATGTGTCACCTCAGCTAGACGTTATTAAATTTGGCATTCCAGATGTGGGATTATATTTCACATCTAGCAGTTCCAGTAATTATGGAAGTTGTCATCTAACAGCATCTTGGCCCTGAAACATCAAAAAAAGTTGTCTAGGGCCAGATGGACTGGGCAACTTTTGCTTTTAAATTGAGGGATAACCTTGAGGGTTCCAGGCTGGGTGCATTGAAACAAAGAGTAGAAAAGGACACTCATTCTCTTTTTTCTTCCTATTTCCTTTTCTACTCTGCTTCTCTCTCTCATAACTACTGTAATAAGCTTGGGGGGAAGGGGGGAGTTTGTACCAGAGGTATGAATGATCTGTTGCAAATAGCTTTTGATGTTGGTCTAGAAGCTACATGAAATAGTGATCCTAAGCTTGCAGGCGATTATCCTCTGGTCCAAGGAATAGACAGAGACTAATAAGGGAGAGGTAACTCTCTGGGATAGGGACTAGGGAGGTTGTATGGGTAGGCTGGTCTGTAATGTTTATTGCATGCTAGAAATTTTTATTGTAGAATTTGCACAAAAGGGAATGGGCTTGAACATGTCAATTTCACAAACTAAGTAAGGAAGATTGCCTTGATCCAGCATCTACAGCATGTATTTGTGTGCTTAAAGTCTATATCTGTATGTCTATCAAGTATATGGAAGTGGAGCCCTTGCTTTATGTTTGCTTGGACGTTATTAGTCCCCCGCTTACACAGCATTTTGTGAGTTGTGTTTAAGCTAGAATATAACATTTACTTCTATCTTTTTTTGTTTGTTTTACATTTCTGAATGATCTACCATATTGCTAGAAGCTGCTGTAAAGCTTTTGAACTGTGCTTTGACCAAATTAGTTCTTTTCCACCCTCTAAAAGATAGAGGCTCTATGAACACTTTTTTGCACAGTTCTGTGATTTCAGTTTCTAGTTGGATTTAGCACTGCTTTCAGTTTGATGTTGAGACTGATTAAGCTTGCTTATTAGGCAAGGTTAAAACAAGAATACAGTAAAATTTCAGGATATGTAACTGCTCATTTTTGATTTATAAGGCCCCATCAGTACACATGGCACTTTACAAAACAAAATAAACTAAAAACATGGGCCTGCCTAAAAACTTTAATCTAAATTTATTTAGTTAATTTGTTTTGTTCTTTTACCTGCCACCTGCATTTTAGTCTATATTTGTTTAATGTATACCTCTTAATTCCTATGTGGTATATAGTCTCCTCCTCCCAACACTATTTAGTTCAATATGTTAAATATTCACATCTTGAGAGTAGGCCACACAGCAAAACTAAAAAGATATTTTATGAGCAAGTACCTGATGATATACCTGTGTGAAGTCTAATACCTTGAATGGCTCAGCAAAAGTAACTTCAGGGATCTGTAATGCTTTCTCCATTTTATTCCACTGATACTACAATTTGAGAGCATTTTGCAGGTCTTTTATTCATTTTTATTATTAGTGAAAAAGGCAACAGTGTGATATAGCTTGTTTTTAATGCTAGTCAGTGCATTAGGTGGACTTTTTTTTCATGCTGCTTGATGTGTTCTGTCCTTTTACTCTGCACTGATCTCAAAAAGCTAAACAGAATCAGACCTAGTTAATGTTGGAATGGGAGATCACCATGAAATCCTACAGTGTATGCTAGACTTGGATGATGAAAAGACGTCTGAAAAAAGGCACTGGCAAGCGTCTTCCCATACTGTTGCCCAGAAAACTATGTATATGTGTCCATGACATAACTAGGAGTCAAACTCAAAAGGAGGCTTGATCTTTTATAGATTGAACTCTGGAATCTGCTGTTATAAACTTAAAAAAAAAAAAAAACAGGATTCAAAATTCCTTCTGAGGATGAAACTGCTCTATAGGTCATTTGAGTAACTTGTGCTTTTGAATCTAAAAATCAACATTTTTGCTATGTTCAGTATTTTCATGGGTCAACTAAATGCAGGAAACTAAGTGCAAACTGTACAATGCTCACTCCGTATTTTTACCATGAGAGGTAGCTGGGAAAAAGCAGAGAAGCAGAAGCCAGACCCTGGAATCTGCTAGGCTCATAATATTTCTTATTTTTATTTCTGTAAGCCGACCAAAGTCACTGTGAGTGAGTCGGGCAGCCATATAAATTGCTTTAATAATAATAAAATAAGCTATCAAAATACAGGAGGCAATTCCAGTAGAGAACAGAACTAAATAAAATGAACCAAACCCATCCTTAAGTGAGGTGTAGATTCTTAAGCATTCATTCCTTGAAAAACCTCCATTGCTGGTTTTGTTTCCTCATTTGGGTGGTTCAGGTCACTAGGCTGGAAACTCAGCCCTTGAAAGGTGTGGGGAGGGAAAATAAGCCTTCCTCGTAGACAGGCCAGGGTTAATCTGGAATGGTCAACGTCCACGCCGAGGGAGGAATGACACGTTGGCACGAGGTGGAGATGCTAGCGCAGGTATTCCCTTTGTGCAGGGAAGGACTCCAGCCGCCCTGTGCAAACGCGCTCGGGAAGCCGAAGAGGGCTCTTTTGTTCGAGACGTGCTACCGACGCCCGCCCGCCCCGCCACCCTCTCGGGGTTTTGGCTTACAGCCCTTACCCCACTCCGAGACGAGGAAGCCAATCCCCGGCTGCGCGCACAGTCCGGGAAGAAGATGCCAGCAGCCTCCCAGCAGCCCCTCTGTTTGACTCCGAACTGGCTCTGCACCCGTCCAGGCGGGGACGGAGAGGAGGAGGAGGCGGGCCCCGGCTCTGATTAATTACCTTAGGCATTCGGGGGTGGGGCTTCCATCAGCCATCTGGCCGAGATATGGGAGGGAGCTGCGGAGAAGGCGGGCGGGGGAGAAACGGAGAGGAAGAGAAAAGAAAGGAAGAAACACGAGAGAAAGGAAGGCGAGAAAACCTCGATCAAGGGGAACTCCCCCTCCCTCTCTTGGTCGCCACTCGGGGACGGGGCGAAGAGCAAATAGGCGAGGAGGTTTTGCCACAGCCCCACCTGGCGGAAGGGATTTTCTTCCCCTCTCCTCCACGCCCTCCCGCTTCGGTTTATGGAGAAAAAGAAAATGGTCACTCAGGTAAGGCTGCTCGGGGCTGCTGCCCTGGTCCCGGTCCATCCCCGCGCGGTCCTGGGAAAGGAGACTCGGCCGGGCGCGCGCCGCTTTCGGCTGCCTTGAGGAATAAAGCCGCGGCAGTAAGGCCACTCTGCCGCTGATCAGTGGAAGGAGAGGGCTGCGAGCGTCCTCCCTAAGCTGCAGGGGGATCGCTGTAGGTGGAGCGTGGATGCGCAGCCATCCCTCCTCGCTCTGCTCCATAGATTCCCGTTTCCTGTGCTGTGCAGCTGCAGCTCAGGAAAGACCCTGTGGGGATTTGTCCACCTCTTTGTCTTGATGTGGAGGCAGGCGGGCGGGCGGGCGGGAGGAGGAACTGCAGAGGTAGGAAAGGCTAGCGGTTGCCTTGCCACCGAATGATATTGGCACAAGGGGTTTCCTTCTCCTTGTGCAACCCTTCAGGAGAATCGGGTCCTTTCCGATCTGACTGATCTCAGGCTGGCATTCATTTCTTCCCTATATGAATCCTACTAGGTTTGGGAGGATTGCAATTATTCCTTCTGGCTGTTTAGGTTTCCTTGGAGAAAGAGAGAATGAGATGGAATTCGATAATGTCATATCTGGTGGTGGTAGTGACGTGAGAATCCTTGCAGATCCTGGTATCCTACTCAAGATATCTGGCTTCTCTTAGACACCCTTCTGCATGCCACAGTGTGTGGATGGGCTTTCTTGCAGATTCAGCTGAATCTGCATTTCAATTACTTCCCTGTGACAAACAAAGGTAACCCCCCCTCCCCATTTTTACAGGTGCCTTGTCTGTGCTTGAATGCCCATTGAGCGCAAGGCTCATTGCAGCTATACATAGATACATGAAAGCAGCTGTTTATCATTTCCCAAGGAAGCAGTGAAGCGGTGTTTGGGCTGAATGCAAGGGATGATTTATCAAGGAGTTTACCCACTACTGAGGAAGAGTTATTTTTCCTGGCTCTGTTTTCTGCTAATTGTTTGAAGTCTTTGTTTGGGGCTTTTATTTTTTTTTAAATAGGGAAACCTCCAAGTTGACAGGGGGAAGTCAATAAATAGACAAGGTCAGGAAACAACATCAATCCAGCTAGGTAGCCTTTACTGTTAGTAGTTATATAATGGTCTGCAGTGCCATGCAAGGATAGGTGTCTCTTAGAGAGAGGAGATATTCTTAAGTAAAAAATCATAGAAAACTTTTTACCATCTAAATGAATTTTTTAAACAACCTCTATCATTTGACACAATTTTTACAATGTTGCACGTGCATAATTTTTAGTGGTGAGAGGTATCACATATGTCTCCCTTCAAGGGGCATTATATTCAAGATGAATGTCTTAGGGATGATTGTTACAAGTAGTGGCAGCAGTTTGACTTCCTTAGTCAGCAGACTTGGAGTGAATTCAGTGGCTCAGGGGCAGGGAGGTCTCTATCCATTAATGCAAATTGCAGATTTCCCTCCCTCTGCTGATCAGATTCATTATTTATATATTTCCTTTTTATCTTGGACGCATGTCTTCAGACTGATGGGGCTTCTCTAGGCCATCTAAATGTGAAAGCTTTAAAAGTACTTTTGTAGTCATATTTTTTTTCCTTTTAACCTAACTTGTATAATCATGAGTAACCTTTTTGTATACTTCTACCCTACTACATGGTACACAGTATTGTCTAAAGTTGTTTTCCTATATATAAGTTCAATAACAAGGTATAAGCTGATAGTTCATAGGCAATCTAGCTAAAAATGCCCACATAAAGATGGCATATTTGAGGGCTGCGAAAAAATTCTTCTACTTCAGATGGAAAGTGAAAAGGCTGTCAGCTTATCAAAGAAGGTTGGAGGACTGTATAGGTTGTACTGTACAGAGAATGAAGAAAGTTTCTGCATGATTCTTGAAAGGAGAGAGCTGCTTTTATTCAAAACTGATTTAACTGCCTCTGACCTTCATATGTGGTTTCTAATATATGTGTTGAGTGTATATGTCATTTTTATATTTGTCACAGAAAATGTAATAAATACAAGAATTATTTGAAATACATCAGGAAATCAGTATTTTGATTGGATGAGCTAATAGGACTATAGTTGAGACAAGTACTAGTATGTTCCAGTTCACCCTTAATGTTCCTGTTTTGTGATGGTCTTTGACAGGATATTTTACCAAAATGCACTCATTTTTTTACTTTGGATTTGAGCATTCTGATCAGAATTGCAAGTCATGTGTCAATAAGGCTTTGTACTGGATTTATAAAAAGTGACTATTTAAGATCAGCATGTTAGTACTGTCAAGATTTTCTTTCAGAGAATGTATAAGTGAGCAAACAACATAATAACAGCAGTTGCACTGATCAGTGGAAGTCTGTTTCAGTTTCCAAAAACATCTATGTAGAAACCTTTGGTAGTAAGGAAAATTCTATCATGTATGCAATCTAATAGTGCTCTATGACAGCTAGTATAGCACTATTATGAGGAGCACATTTACAGCTAACATCTTCAGTTAGGAACTAATTGAAAGATGATAAAAATCATTATATATTAAAGGGAGTTATAGCTCCCCACCTTTTTGGGGCGGTGTTTTTCTGTTTTATTCCTGAGTTTATTATGATAATGATAAGAGATGGAGAAGGTTTCCCATTCCTGATTCCATTCACTTTTCTCCCTCAGAATTACTCATAGATGTGAATACATTCGGAAGGAATAGAAAAGTATTAAGGAATTTTCTACATGTAAATGGACTTGCAGTTTGGATTCTATTGCTGCATTTCTGGAATGCTAGAGAAATGTGTTTAAATACATATAACAATGCTTCATCTGTAAGCTATCACTAAAATAGGTATGGGGAGGGTGCTAAAATAGTATTTGGCTCTTGGATGTCTTTAAAAATGAACAAGAAGCCCACATTTGCAATTATTTATGAGACTTCCACAGTGTTAGACAAAATACTGCTCTAATTTTACCCTCTTAGGCTTAATGTGGTAAATGGAAGGAAAACTGCAAGTTTCTGTTGAGCAGGGGGAGGGGGAGAAGTTGGGGAATTATATCTTTTAAAGGAGCTTTTGTTTTTTTGTTTTTTGTTTTGCTATGCTGTAAATTTGCTACCTTCTGGAGGAAGGAAAACCAAATTCTCATATATTCTCATTCTCATTCTCTCTCTCTCTCTCTCTCTCTCTCTCTCTCTCTCTCTCTCTCTCTTTCTTTCTTTCTTTCTTTCTTTCTTTCTTTCTTTCTTTCTTTCTTTCTTGGACAGTGCAGTGCCTTGCTGGCGTTTTACTCAGGATCTGTTTCCAATCAGAGCTGAGAATGTGGGGGAAGGCACTGAGCTTTCACGGAACGGAAAAAAGTGTGCTGCCCCTTTAAGCTGTTCAGCAAGTCCATGTGGCAGTCCTGGAGTGTGTTCCTGTGGAATGAATCACCCCTTCCATTGTCGGCTCCCCTTTGCTCCTTGCTTAGAGGAATGAAGCCCTTCACCTGGGCTGCTGCCTGCTTACCGTTTGCACTTTTAGACAGGGAGGGGAACCGTGGCCGTAATCAAAAGCAGGAGGAGGGGAGCTGTTCCGTTCAAAGCTGTTGTGCTCCTCAGGCTGGGGAGTGGCGCTTGAGCCTTTCCTGGTAGGATATAGGTAATAGTGTTGTAGGAGAATGGGCTGGAGGGTGGAGCAGCTGGCATTCCCTTTTGTGGAAATTCAGAATCTCCTCGCAAGATTATTCATCTCCATTTTGTAAGCCCTCCCAAAGTGACTTGACTCCATTCTGTCAGCACGCCCCTTCTCCTTTCCCCACCCCCTTCTTCTCAAGGGTTCCAGCTAGCAGCATTTATGTTGGCATGCGCTTGACTTGCTGAACTGTGCCCAGAACTCAGAGAGGTGTTGGCTTTATGAATTCAAGACTTGCTAGGGTCGGTTTTTTTATTTTTTTTATTTTTTTGAAAAACAAATCAGCAGCTGCTTCATATTTTCCAACAGCTTTTCTTCTATTATAACCCATTCCTTGCCAGGCTCCTCCACCAGTTTGTGACAAACAACTGGAGCCAGACATGGCAATCTCAGCCTGCTTTTTATAAAAGCTCAAATGCAGGAGTTCCTTAAATGGAGATTTGATTTAAATCAGAGCAGCATTCTGCTTGGCAGTGTTTGTTCTGACTCATTAGAGACTCTGTGTGCTTATACCATCCCCCCATCTTCTCTGTTGCCCATATCTGTTTTCTGATCTTTCCCTGCTCACTCTACAGTAAAGACCAGACCAGATAAATATATCTTTATTAACCTTATAATAGGATTAGTGCAGGTACTATGCTAGACATAGAATGGAGGGAATTGCAAGGGGACTGCAAAGAATAAAATAAAATAAAATGCAACACATTCTATTATATGAAATTACCTTTTTTGTTTATGCTCAGAAGATGCACAGCCAAGACAAACTGCACCCTTCTGTGCCTACCCACCCCCCAAGCAACACATTACAGATTACTTTTTATTCTTTCAAAGACTATCCACCAACAGTATCAAGGACTTCACCATTTTATAAGTCACTCTTTATGGTTGTCACCTGCTCAAAAAGCAAGACCTTTCCTGATGCAGCTTCATTTCTCTCTTCTCTTTTGATTGAAGCATTTACAATTATCTGTCCTCCTCTTTGTAAACATTGTTATTGTCAGATAATCCAATTGTCTGAATTGACCTTCAGGTGTCTTTGCCAATACATCCTTTCATGCCATGGGGCTTATCATAGAAGTTAATTGGTGGTATAGCAAGGGCATGTATTGTTTTGAACCATTTGTTGATATACTTTTTCCATTTCCTGCAGGACTCTGTGGTGTAGGATGATACTGACACTCTCTTCTCTTTTTGTGTCACAATAGTTCATCTTGACTATCACATTACTGTGACCTCTTCTGTTAGAAATATTAGGCCTGCTAGTCTGTGTTTCATTGCAGGTGGCAAGTTATTAAATGAAGTTCAGCTAGTTAATTGATCAATGAAGCGGACATTAAGGCATTTTGGTGACACTAGAAAGAATTATATTTCTAAAGAAAACTAACTGTGACTTCCATGGGACTTCATTATAGCGTGTGGTCCTCCAGAGTGTTTGTTATGATTTCTTCCTGAATCCTAGGGATATATTAAAGCCTTTTAAATTTAGTTTAAAGAAATCTATGTAAAGATGAACAAGACATGGCAGAGTCTAGTAAAAATCCTAGGGATCCTTACTGGATAAACTGCACTAAATTTGAGGAAATAGCTTTAGGTGCTTCAGTAGCCTTTGTAGTAGAAACTCCTTTTAATGAAAGTAAAGGGTACAGCAAATGCCATTTGCTGAAATTCATGTCCCATGTATAAGCTATAGCAATTTCATATGTTTCTTGTTGGGCAGATAAGGTGATTTTATAGATAGAGGATTAGTGTATGGATCACTTTTATCTCTCTTACTAGGACAGTAAGTTGTGATTGTCAAATTAACTGTATTATAAAAATACAAGGTATTGGCTCAATATTATTTGAAGAAGGGGTCCTTACATGATTTATTAACTTAATTGATTATTGGCCATTTACTGAAATGGGATCATTGTAGGCTGCCTGTGGAAGACAGTATTCTGGCTATGCTGATAACAGCATGAGTTCTATATGATGGCTGAAGTTCCTGAGAATTAATATCTGCATCTTCTAATTAAAAGTCTGGTTTATTTGTGAGAATAACAATTTGAGGGCTTGATATCTCTCTGAGTATTTCTGACTAACAGGAAGCTAGTCTATTGACAACTGCTTTTGTTTCTCTTTCCAACTTTTTTTTATTCTGCACAGGCTGACTTTATAAATATTAAAAAACCATGTTGTATTTTGCACCTTTAATATAATATACACATTAAGAAAATGTAGGCTATTGCAATCTCATCCTCAACCATAGAAAATCCTGCCTCTTTCCAGGCTATTGAGATATTATCACACAGTGCATTGACAGTGTCATGATCTTTGCATCTACATGTTTGAAACGCGCTTTTTAAATGAATGCTATGTTTCTTAAGATGTTGAACATATATTGCTACGTTGAATGGAATGAAAGTAAAATCAGAACAGTATATACACTTAAGCTTGGGAAAGTATTGTTCCCCAATACATCAATAGTCCTTTCTTTCAAAATATTTTTTAAGCAAAGTCCATTTTGAATAGCTATCTGTTCTGCATCTTTTGCTACAGACAAATGTTTTCCCCCTTCTCAGTGTTAACCTGTGTCCAAGGTGTACTTCATTTTGTTTAGCTGAGCCACGCGAATACTATTCTTGATGATAGGAGCTGCAAATGGAGAGCAGGGTTATTAGCTCTTTACTAAGAGTGAGTTGCATGAGTTGTTCTCATTATGTGGAATGTGAGACAGGGAGTATGTAACTCTTCCTTGCATACTTTTGTGATGTTTTCTTCCCCTCCCCCCAACTTTCCCTAGGGCCACTTCCTTAGGGACTTTTATTACATCATCTCTCTTCCAACTGATCTGGCTAGTGTTACGTCTGCAGTGAAATCTCTTATTACTGATTTTTTAGTTCCAATTTGTTTCTTGATTTGGGAAAGGTTGTTCTGTCAGTTTCAGAATACTAAATTGCACTAGACAAATTTGGATTAATAATTCCTCAATGTGTTCCATTACATGGTAATCCTCAAATACAATCCTGGGCTTAACATAAGAAGTCTTACGTTAGACTACAACCATAAAATCATACTTCTGCACATGCAGAAACTGTTCAGTTGTTTTAGGCTTCTCTTCCCATCCTATGCATAGATGGAATGCACTTTATTTTAATAACATTAGAATTAATTAGCCTTTATTAATTGAGTATATTAGTCTTTTGAGCTCTTTAAAGGGCTTCTGACAAACCAGGTTAAAAAAAATCAATTATATCTGAAGATAATAGTTAAGTGCTCAAGAAGAGATCAATAATCTATTAGAGAGTGATAGCTTTTTGTTTCAGAGGAACCATAAAATACAGATGTAAAGCTAATTCATTATGCATTGCTGCAGTTATCATTTAGAGAAATATTGGAGCAAACAGTTTTGAAGTTTTTCATTGAAATAATTTCATTTACTGGTAGGGATGTCACATTATTGATTACTAAAACATTTTGATTGATCAAAAAGGTGTCCCATTACTTAAAAGCTTATGCTTGCCAATTTTAATAATTTATTAAATAGTGCAGATAGTAAGTATTGCATCATTTCTGAGACTGTACTACTATGATGTCTGTTGTGTCATTGTTTCATTTAAAAATAGTGTGCCTTTTTCCTTAGAACTGATATTATAATATTTATCAACCAGCATTTCTTTAATCTGATGGCATCCTAAGTTATTTAGATTAGGCAAACTTTAGCTACTTAAATTAGTGATAATACTAATAATTTATTAAACCTGTATGCAGCCCAACTCCCAATGACTCTGTACAGCTCACAACAATCAAACAAAGAAATTACAATAGAATTAATAAAAGGTAAAAGTTGGTAAGCATGACAGACCAGATGGAATGAAGCAAGGGGTCTCCCTCTCCCTCACCAAAGGCCTGGGTGAAGAGCCAGGTCTTCACCGCTCTTCTGAACAACAGCACAGTGGGGGCCATCTGGATCTCGGGGGGGGACCTCATTCTAAAGAGCAGGCAGTGCTACAGAGAAGGCATGCTTCTTGAGTCCCAATAGATGACATAGTTTAAGGATCCTGGACCGTGCCAACCCTGCAAGACCGAAGTGGTCAAGCAGATACTATGGAAGACAGATGGTTCTTCAAGTACCTAGGCCCTGTATCATGTAGAGCTTTATAGATAACAACTAGACCTTGAATCACACTCAAAAGCAAAGTGGCAGCCAGTGTACCTCCCAAAACAGAGGTGTTTCATGGGTATGCTGAGGCATGTCCTTCACTACTTGCACCACTGCATTCTGGATCACTTGAAGCTTCTGGGTGGTCTTCAAGGGCAACCCCATGTAGAGCATGTTGCAGTAGTCAAGCTGTGAGATGATGAGGACATGAGTGACTGTTTAAAGGGTCCCCTGATCTAAGAAAGGGTTCAACTGGTGCACCAGATGAAGTTGTGCAAAGGCCTTCCTGGCCACAACTGCCACCTGATCTTCAACCCCTAGATTGCATGCCAATCTTGAAGGGGGAAGTTCTATCCCATCCAAGGTCAAAGATGAATATCCCCAGAAAAGGAAGTTGGGTAAAATGTTGCCTGGGCAAAAACATTTTTATATAGGGCTTATTCATTATTTATAAAATGTCTCAACCATATTTTGTGTCCAGTGGAACTTAAGGCAGTATGTAGTTACCTCAACTTTGACTTAATTTTGCTAGTTTAGCATAAAACCTCATTTACAAGCCATGTTGATTCTTGTAGGCCACCTAATTTGAATCACTCAGTGCTGAGGGTGGGAGAAGAGAGTACTGGGCATAATCATATAGATACATGGGAGTAAAATGATTACAGAGCAGGCCAAAGAAATCAGAGATACAGTGATAGGAGCTTGAAGGAGATATAATCCTTCTCTAAATCTTTGATATTTTTCTTACATCAGCATAAACAGATGGTGACTTTTCCACAATCACATATGAGAATGCAACCTCATACATAGGTTTCATCTAAAATGGTTTGAGACTTATTCATATGCATGTGCACACATGTATCCACATGCACACACATCTCAGTAATATCTTTCATATTTGAAATCACATATTAGGGCTTGGACACACTTTGGATTTGAAGGCGAAAAGATATTTTGGACCAATGCACAAATCTGTTGCATCTTTTCCTAGAATTGTACAGCTGTCCTCCACAGCTGTAGTATCATCCAAGGGAAATACATGTTCAAGGGAAAATATGCATTTGGTTGAAAGAGCTGCATACAGGAGTTACATGAAGGATCTTTTTGCCTTCAAATACAAAGTGCCATACAATCCTATTGCATAATTGCTGAAACATACATATAACTATGGAATGATCTGCCTGACCAATGATGTGGATCTGATATTCGTATCCATACCCTAATGGCATTGCAGTTTTTTAAAGGGGATCTCAAGAATGTTCTTTTATGAGTCTTCTGTACTATCCTTAGAAGTAATGTCATCAGAGCTCTTTGCTTTCAAAATGTTAAACCGAAAACAAAAATAACAACTCTTTCTTGCAGTGATATCTTCCTTTAGTCTTGAAAACCTATTAATTATTCCCTACACTGATCTTTGCTTTGCCCCATATGGCTGTTGGATGACATTTATATAAATAATTTGGAGAAAACATCTTTCCCATAGGGAAGTATGTCCATATTTTCTCTATTAATACATTTTTAAAGTATTTCAAAGCAGGGAATAAACAGTTAAAAATATAAAGAAGAATCAAGTTATAGCATATCTGCCTTTTTTCTAAATTGATACCATCCTAGTTTTCTAGAAGGTGCATAAATATATATATGCGTGAACACCACTTAAACCGGATTTCATGTGAGTTCTTATGCAAGTTCTCCATTGGGAGATGTGAGGGGAAGAGGAGCAGAGTTGAAAGTGCCCTCTGTGCTGAAAACACTGTGGTGTGTCTGGTCATCGCAAAAATAATCCCTCACAGGAGAAAGGGACATATTGGGTGACCTTTAAAAACAGTGGAATGGGTTGCTTTAAATTTGAATGGAATATATTAACTTTTTTAGCTTGGTGTACTGTAGAGCCAGTTTGGTGTAGTGCCAAGAGACTCTGAGTTCTAATCCTGCCTTAGGCATGAAAACCAGCTGGTGACTTTGGGCCAGTCACTCTCTCTCAGCCCAACCCTCCTCGGAGGGTTCTTGTTATGGGCGAAACAGGAAGCAGGAATATTAGGTATGTATGTACACTGCCTTGAGTTGACCAAAAATAAAGGTGGGATAAAAATCTAATAAATAACAACTTTCTAGCACACATTTTTGACAATTAGACTCCTGGATTTATTTTGCATACTTGTAGTTTCCTATATTTCTCTGTTCCTACTTATTTCTTTTTCTCTTTCTTTATAAATATTTATAAAGTAGCCTGGTAGTCATATGCAGCAAGGAATTTCATGCAGGTGAGTTAGGTACTGCAAAAGGGATGGAGCACTCCGTATCTCCTCTGGGCCTCGCACAGGAATCAATGAAATTAATGGACGAGGGCAGCCGCTCCTTTGCCACCTCTATAAACATGCAGGTCTCCATTTCTGTCAGCATCTAGCAAGCTAATTGGATTTTTTTGTTTGTTTGTTTTTGTTTTATGTTTCATATTTTGCCTACTTCCTGAAGGCAGGTAATTTTTTGTGGCTGTATTTTACTATTGCTGGTACATTGAAATATATTACAGTACTTTGGCATAAAAGGTAAAAGTTGGAAGAAAAGGCTGTTTGGGTAGGCCGGTGTGTTTTGGCTTGCTATGGCACATTTGATTAGAGGACAAGGCAGCAGAGGAGTCTGTATACAGCATACCTCAGGTTCTGTATGCTGTAACCGCAGGCACTGATGTGCCCAGTGATACTTCAGACTCTGCACTGCACTCCATTTTATTTATTTTGTTTAAATTCTCACAGAGTTTAAAGCAAAATGTTTATATTCTTTGTTTGAAAGGGTACGTACTTGGCAAGAAAGTAAGACAAAGAGATGCAGAGGCAGTAGAGGAATATACTGTAGGCTTTTCTGGTTGCTCAGCTCCTTCAAGGGTCTTTTGATCCAAAAAGTCAATTTTTTTCTGTCTTTCACAGCATAATCTCCCCAACCCACCCACCCCCCGGCTTTGGCCACTTTGTTGTGGGTGCTTTGTCCGTCTAGACCTTTCTCTCTTCTCCAACGTTTTTGAGGCAGAGCTCGGGGGAATGCTCTGGGGAAGACCTTTTTGAGTAATGTCTTATTGTCTGGAGCAGCGTTTTTCAACCTTAGCAACTTTAAGATGTATAGACTTCAACTCCTAGAATTCCCCAGCCAGCTCCTTTGAGTTAAGGTCAACTACTGGTAATTTCATAGATGCATCTGGGTAGTTTTCATGTCAACAGTACTGAATGAACATAGGATCATGGGCTTCTCCAAGTTCAGGATATTTCAGCTAGTCTTGTTTCTCCTGCATTTGATGTGAGAACAAGGCCTGCTCATGATACAGAACTCCCTCCCCCATTTGAAATCCAGGGAGTGAATTATTCATCTGAGTTGGGCCCTTTGATTTGTAAATGCTTGCAGTCATATGGATATAAAATTATATATTATGTCCTTTTCATCCTTATTTATTACTTAAAATTTATATGCACGGAGTATAATTATATATAATTCTACAAAAGAAAACACAGTGTTACTATTCTGAGCTTTAGGGAGTGACAAAGAACATAAGGAAAACAAATGGTTTGTAGTGAACATGCGGGTAACCTTATTTCATCTTTTCTTGATATTTGAAATATGCTAGACTTTTAGGAAATTAGAAAGTAATTTACAATATCTTATCAATAGTAATGTAAATGGTTTATTGATTTTGACATTAAATGTATGTGGAAATAATTTTTGGTTCAGGTTAGGATAAAAAAACCTTGGGTAACTAATATTTTCCAGCCTTATTTCAAAAGTGATTTCAAAATAGTATATGTAGCATTGAGTAAATACCCTTTTTTGTGTTTGTGTTCTCCACCCTCACACTCTCCCCCCCACACACTGTGTGTTCACTAATGTTCCAGTGGATGACAATTCTTTTGTTTTGCTTGTGGGTTTTTTTAATTTTTCAGGTGGGGTTGAATGGGAAACCCTATTAGTTTGAACATTTTTTTTAGGGTATCTGATTTGTCTTTATCTCAGTCAAATATTGTTCTGCAATTTCTGTGAATACTATATTTTACGGTGTCATTCATAATTTTAAAAGACAAATTGTAGTTGCTATTTGTAACTTGAAGTGAGACTGCAGTCTCTATACCAGCAAAAGCTCTTAGTTGTCTTAAATTCCCTTCAACTTTAATTTGAAGATGATTTGAAGAATAAGGAGCATGGAATCATTTTTAGATGACTCTGTTTTTTATTTTTAAAATGTTGATCTTTTTATTTTAGTTTTATACTTTGCTCTTCAGGTAATTGAAAGCAGTGTGCCAGTATTAGAGATTCTCACACCATCTTTTGACCATTTGGACAGGTTTTATATTGTGTTATTTCACAGGGGAAAGTCAATGGACATTAACTTTGGAGGCAGAAAAACCATGTTCAAACCTCACTTGGTTATAAGGCTTACTGGGTAGTCCTAAATACTTTACTATTTGTCAAGATGCAAGTGTCTCCCAGACATGATACTTCAAGAACTTACGGTAAGGGACCATTGTAGGGCTATATAGGTCAGGGGGAAAATCTATTAATAACTTGAAGATATAGTATTTTAAAATCTGTGTTTAAAAACTCATCATGTCATGCATTTTTAAAAAATTCTACATCAGTAGTAGCCACTGTTACAGAAACAGTATAGGTAACTTACGAAGATAAAAAGAATTTGATCTCAGATTGCTGTTGTGGCTTGCATCTCATATGAAGTGTGGCAACTAGCTTTACCCTATGACACAAATTGTGAAGATAAAACATTGCTCAGAGGTTTTCTTGGGGAAAAGGGATCATGACAACAGTATGTTTATCTGTCTACTTTGGTCTCATACTTTTCAACATTTTGGTTTTGCTTTTCTCAGATCCCTGAAATGTTAATATAAATCAAAAAGGCTTAATGAGAGTCAGCTCATTCTACAAACTGTGGCACTGGCTTTCCAAACAGACCAATATTTAGTCACTTTTCTGTCTTGTCTTGTTGTGCTTTGATTTTGTTTTTAAATACATGCATGCCCACACACATGCAAACTCTCTCTTCTGTCTAATATACTATTTGCTTGGCGAACTGTAGGTCTTTCACTTTTCATCACCATTGTTTGTGTGATGAGATTAAGATTGTAGAAAGAAATTTCTTCTGATAATAAAGCTTATAAAAGTTGGTGACAATCTAAATGCAGGCATTTTGTTTTCCCAGAATTCATCTTATGCTGCACCTGCATTCTTACAGCTACCTCAGGTTACCTGTCAAGAATTTTAAAAGTAGCCAAGTAACTTCCTAGAAGCAGAGAAATGAAATGTGGATTCCAGTGGTGAAAGGAAGCAGACTTCAGTGTGAATTCAACGTGCATTATGATTTTAGCCTATAATCTGCCTCCCACCTCTCTGCCCTCCCACCAGACATGTTCCAAAAGACTTGTATCTGAAAAGGATAAGTCTGAGAGTAATTGGGCTATGGGAGTACAGCCAAGAGGGAGCCTTCTGGAAGGAGCAGTTCTGCAAAACTTTAGGAAAAGCCTATTTAGGAATAGATACGCAGAAATCTGGTTCTTTCTGATTTTAAAAAAATGAAGGTAGTTTACTTTTTAATCATTGAAGAGGTTAGCATATCTTATCCTGCAGGAGAAAAAGAATTGATGTCAGTTGATGCACACCTAACAACACAGTAGTTACAGAATTGTAGCTACTTATCCACTGCTTTAGAATGTTGATACAAAAAAACTGCACTCAAAATTTTATGCTATTAAAAATAAAAAATAAGCTAATTTGGTACCAAGGCTAAGATGCCTCAATCTTCCTTGTGTACCTTGTCTGTTTTGTTGCTTGGAAAATAATTGAAGCTATCACATCTATAAATTGCTGAATTTCTGAGGTGACCAGTGGAGGTTTCAGGAAAGAAGGATCGGACAAGAAACAATCCCTCCTACTCATATTCGCCTTTGTTTTTATCGTAAGAGAATTCTTATTGGGCTGACTGCATTCTGAAATATTTAGTATCTATTTAAATATTAAATGCCATAAGACTGTACAGCATGGTGATAATTCTGTTAGGATGGATAGTTGGCACATTGGTAATTTTTCCTAGTAATGATAAGCATACTTTGCTGTTTTCTGTTCTTCTTCTTTAGGTTACCAACCAAATAATATCTTCCCCTTCAGGATTTAACTTTACCATCTGCAAATGTGAATGATAGCTAATCTTGCTTTTGAGTTCTATTCTGAGGTGGGTAATTTGTTTTAACCAGATTGAGACCCAGCTCTTGCTTACACAGTGGCAATTATGTAGTGTGGTAAGATCTGAGGAGGAAGATAGTGGTGAAAGCTGAGCAAATCCAAAGCATCAGCAAGGCTTAGATAAGACACTCCTATTTATTGCTCAGGTAGAACTGCAGCTCTATTTATAGGATTCCATGTCATATAACCGTTCCTGCCCCATTAAGTATTTATAGAGGGCTTCTTATGCTTATTAAGAATTTGGAAAGGCTTGCATTCTGGACTATATCTGATTAGACTGGAATCTAAATACTGGATTTTTGCACACAGGATCTATTGGGAGAAGTGGTTTTAACTCAGCCTTGTGGAATCCTCTTGGACCATTAAACTTTCCAGAATAAAATGTTCTGTCATAACATCAGCTCCAAAAAGTGGGGCTTCGCTGGCGGACTAAAGTATTTATTGTAAGAATGCGGCTTCAAATATTGATTTAGCTAGGAAATTCAGGAGAATGTCTTAGGCAAGTGATTCTCTACCTGAATTTATTTTATAAAGTTATTTTAATTGGAAATTCTGGGAGTTATAATGTCAAAATATCTAGAAGGCTCTAGGACTGGCTTTTATAGAACAGTCGGTAAAAATAACAGTATTGTTAAGACAGACACTATAGTATGCCAAATAATCTCGGTGACTCTTTCAAACAAGCATAAATCAACTTTAAAAAATTCTTCCAAATTGAGATTTAATATCAGTTTTATAGGATATTTTGTTACCATTGCAGGGTGGTTTGTTTTTAACCTGGGCAGATACAAGATTTTGAAAGAGGCTGAATAATTTTTCCAATGGAGTTTTTAAAGGAGCCTTTCCCAACTTGTCCTGAGGATATATTTAACTTTTATTTCAATATGCTGGCTGAGAGATTATAGAACCCAGCACATCTGCAGGACCTAGAATATGGTAAGGTGTTTTAAGGCCTCAGCATTGCAATATAAATTATGAACAAAGATGTTCCTCCAGTGGAATAAGCATGCTGATTTTGAGTTTCAGTACCCTTCCCCCCTCTTTTTTTTTGTTTTGTTTTGGCTATAGGTGACTATAGGTTCATACATCAGGCTAAGACTTAAGGGAGGTTGCTTGGTTTGGCTAATCCTGTTGTGTGTACACTGCCATTATTATTAGTGACCTATGGTTTATGGTTTGTCTGTAGTTTATTTAATTAACCTTGGTTAAGCCTTGTCTTAGAACAAGTGCTCTCAGAGCATATGTAAGCTTGTTGGTGTTAGCTACTGTACTTTGAGGGATAAAATACTAGTATACTAGAATATGCCTTCATTGATACTTAATCAGGAAATTTAAAAGGGCTATCGAAGTGTCACTTTCTGAAGTGGGAAGCCAGCATTTAAAAAAAGATATAGAGAAAATCAGTTGGATGGGAGGAAGATTCAGAAGCTTCCACCTTCACCACCTATCTCACCTATTTTTATGTATGTACTTGGTATTAAAGGAAAGCACTCGCCATCCCATTTCTTACTTTGCTTCACGCATGAAAATTCATGTCATATTGTTTCCAATTGTTGACATGTTAGGCCACAGTTGATTATCTTGTCTTTGTGTGATTCAGTCAGCTTAATGTTGTTTGCTTGCTGTGCTGGGATGGTTCTGTACATTATAAATGCCTCTGTATACGTAGCCTGCAGCAACATATCATTGGAATGAAAGATTTAGAGCACAAAATGAAGCTTCCAAGAGGGACAAGACTGTATATGAAATATGTTACATTGCCTGCCCTTCCTCCACAAAGGAAATGGAGCAGCGTCTGGCTTACTACTCTTTCAGGCTCTGCGATCTCTTTCAAGACATTCCACCCTCCCACCAATTGATTCCATATGTTCTTCCCCCCTCCCTTCCAGCATTCTTTCCTTTCCCCATCTCCTGTTTTAGCTGGCTGCTGATCCTGCAGGTTTCTGCTCGCTCTCCTTGGTTTTTTTTTTTTTTTTTTTGGAATCACTGGCTTTTAAAACTTGAGTAAAGAAAAGAAGAGTGTGTGCATGAAAATATATAAATGACTCTTCATTACATAAGGCAAAATTCAAAAAGATTTAACCAGAAATTTCAGTTTTATTTATTTATCGCTAAATAAATAACTAAAGCTCTTGATGGAAGGAATTGCATGACATCTCAGTGCTTGCTGGTTATGCATCTCAGGAAGTGAATTCTGAATCTACAGTAATCAGATATACTGCTGTTACAGTAAACTGGACACAGCTTGAATTGGACAATTTAAATTGGAAAGCCTGCAAACTGATGACAATGCATAATGCATTGCACCCACAAAGTGATGTTGATCGACTATACTTGAAAAATGGGAGGCTGTGATTTACTGCAGGTAAAACAGAGAGTTGAAGAAGACAAACATGGATTAAATGATAACATCAAGGTAAACCAAAAGAAAATGCTCATTGCGGTTTGCAAAGAAAACACCCTGAAAGTAGCAGAAGCAAAAAAATGCTTAAAAATAAATTATTGGAAAACTGTTCAGAAAATTGGAGAAGTAAAACATTACATGGACAAAACTGATGATAAAGTGTAGAAGACCAGGAATTGGCATTGGGTACAAGCAGGCACCATCAAGAAAGAAACCAAAGAATTAATTTTGCAGTTCAAAAATAAGCATTATAAAGAAATATGATGAAATCAGAGATTCAACATGTATCAAACATCAGCAAATACAGATTTTGTAAAGAAAAAGATCAAACCATGGATTGCATAATTAGTGGGTGCAATCAAATTGCTCATATTGACTATAATCAATGTCATGACAGAATAGCTGCTATGATCAATTAGCATCTGTGCAAAAATGGAAAATTCTGAGTATCCCCATGTGGTATAACACAAAATTGAAAATTTGTTGAAAATGATGTTAAATTTTATAAGATTTTTGCATACAAACTCATTGCTGTTTAGAACACAATACATAAGATAATAAAAATTGAAAAGAGTAATTTTTGTAAATGTGTCAATACCCAGGAACAGCAGAATTGAGGAAAAAGAATTAGAAAAATTACAAAATATAGAGAACTAATAATTTAAAATGGGTAGATTATAGAGAAGATCTTGCAAAGTTATCCCTATAGTTATTGACACATTAGATGGAATAACAAAGAGATTAGACTGTTTTTTACAAGAACTGATTATTTCAGCTATATCTTCTATGGATTTACAAACACTACCCCCGCTGCCACCTCTTGCTGGTGTTGTATCTTACAACAGTATTTGGATAATTCCTTTGTTCTGGCTGAAACTTGAATTTCCAAAGAACACAAAGATCTGATTCTTTTTGTTTGTTCTTTGTACTGTGTTATTCCTTGATGAATAAAAGAATAATAATAACGCCACTACCAATGGCCTAATAAATCTGTTTTTCAGTAATATCATCTATTGAAGATACTAGGGTCTAGGAAATTTTGCTTTGAAGTCTTACTTATATGATCCATAACCAGTTTCCAGACCCTGTTCTTCAAATTTTCTCTTGAGGTGATTTCTGTGGGAATTTTGTTTTTAGCTACATCACAAAAAACAGGAATTAATCAGGGTTATGTAGATGACAGACCCCTGATAGGTATTTATATAATGGTAAGATGTTGAACAAGGTCAATGAACTATAGAGTTGAACTGTGGTTGGCCCTCACCACAGTATTGAGTATTTTATAATTTGGCAAGATTATGCAGTACATTCGGAAAGTATTCAGACCCCCTTTACTTTTTTCAATTTTGTTATGTTGCAACCTGATACTACAATCGTTCAAATTCATTTTTTTCTCATTAATCTACACTCAGTACCCCATAATGACAAAGTGAAAACAGAATTTTAGAAATGTCTGTAAATTTATTAAAAAGGAAAAACTGAAATATCACATTGGCATAAGTATTCAGACCCTTTGCGACAACACTTGAAATTTAGCTCAGGTGCCTCCCACTTCTCTTGATGGTTGCTGAGCTGTTTCTACACCTTGATTGGAGTACACCTGTGGTAAATTAAATTGATTGGACATGATTTGGAAAGGCACACACCTCTCTATACAAGGCCTCACAGCTGACAGTGCATACTGTATCAGAGCAAAAGCCATGAGGTCAAAGGAACTACCTGCAGAGCTCAGAGACAGGATTATTGCAAGGCACAGGTCTGGGGAACGCTACAAAAAAAATTTCTGCTGCACTAAAGGTTCCTAAGAACACAGTGGCCTCCATAATTCTCAAATGGAAGAAGTTTGGCACAACCAGGACTCTTCCAAGAGTTGGTTGCCAGGCCAAATTGAGCAGTCAGGGGAGAAGAGCCTTAGGTGTCAGATTCAGCTGGCACGGCACAGCGAAGGCACCACTCAGTTTCGCCTAAGTCAATTTCACCGCCCAGGCGTGAGCAGAGGAAAAGGGGAAGTGAAACCGCGAGCTGATTACGGACAGGTGGCGGTGCTTAGCTCAAAACCGCAAGTGGATACTTTGTATCAGCGCGGCTCCCCTCGGGCGCTGCAAACAAAGGAAAGCGCAGAGGCTCGGAAGTGAAGCAATCAACCAACGATCAAGAACTCCTGGCTTTGTGCGCAAACAGGCAAACCCAACAAAGGCAACAACAGCACAACCCAAAGACTGCAATCAGAAAGACAAAAGCACCGGACTGAATCTGCCATTTGGGCGAGAGGGGATTACTGTGGGTAATCTGCAACTAAACAATGGGGAAGCGTGGGAAACGGGGAAGCTATAAAATGCCATGTAAGCTGTGCCAAGCCAACCCTGGCTTTGTCTGTACTTACTTACATTATGCTTGAGTAAACTTCTTTGCTGAACACACATGTCACGAGAGTTTCTCTGAGACGAACGGGGTAAACCTTACATAAAGCCAGGGTTCCTCCTGAGCACTACCCAGTATCACCGAGGGGCGCTTGCAATTCTATCCGCAGGACAGCCGGGTATTCCAAGATGTCGACTTTGACCGAGATGGCCAGTGATGGAGAAGGCGCAAGCCAGCGGTGCAATGAGGAGCCCAAGCCCGAAGGCACGATGGCAAGACCGGCCCAGAGCGAGGGGCACAGGGACGCAGCCGAGAGGGTGCCGGAGGATGCCAGGTGGTCGTTTGGCATCGGCATGGGGCCCGACGGGTCGGCAGGATGGGGAGTCACAACAAGCCATGGCTCAGGATCCAAAACCCGGGAATTGGAGGAATGCCTAACCTGCTTGGAGGCCAAATTCGAGCAGCGGGTGGAAGCCATCCAGGTGATGCTGCAGGCCATACTTTGTGGGAATGAGGCCCCTGCAGCAGAACCACAGGCGGAGGAGGGTTCGGGTTAGGCCAGCGCTGGTCCTGTGCCCCATCTGGCTCCGAGGACACGCATCGGAGGTGGGGTATCAGGAGACCGACAGGCGGCCGATGCACTGCGACTCCAGGGCCTGAACGGAAACTTCTCAGGGGACCCCGAACAACTACCCTGCTTCCTCACACAGGTGAGGAATTTGATAAAGCGGAGTAGCCACTTTTTCTCCAATGACGGGGAGCGAGTCGCCTATGTGGCCGACTTGTTGGAGGGCCAAGCAGCCGGTTGGGTCGTCTGTCTATATGATGCCAACGCAGCAGAGCTAGAGAGTTTCCCGGAGTTCATGCAGGCACTCCGGGATAGATTCAAGGACATGCTGAGTGCCAGGCGGGCCAGAGACAACATCCAACGCCTGAGACAAAGGGAAAAGTCGGCCGAGTACGCCCTAGAGTTCTGGTGCCTAGCAGAAAAACTCACCGATTGACCAGAATCCCTGAGGGTAGACTATTTCAAGAACGGGCTCAACTCAGAGATCCTAGAGAGGGTGCTCAGTCAGGACGATCCGACCACGCTAAAGGAGTATCTTCTTGGCCGGGACAGCAGAGGCTGCGTGGCAACAGATTAAGCGAAGGACGAGGCATCAGAAGCCGAGCCAAGCCAGGCGAGGCGGCTGCGGAGGAGAAGCGGAGCAGCCGACGGGAAACCGCAGGAGGGCTGGAGACTCAGAAGAAACCAGGTCTCTGTTTCTGGTGCGGAGGACAAGGCGCAATGCCCAATGGAGCAGGACGGCCCCACCCCGCGTAGACAGGCAGGGGCCCTGAAACATCTGGGACAGCGTGCCCCCAACTGACCACAGAAAGGAGTTGGGCCAACTGCAGCAGAGCGCAGTGGGACCGGCTGGTCCACCCCCGAGATGGCGTTGAGGGAAGAGGCGGTGCCAGCAGGAAACGAGTGGCGCCCACACCGAATGGCGTCCCAGTGTGGGCAGAGGGGCCGAAACATGAAGACCCAATGGTGAGCGAGGACTGCCCACCCATGCAGGTGAGGGTCCACAACCGGGGAGTGAGGTCGGGGGCTGAGGCTAACCTGAAGGCATTATTAGACTCTGGGTGCACCCATTGCTTGATATACTCGGCGCTGGTATCGGGACTGGGCCTCCAGGTGCAGCGGCTCCGAGACCCCATAGCCTTCAGCCAACTGGATGGCTCACTTGCGGGGGGGGCGGCTCAGTACTACACTGAGCCGGTCAAGATGACGACTGGGACCCATCACAAGGAGGTACGGTTCGTGGTGGTCCTGATTGCCAACTACGCGCTGGTACTCGGACTGGCATGGTTGAGGCGGCGGAACCCCCTCGTCGACTGGGCATCGGAGGTGGTGCGATTCCGAGACGAGGAAGAGCAGATGAGAGAGAACCGGAGGCGACAACGGGCGATGAAGAAAGGAGCAACTCCAGAGCAGCAATCAGCAGAGGAGGAGCTAGCCACACGGGGAAGCACGCAGACCGCGGCAGAAGCCAGAACGGCGGTGGTGGCAACATCGGGAATCCTGGAGGCGGTGGCGGCCCAGGAGGCAGCAGCAGCGGCCAACCCCGCGCAAGGAGGAGCGGAGGAGCTGGCGGACATCAGGAGCATCCCCCATCCTTACCGCAACCTGATGGCAGCGTTCAGCGAGGCGGAGTCGGACTAACTCCTGCCCCACAGACCCAGTGACTGCTCCATAGAGTTAGAGCCCGGGGCCAAGTTGCCCAAGCCTAAGATGTACTCCCTTTTGGGAAAGGAGATGGGCACCCTACGGGAGTTCGTGGACAAGAACTTGAAGCGGGGATTCATCCAACCCACAAAGTCCCCCTGGGCGGCCCCGGTGTTGTTCTGGGAAAAGGACAGCTTGCTAAGGCTATGCATGGACTACCGGGGGCTGAACAGCATAAGTACTTAATACCACTACCCCCTTCCCCTGATGAAGGACCTTCTGTCCCACCTATCCAAGGGGAAGGTGTTCACAAAACTGGACTTGTGAGGCGTACTTCAGGGTCTGGATATGCACGGGGCATGAATGGAAAACCGCTTTCAATTGCCCACTTGGAAGTTTACAGTTCCACGTGATGCCATTTGGGTTAAAAGGGTCTCCGGGGGTGTTCATGCAATTAATAAATGAGCTGCATGATCTACTATACCGGGGTGTCCTTGTCTACCTGGACGACATCCTAATATACTCTGAGACCCTGACTGAGCACATGAGACTAGTGCACACTGTGCTCCAAAGACTGTTAAAAGCGCGGCTGTATGCCAAGCTCTTGAAGTGCGAGTTCCATCGAGAGCAACTGGACTACCTTGAGTATAGAATATCCAGCAGGGGTGTTGAGATGGACCTGGCAAAAGTGAAGGATGTACTGGGGTGGGGAGCGCCGCGGACCCGGAGGAAGCTCCAAATCTTCTTGGGATTTGCTAACTTCTACTGGCAGTTTATTCTGAACTTCGCTCAAGTCACCCTGCCACTAACGGACTTACTTAAGACTCGGGGCAGTGGTAAAACCCCCAAGCCTAGCATGCCCCTCGCATGGACCCCGGAATGTCAAGAGGCGTTCGAGCACCTAAAACGAAGGTTCACCGCAGAATCCATCCTGCGCCACCCCGATCCCAACCGGTGGTTCATAATCCAGGTGGATGCCTCCGACGTGGCGACAGGAGCAGTCCTTCTACAGCATGGACCAAAGGAAGCCCTCCACCCATGCGCCTACGCCTCACGAAAGTTCACCAAGACGGAAAGGTAGTGGATGGTGTGGGAGAAGGAGGCATTTGCTATAAAGTGGGCCCTATCCACCTGGAGACACCTACTGGAGGGAGCGAGCCAGTCATTCAAGGTGTGGACAGACCACAAGAACCTTGAGGCACTTAGGACCCCGTGGAAGCTTTCGCCCAAGCAAGCGCGCTGGTCCCAATACTTCAGACGGTTTAATTTTGACCTCAAACACATCCTGGGGAAAAAGAACTTCTTAGCAGACGGACTGTCCCGCATGCCCCAACATGCAAGCCAGTGGGAGAAGGTTGTGGACTCAATCGTCCTCGCAACCCGGCTGGCTGCAAAAGCTATAACGTACAGCCAAACGAGGAAGCGGGCAAGCGACACCGAACCGGGACTCCAGCGAACTTTCTGAGAAGCCGGTGAGCAAGACTCTTGGGTGGCAGAGAACAAAGACTCTTTAACGGGACATGGGGGGTTGTGGTGGCACAAGGGCAAGTTGTATGTACCTAGGGGTTGCCGAAGGGAGGTGATGGAAAGAGCCCATGATAATAAAAACATGGGCCACTACGGGTTTGTGAAAGCCCTCCAGCTAATACAGATGTAGTTCTGGTGGCCGAGCCTTCGAAAGGATGTGGGAGTGTACACAGCAAGCTGCCTGATTTGTGCAATGGCCAAAGGGAGCAAGGGGAAGCCCCGGGGTCTCCTCCAGCCTATAGTGACACTGGATGGCCCTTGGCAAGAAATCGCCATGGACTTTATTGTGGAGCTACCCGAGAGCAAGGGGAAGACGGCTGTTTGGGTAGTGACGGACTTGTTTTCAAAACAAGTGCACTTCATGGCTTGTTGGCGAGTCCCCATCGCGGAGAAGCTGGCACAGATGTTCGTGCAGCACGTGTATCGATTGCACAGTGCCCCCCAGCGAGTCTTGAGCGACCGGGGGGGACTTCATCGCGTGGTTTTGGCGGGAGTTCCTGAAGCGAGTGGGGACTCAGCAAGCCCTTTCCTCGGCGGCGCATCCGCAGACGGACGGGGCCACGGAACGTCTTAATGGGGGGCTGGAGCAGTACCTATGGTGCTATGTGGATTACTAGCAAGACGACTGAGCAGAGCTGCTGCCATTTGCAGAGGTAGCATATAACAATGTAGTTCACAAAAGCACCGGCTTCACCCCGTTCAAGGCAACCAGGTAAGATTTCGTTGCCATGCCCAAGCTACCCCAATCAGCGTCCCGGATCGGCTCATTGGACACTTGGTTCACCCAGATAGACGCCACAAGGCAGGCGGTCCGAATGGTGCTGCAGGAAGCCAGAGCGGACTATAAAAAATACGCCGACCGCAAGCGACTCCCCAAGTGGTAGTGGAAAGTAGGGGACCAGGTGTACCTGTCCACAAAGAACCTGAAGACACATCAAGCGTCTAAAAAACTTAGCCCGAAGTTTGTGGGTCCTTTCCCTATTGTCGAGATAATAAACCTGGTGACCGTCAAGCTGAAGCTCCCAAAAGCACTCAGAAAGGTCCATCTGATCTTCCATTGCAGCCTGCTGAAGCCGTACCGACTGTCCAACGACTGGCATAGAGATGAGCCAGCCCTGGCACCGATCATGGTCAACGGGGAGAGTCACTTTGAAGTAAAATCCTAGACACCAGGAAACACAAAGACCAGATCCAACTGCTAGTACAATGGAAACATTTCCCGAGAGCGTACAGTGAGTGGGTAAACAAGTCCCACGTTAGGGCGCCTGAACTGGTCAAGGACTTTTACAAGAAGCAACCCAGGAAACCAAGGTAAAAGGGGGGTTTCTCTTCAGGGGAGCAGTATGTCACATTCAGCTGGCACGGTGAAGGCACTGCTCCGCTTCGCCTAAGTCAATTTCACCGTCCATGTGCGAGCAGAGGAAAAGGGGAAGTGAAACCGCGAGCTGATTACAGACAGGTGGCGGTGGTTAACTCAAAACTGCAAGCGGATACTTTGTATCAGCGCGGCTCCCCTCGGGCGTTGCAAACAAAGGAAAGCGCAGAGGCTCGGAAGTGAAGCAATCAGCGAACGATCGAGAACTCCCAGCTTTGCGCGCAAACAGGCAAACCCAACAAAGGCAACAACAGCACAACCCAAAGACTGCAATCAGAAAGACAAAAGCACCGGACTGAATCTGCCATTTGGGCGAGGGGGGATTACTGTGGGTAATCTGCAACTAAACAATGGGGAAGCGTGGGAAACGGGGAAGCTATAAAATACCATATAAGCTATGCCAAGCCAACCCTGGCTTTGTCTGTATTTATTTACATTACGCTTGAGTAAACTTCTTTGCTGAACACACATGTCATGAGAGTTTCTCTGAGACGAATGGGGTAAAACCTACATTAGGAAGAGAGGTGACCAAGAACTCAATGGTCGCTCTGACTGAGCTCCAGAGATCCTGTGTGGCGATGGGACAAAGTTCCAGAAGGACAACCATCACTGCAGCCTTCCACTGATCTGGGCTTTCTGGCAGAGTGGCTAGACAGAAGCCTCTCCTCAGTGCAAAACACATGAAAGCCCACTTGGAGTTTGCAAAAAAGTACCTGAAGGACTCTCAGATTGTGAGGAAAGAGATTCTCTGGTCTGATGAAACCAAGATTGAATTGTTTAGCCTCAATTCTAAACGTTATGTCTGGAGGAAACCAGGCACCGCTCATCACCTGCTCAATATCATCCCAACAGTGAACCATGGTGGTGGCAGCATCATGCTGTGGGGGTGTTTTTTAGCAGCAGGGACTGGGAGACTGGTCAGGGTTGAGGGAGAGCTGAATGGAGCAAAGGACAGAGATCTCCTCAATGAAAACCTGTTCCACAGGGCTCAGGACCTCAGACTGGCTGAAGGTTCACCTTCCAACATGACAGCGATCCTAAGTACACAGCTAAGACAACACAGGAATGGCTTAGGGACAACTCTGTGAATGTCCTAGAGTCCCCCAGCCAGAGCCCTGACTTGAACCCTATTGAGCATCTCTGGAGAGACCTGGAAATGGCTGTCCACCGATGGTCCCCATCTAGTCTGACTGAACTTGAGAGGATTTGCAAAGAATGGCAGAAAACTGCCCAATCCAGGTGTGCAAAGCTTGTCGCCTCATACCGAAAAAGACTCGAGGCTGTAATTGCTGCCAAAGGTGCTTCAACAAAGTACTGAGTAAAGGATCTGAATACTTATGCTAATGTGATATTTCAGTTTTTCCTTTTTAATAAATTTACAGACATTTCTAAAATTCTGTTTTTACTTTGTCATTATGGGGTACTGAGAAAAAAATGAATTTGAATGATTGTAGTATCAGGCTGCAACATAACAAAATTGAAAAAAGTGAAGAGGGTCTGAATACTTTCTGAATGTACTGTATTTCTATGAATCCCAGAGTTTGAAGGACCCATATATTTAAAAATGTACGTGTTCTTCCAATTTAAAATAGGCCCTGGCTTTACAGTTGGAATATGAGTAGAAATGTTGGGCATAATGTTAAGAAAAAGTCTACTCTTCTTTATTCTTACTCTAATAGTATCTTCCCTAAACTGTTAGAAAATACTTTAAGAAGTAAAATATTTTACTTCTTAAATAATACTTTAAGAAGACAACTTTTACTAGATAAGCTTTTGCAAATGGTGCCATGGAGTCATGGAAGACATAAAATTCCATGGATCAACTATGAAACTCCCTATGCTGATTGCATTTACTTGTAGGTTATTATGAAAGTGACCATTGAGCAAAGTGTCTACTGGTAAGAACCAGAAACAGTAGTCCTGCATTTTGCAGTAACTAGTATCTCAGACACATTGATGTGCTTCCAAATTTGCTTGGAAAATTCCTGAAGGAAGATAGTGTACCTCATTTCACAGAATAGCTTTTATCTTTCATTTCTCTGTTAAAATAGTTTGCACATCTGCTCTCCGGGGTACGTGTTTTTTCTAAAAATATAGTAACCTCCAAAATATATAAGATGCAACATTAGTGAATTAGTTTAAAGGACCTATCTTGGAATTCTAAGCATATGTGATCACTGGAAATATTGGTGAGAAGACAGTGTTAATGACATTTTTCAATTATGTAAAAAGCAGTGGTAAATCTAGTCAGGTATAGTAACCATGTACTAGATTTCTTAATTATTTCAGCAGTCCATTGCAATTTTGAGGTAGGAGAAGTGTTTTAATATTTAGTATTTTTATATGGCACATGCTTATAAAATAGATAGATACAATATTTTATTGGCCAAGTATAAGACATAAAAGGAATTTGACTTCGGTGTTTGCATAGCATCAGGAACTAAATGTAACTAAATGTAATTTTCACCCAATTCACCCTCCCAGTAACAACTCTGTGAGGTAGCTTGGCCCAAAGTCAACCAGTGAACTTCCATGGGTGAGGGTGGACTAGAAACTGAGTCTCCTATGCTGGTCTATGATTGTAATAAAGATTTCATTTGATTAAACCTGAGTCTCCCTGTTCTTAGTCCAACACCTTAACCATTACAACTCACCGGCTCTCACATTGTCATAATTTTTCTTTGTCAGGTGATTAAGGAAAACTAAAATTCCATTTAGTAATATAAAAAGGTATATGAAATAAAGTCAGTTCTGCTAGGAACATAAGTACTTCTAAAATTATTTGTCATAATTTGATTCCTGAGCAATTTCCTTACCTTTGTAACTAAAGCTATATGTTCCATACAAGCCTTGTATTTCAAGAGCTGGGGATTAGGAAATGAAGCCACTGAACAGTAAACCTTCTGTGCCCTCCACCACTCCCACAAAGTATGCAGAAATTAGATTAGCCATGCCATGTTTCCCAAAATTCTCTAGGATGTGTTAGTAGTTCTAACATTAAATGCTTTTTGTACATGATGATTTAATACCAAGTCATTATTGGTATTCCCAGTATACACAAACCCAAACACCATTCTTTTTCTTTCTCTTGCTTTTCCCCTGCTCTCCATACACTCATAAACACTTTTCCTAAATTTATTTATTTTTTGTTTGTTTGTTTTGGTTTTTACCATTTAAAAATCATATCTAATGTAAAAAATCAATAAAACTAGAAAGAATAAGTTTTGCATAAGTGTGCTTTTGTAATATTCTATACAAATCTCACAATTGGCAACACCTGTCCTTTTAATAGTATAAGTGTACAACAAAACAAGATGTTGCTTAGATTGCATAGAGTTAATATTCCAATGATATTTTTCTGTTGTACATTCACTTTTAAATTTAGTGCAATCACGTTACCTATTCATTTCATAATCCATTTCCTCTCATCATGGTACCTAAATGTTGACCTTAACTTTCAAATCATATTACTCTTCTCTGCCTGTTCTTTAGTATCCTATATTGACTTGCAAAGAACAACGGTTTTTATTTTCCCTATTCCTTTCATTTCTTCTACCATCCCACTATACATACTTTTTGGTGCTGTTTTTCCTTGTTTACTTTTTATGTCTTCATCCTTTCCTTGATATCACAGAGCTAGGTCTTGATCTGTGTGCTAATAAAATTTTATAAATTATAATACAAGGCTTAAAACTATCAACACTATTAAACTTATCAACACTATTAAACTTAAAACTGTCAACACTATTAAAGACAAAAACCAAGGTTTAAAAGATCAAAAGAAGTTATAGTACCAAGTTAAAACTAACAAGATGAAAATCAGCAGAACTTGGTTTCACACGAAGTCATTGGTTCAATAAATAATTTACTATTGTATATTCTTTGGTTTCCTGCATTTTCTCTTGAAGTCCTAACTTTTTATAGATATACTAAAGCAAAATCTATTCTAGATCCAGTGACAGTGGTAATAGTAGAACAGGGGTACATGTCTTAAGCTGAACAAATTACCATAGTTGTTTCAAACCATAGTTAATTTAGTAGTCAGCATACCTGATTTTGATATGTATAATGATGAAAGCATTAGACTAAGTTGAGAGAGAGCCAGTGTGGTAGTTCTCACACTGTCAACAGAAAGTAGCATAATAGCAAATAGGACAGTTACAAAAACTGATGAGCAGTGGAAATAAGCCAGTCTGCTCAAATGAGGGGTTCAAGTAGTGAGGTAAGTAGAAGGGGAAAGAGAAAGGCACACAAAAAGTTTTGGACATTGTTTCTCTCTATAAAACGTGTTCTTGAAACACAACAATTGCTGGAATTATTTGGTTGTAGCTTCCTATTTTTTCAGTAAATATTATGTATCTTACATTTTTGAATTTACTGTAAGCTTGCCTAAGCGGCTCATTCTTGCCTAAAGGGTAAAGCCTGACACCTTGGTTCAAGTCCATGGAAAGTATCTGGATAATTTGGAGCCAGTCACTCGCCCTCTGCTTAACCTAGCTCACAGGGTTGCTTGTGTAGGGATAAAATGGAGAACTCCATGTAAATGGTCTTGGGCTTTGAGAGGACAGGTGAGATAAATAAATCTAACATAAGTAAATGCTGAAAACTATATGCATGCAATGGCTTGCTCTTCTCCCTGAATTTGTAGTCTATTGACAAATCACATTTGCAAGGCAATCCTGACCTTGGAGGCTCTGAGTTACCTTATGCCATCCAGTAACAGGCTGGCAAAGAGACATTTGCAGCTCCCTATACCTTTCTGGCAATAATTTCTCTCCTCCCCTGCAAGCAGCCATAAGAAATCAGATGTGGGCTTCTATAAAGATGTTACTAATTGGGTGTATTCTTTTGTTTCTTTCACTGCTTGGTGCTTTCTCATTTAATCTTTAGTCATATTCCTTTCCTTGCAAAAAGAACCCCAGTGTATGGTGGATGCACCTATACTTAAAATGATTAAATGCTATTTACTACCTTGAGCTTCAGTGGCAAATACAGTGGCAAATGCCAGTACATAGAACTGGAATATTATGTTGGATAATAGCAAGGGCTCATAAATTCCTGCAGTTGTTTTAATGTAATGAAAATTTAAGCATGTGACAGAAATTGACTATAGAAAGAAAAATCCATTGTAATAAAGTATAATTGTTGACTGATTAGCACAACTGAACTAAAAAATAGAAACCATTTCCCTTTCAACATTTTGGTTATTGTAGGATCAGTCATTTTTAAATCTTGAATACTTACTTTATAATTGAGTTAAAAATGAGAAAAAGCTTTATTTATTATTCTGGAATAGAATATAATCTCTGTGCTTTTCCATCTATGTCTGAATTATTTTTTAAAGCATGTACAGTTGAAAAGAATGGTGGGGGGGGACCTGATTTCAATTGTATAACACTGTATACTGTTAGAACTGAACATTACAAAGCAATGCTTTTGGTATAGACATGTAGAAACAGCACCTTTAACAGTAGTAATAATTATGTGTTTGCTTGTAGTATTTGGAATTCAGGAAATAAATTGTTGCCATTCTTTCATCTCCCAGTATGTATATATCTGTATATTACCTTCTTTCACCTCTTTGGTATAGACATACATCATCCTGGGAGACACTGTCCAGGTATGCTAGTATCAGAACAAATTTGGGTTCCAGCCAATATCTGAATGACCTGGCATTAGCTAGAATTCAATTTAACATTTTATTTGCCAAAAGATAGAAGAGAGTTGAAGGCCTATTGATAAAGGGTGGGAAAGATTTATTTAATTTGTTTCAAGTCTCATTGCTCAGTGATTTTTTTTTTTTTTTGAGAAATTCAACAGTGATCTCTTGATACTTCTTTATTTCAAGGCACTGTTTCTTAAATTAAGTATTCCCTGACAGACTTGATGTTGTATCAGCTGGTGAGAAGATCCAGAAGAAAGTGTTTTGCAGGCTTGGATACATTCAGTTTCATTACCCCAAAATATAGCCTAACTATGAATCAGGATGATCTGTTGAAAAATCTACTACTAGAATACCTTTGTCTGAAAATTCATGAAGTACTGTATATGAACTTTTAAAGGAAAAAACTTTCAAAGTCCTACTACCTTTTCCTTCGACTTACATTTTTTCCAAGGGGATTTTCAGTACTCACTATAACAAAGACGAAATGTTGAAATAATGTTATGCAGGTACTTTCTATAACAAATCTTACTTCAGATATTGTTGAAATATGCTATCAAATTCCATCTCATGCATTCCATTAAGATTCATATTCAGTGTGTTAAATATGTGGGAAAACAAAGAGTATTTTTAAAGTACACTTTTATTTCAACATTTTTTCTTTTTATTTCATTAAAAAGTCATCAGTGTTCAGTGGACTTGAAAAATGTAAGAAATGCTATGCCTAAAGTACTGTTTTAACATGCTTTAAATGTACTAGTATGACAACATTTCATGTTGATATGTAGGCATTTATTTGCACGTCCATTGAGAATACTTTATACAGTATGTTCTCTGATGCCAAACTTGTGAGAGAGCAGGGAGATAACTTATATGCAAATTTATTTACATTGTAGATAAGAATGAGGAAACTTTTATGTCAGTTCCTTCATTCCTTTTTCTTGCACTATTAAGAATTCATCTCATCTTGATTGCTTCAGTGAGGGACTTAAATCTTTGGATTAACTGGAGTGTTATATATGGAAAAGTAGAGTTAATTTAGAATGTTTGGAGACATTATAAAATGTAAAAGAGGCCTTTTTGAAGATGACCCCCCCTCCTCCGTTGTCAGAGGTATGTTTATTGAGTGTATGGGAAAGAGGCTGTTCCTGGTTGCTGCATCAGGAATTTAATTTGGCCCCCATTCTCCCTACCTTTCAAAGAGTAGCTAAAATGCAAGTCTTTACCTGGGCTTTTAAATGTGGAAGATTTTAGTAATTGTGGTTTTAATTGCCTTGTTTTTATATTTTATTCTATTTTCTTTTATTTTGTGCTTTTAGCCACCTTTAATGTTTAATCTAAAGTACTTTCGGACATACAGTAATCCTCTACCAGTGTTGTATAGTGGTATAAATTCAGAAGCCTGTACATATTCTGTGATACAGTATTTATCTTTTGCTCAAGTGTCTGTTTGTTATTGCCAATTAAAAACATGTGAATTGGGACTTCCGCTGAGGATTCATGGCAAACTGGAAGTCCCTGAAGGAGCAGGGAGGGCATTGCGGCGAAGATTGGTGGCCAGGCAGTGTTTCCTAGCAGGCAAAGTCTCTCTGGAAAAAGGAGAGATTATGAGATGACCCACATGTACTCCGGACAGCTACTTCTCATGAGTAGACTGCAGGAACTGAGGGTTTGTGGTTGACTTGTGAGTTGAGCGGTTGGGAGTCAAGGGATTTCAACCAAGCTCACAGGCACAATGAAGCCTATATGGACATAAGGTTCACCAAGCCTTATTTCTTAATCACTTTTGGAAATTGCTTCTTAACTGCTTTTTAGCTATTAGGAACCTTTGTAATGGTTGAGTTTCTTCCAGTTCTTAGTGAAAGAAGTTTCAAATACAAGTTTAAGGACTTTAAAAAATCCTTTTTTTTTTTTTTTTAATAAACAGCAAAAGAGTGATTAGAACTATCTAATCCAAACTGATTTTGGAAAGTTAGAAATGGAGTAAAGGACCAGATGGATTTGAAATAAGATTTTGGAATTAATTATAAGAATCCTTCCCGTGGGAAAATTCTGTTGTTTTGAATTCTTAAAAAAAAAAATGATAGGATGGGACTTTGAAGATTGGACACTAGAGGGAACCAGAAAAAACTAAAATTTACAATTAAAGGAGAAGAATGCTTAAATTTGACTTACTAATACAGAATGGAGCAAAATACTCTAACAATAGATGTATTGAAGGATATTTGTGAACAATGCACCCAGAAGTTAATTTTAAAAGGGTCTGCCATTATAGATAGACTGTGTCTAAAATATGGTATGGAAGAGAAACAAATTTTACTGGACAAGATTGAGACTGATTTGAAAGTGGATTTAAAAGTGACAGGCCACAAGAATGATATGGAAAAAGATGCTACACTGGATATACAAATGAAACTGGCTGATGTCTTAATAGTTAAAAGGATATACAGATAACAAACCAAAAGAGGGACCTGAATAGCTTTCTTATATTGGATTTATAAAAGAGACTTGTTAAAGTTTTGAAGGATTTTGTGAGACGGGCAAAGAAAAAATGAAAAGAAATCAAGTTCTAGAGCAGTATTTGAAGGGATTAAAGATCAAGATTGATTAAAGTAAAAGGAAGGAATATAAAATTGGTTTATTTGATCAAGATTAAAATAGATATGTTGTTATCTCTGGTAACCCTTAATGGACTTTTGCTTAATGGCTTTAAAGATTTTTTTATAGATAAGAGATAAGATTGGGAAGAAGAGATCATTTGTTGGAATATGTGAATTGGGTGGTTAAGTCAATATGTGTAAATGTATCTTTCATGTGTGGGCTTATATTCTCATTATATTCTCATTATTCTCATTATAGCGAACTCTGCATTCTGCTGTTAGGTACTTGTCATAAACAAATGAACCATAATTTGAATTTTGTGTTCCCTCAGTTCTTTTGGTATCTGAAACTTTATTTTGATTTATGATTGTTATGTGAAACATGGCTTGTGTTCTCCTAGCAATAAAATGGAAAGATAAAGCCTGAGTGATCTGAGTTTGGTAAGGGACCTTAAGTGACCTAAAATCCATTTTGTATCTTCTCCAAGAAGATTTGTCAGGTCTCCCCTTGGCCAGCAAGATTATGGTCACTTTCTCATTCTTAGTTTCTGTGATTCACAGAACTAACAAAGACATTAACCAACTGCAGTTTTAGTTTAAACCTTTTTTAAGGTGTTCTGTGTAGCATAGAATTAAACTAATTAAACTGTCCTCCAAAGTTCTCACGTTGCTAGCATTTATTCTGTCTTTTAAACAGATGCTTCTGTAATATCAGTTAGTGGCTTCTTTCCTCTATATGGGTAACTTTGGGAAATATTTTCAGCATGCAGTGATTTATTCTGGAATAGAAGACTTTTAGGATTGATTCTTGAGAAGCGTAATCACAAGTTTGGGGCAGGGGAAATTATTTGTCCAGACACTGAGTGTTGGGCAGTGCAGTACAGGTGGAGTTTCATTGACTGTATCCATCTTTTCAAAAAGCTTTGTTCTGATACAGCATCAGAGAACTTGGAATCTAAGCTTAATTGACTCTTCCTCTGCAGTTATGTAAATAGGATTGTAGGTGCCTTTAACTTGAAACCTTTATTTGAACCTTTATTTTTTTTATGCTAAACATGCTAAAGAAGTGTACGTGGATCTTTTCTTGGAGACAAGAGATTTTGCTTCTCCTGGAGTTTGCTAAACAATGGATTAGATAGCCTATCTGTAGTAGAGAGAGAGAATGAATTGCCCCTTAGCCACAGAAACCATCTGGGTGACTTTGAGCCAGTTACTCTCACCCAGTCCTAAACTGGAGAGTCAAAAAACATATCTACCAACCTGCATTGGATCAGCATGGTAGATTACAGTCCATAACCTTCAATGAAGAATCCTGCAATATTTTGATTCAGGCTAATTTTATCTATTTCTATCTCCAACCATCATTGACAATATTTGTGATGCATTCTGTCTGTTTCCTTCCTTCCTCCCTCCCTCCCTCCCTCCCTTCCTGTATTTAATGCTGTTTCCCTTTTTTCTCCCCAGGGTAACCAGGAGCCAACAGCTACTCCTGATACAATGGTCCAGCCATTCACCACAATCCCATTCCCACCTCCCCCACAGAATGGGATCCCCACAGAGTATGGTGTTCCCCACACTCAGGACTATGCAGGCCAGACCAGCGAACACAATCTGACAATCTACGGAAGTACACAAGCGCATGGAGAACAGAATACGAATACAGCCACCACACAGAATGGATCTCTTACGGTATGTTCAGTAAGATTTAAAGCTGAGAATGAATTATATTTATTTGATTGGTTGTCTGGCATTTATATTTTTCAGATGATAAAGTATTGTGCATCTGAAGTTGTGGTTTCAGGTTTTCTCCTTATTTTGGGGGCAAAAGCTAAGGAAGAGAATTCACAATTACTGCAAAGAGAAATGGAACGATCAGATTTACCTGAATGAGGTTGTTTATTATTAAAACAGGTGCTAGTGAAATAACTTGTGATGTTATGGATATCTAACTGTATTTTCTTCTAGGTTCATTTGTATGTTCAGTGTGCTCTTGGGCTTTGCTATGTTCAGTGTCCTTTTCTGAATAGCAGTACTTCCTATGACTTAACTAAGGCAGGAATAAATAACTTGAATCAGGCAGAATTAGAGTTGCATCAGGCTCTTATCCTATCAAAATGGATAGATATCATGGGATGTTGATCCACAGTCACCTAAGATGTATTACTCACATATAAAGATACTGATGCATATCTGTGCTCTGCTGAATGTTGGGCTCTCACAGAGACATAGATTAGATGACCACTTCCAGGTCCTTAATTCTAACCCACTGCTCAGTACAGGACCTACTAGAGTATCTGTGACAGATGATCATTCAGCCTCTGTTTGAAGACCTCTAGAGATATAAACTCACCATATCCTGTGGCAGCCTGTTCTACTACCTGACAGCTCATACAGTGAGGAGTTTCCTCCTAATGTGTAGCCTGAATATCCTTCTTTGTAATTTAATCCATTAGTTCTGGTCCTGCCCTCTGAGGCAATAGAGAATAAGCCCTCTCCTTCTGTGTGACAACCTATGTAATATACTTTGGTCTCTATTTTTTTTTTAATCTGTAAACTGCCCAGAGTTGCTGTAGAATCAGGCAGCCTTGAAACTGAAAGAATGAATGCATACACACGTACCTTTCAGATATTTGGAGATTGCTATCATATCTCCTGGCTAGGAGAGCCAGTTTGGTGTAGTAGTTAAAAGTGTCAGGCTTGAAACAGGGAGAACATGACTTCTAGTCCTTTCTTAGGCACGAAGCCAGCTAGGTGATCTTGGGCCAGTCATTTCTCTCAGCCCTAGGAAATAGGCAATGAAAAACCACTTCTGAAAATGTTGCCAAGCAAGCTACGTGAATTTGTCCAGATGGTCATCTGGAGTTGACACTGATTTGAACCAGATCCTTTAATCATTCCTCATAGGGCTTTATTTTCAGACTCTTAACTGTCTTACTAGCTATCCTCTGAACCTGCTCAAATTTGTCACTGTCATATTTGAACTATGATGCCCAGAACTGGACACTAATACTCGAAATGGGGTCTGACCAGGGCAGAGTAGAGTGAAATTATTATTTCCTGTAACCTGGACACTATTCTCCTGGACAAATCCAATAGCATTTGTCATTTCAGCATGTGCATCACACTGCTTAACTTGTGATTGACAAAATCACCCAGCTCTCTTTCACATGTACTATTGCCAAGCCAGGTCTTCCCCCATCCTATACTTGTGCCTTTCATTTTTCCTACCTGGATGTAAAACTTTACATTTTTCCGTATTAAATTTCATCATTTTCAGTTCAGTTCACTGCTCAAGTGGATCTAGATATTTTTCAGGTTTCTCTGTTTCCTCTAGTTAGCCACTGCTCCCACTTTTGTGTCATCTGCTGTCAGCCCTTCAAGGTAGCCTAGACAAGAAGCACAAACCATGAGTACTAACACTACCTTTATTGTAAGGTTACAGTAACAGAATCTTGCAAGTCTGAAAGCATTTGTTCCCTCCCTTACTTTTATTTTCCATAAAACTAGGGAGGGTCCTAGAGATTCTTCCAATGCCTCCTTTCCTTTTGTGGGCTAAGATATCTTTTGCATGACAGTTGTCTAGGCTGCAGCTCTTCCTCCTATTTCTCAAGGTTATTCTCATAGATCATCACATCTGCAAACTTGCCAAGTGTCCTTTCAACTCCATCATCCAAATCATTGATAAAAATGTTGAATAATTCCCAATCCAGAACAGAGCTCTGTGGCATTCCATTTGATGCTTCCCTCCAAGCTGAAGTGAATCCATTACTGGCCACTCTTTGAGTGCAGTTGTTCACCCAGCAGTGAATCCATCTAACAGTAATATCTAGCTCATATTTTACCATTTATGAAGGAGAATATCATGAGGCAATTAGTCAAAGGCCTTATTGAGTTCCAAGCATACTTTGTCTGTAGTATTGCCCTGATCTATTAAGCTAGTCGCTCTATCAAAGAAGAAGGTAAGGTTACTCTGGCACGATTTGTTTCCAATAAACTCATGGAATCTGTTGGTTGTAGCATGCCTATCCAAAAGTTCACAAGCATGCTGTTTTATAATCTGCTTGAGGACTTTGCCTGGTATAGATGTCAAGTTGACAAGTCTAATAGTTTCCCAAGTCCTCCTCCTCCTCCTTTAAGATGGGGATGACTATTCCTCCAGAAGTTCTCAGAGATTACTAGGAGTGATTCTGTGATCACCTCCACTAGTTCTTTCAGTATCTTGGGATGTAATACATCTGGCTCTTGAGAATTTAAATTTAAATTAAATTTAAATTAATTTAAATTAGTTAAGGTTTCTCTTATACTCTCCTTAAATATTCTAAGCTGCAATTTTCTCCTTCCCCCAGTGGCATAATAATGATGCAGCTAAGGCTCCATTTTCTGCCTGAGAGAAGGCAAACTCAAAATAGGAATTAAGAAAATTCCACCACCTAATACTGATTCACCATTTTCTCCTCACAAATGGACCCATACTGTACTCTCTTTTGCTTTCCTTTTATTTTTAACATACAAAAATAACTTTTTTTGTTATTTTTTTAATCTCTTACAAGCCTCAATACATTCTGAGCTTTAGCTTTTCTGACAGAGTTTCTATAGTTTCTGTAAGCTACCTTGTATTCTTTGGCTATGTTCTCCTCTTTCCCTTTTGTATAAATGTCACTTTTTCTCTTCAGTATTTTAAAGAGTTCTGCCATTTTTCCATCTTTTGTGGAGTGTTTGCACCTTCAGTATCTCTTTTCATAGAATTTCTTATCCTTCCTGGACAATTTTCTCCTTCATGATTTCTAGCAATTGGATCCATTATGCAAGTGTGACTCTTTTGACTTTCTCCTTCTCTAGATCTCACAGAGAACCATTATATTGAGCACCACAGATTCAGGATGGAGATACTGAGATCCATCATGGAACACCTCCAGAAAAGGGATATCCCAGTCTGTCGGACCTTTAGGAGGTCCATTTCCACATTCCAATCCATCTATTTCACAGGAGGTTCCTAAAATTTGTATATCAGGGTACCAATTACAGATAGCAAACCACAACATATAGTACACCGAACACTTGGGTGTAAGAGACAGGCCTGATCTCTCTTCCAAACATGAGAAAGGATACTATGTAGCAACTAATCAGTTAGCTCTTTGACTGATGACTCTTGCCAGTCTTATGGACAGATGATTGCCTGTATAGACTCAATGACATGGGTAGGTCTCCACTTATACCCCTCCAATGGATGCTTTCCTGCTTCCAGAATTTGGTAGTCCAGAGTATTTAAATACCACTGAAGTGAAGACCTCCCTCAAACAATGGTTCTCTGAAAGTCTCCTAAGAGAGGAAATGCGGCATGATTATACAGGAATAAAATTCAGTATCTCTGAAAAGGCCATTAGTGCTAAAGCACACCTTTAAAAAAAGATGGAAGCAGCAGATCAAGTCATCCAATGAAGCTCTTTTCATCACAGCAGAACGTGTCCAGAAACTTCACAGCATGGTGAACTTGCTCAGCTGCAAGTTCCTGGGCCCAAACAAATGGTCCTCAGTTATATGGTAGTCAAACAGGTTACTTCTGTCTTTAGGAGATCTGGACATCCTAGCAACAGTAGCCAGTCACAAGATGTAATTCATTTCTCTTTCCCCAATTCAGAGAGCAGAAGCAACAAATGTCACCCATCCAAACTGGCCTCAAGCCCTATTGTATACCTTGTCTTTATTCTCCTAATCCCCAGTGCTGAGGATGGCATGAGTCCAAGGAACAGGACTGATCTTAATATCTCCCATCTGCCACAGAAGACCTAGTACTTGGACATAGTCAACCTGACAATATCCCATCCATTAAGTTTCCCTACATCACCAGTTCTGCTAAGCCAAGGGGATCCAACCACCTGGACTCTATCTGATTACAACTGCACGGATGGAGATTGAGTAGGACAGCTCAATGGACTAGGATTAGTTTTACAATCAGTGGTCAATAATAAGTCTAGAATATGACAACAAATTCATACCTACCATCCTAATATCCTGCAGAACCTCTACCAGCCCCATATATGAGCTGACATGGTGAGCCTTCTGCAGATGGATCAGAAAGAAGAGGACCTCACCAATGTCATCTGCCATCATTTATGTCCTAGCCTTCCTATGGATGGGCCTTGACAGGGACCTAGAACCAATCACTCTTTGTAGAGAAGTATCAGCCCTCTCCTCAGTCCAAACATTAAAGAACACCAAATCCTTTTGGCCCATCATCATATCCTTAGTAAGATGTCCTTACTAAGACTACCCATCATTGGATCTCCAGTTAGTGCTTCAAGTCCTATCTAAGTTCTATTTGAGCCCCTGCACACACCATTCTTAGAGCATGTAATTGGGAAATTGGCATTCCTGATAGCCATAACATTATCCAGAAAAATGTGTGAGAGAGGAGGGCTCTCTGCCAAGATCTGTGTCATTCAGCTAGATAACTTTGCACTGCATAGAGACCAATTTTTTAAAACTACTGAACACAGAATTCCAAAGTAGACATCAGGTGGATTGTCAAGATCTACTTGAGTAGAATGCATATTCAGAACCTTGGATAGCTTCTTTGTATCCTTCCAATAACCTAACCTAGAGTGTAAAGCTTTGCCTGGCACGGTGTCAAGACGCATTAAGGCATGTATTAAATTAACATACAAAGTACAGAGTAAAACTGCCCCTGAAGGAATAGTGGCCCATCCTAACAGAAAAACAGGGACCTTGGCTACCTCTGACATTAACGCCTCCTGTGGGACAATTGTAGGGCTTCCATGTGGTTCTCCATCAGCCATTACAGATTTGACTTACATGTCTGGCTAAATTGTCTTTTGGCAGGAAAGTGCTACAGAGTTAGTCTACAACAAGAATTAGATACCTGGTTGTTAAAAGATTCCATCTCCAGGGATAGCTCTGATATGTTCCACTCCTGGATGCCTTTGGTCTATTGTACAAGAAAGACTTTCATGGCAAGTCCAATGTATCCTTCCCCTGTAACTAGAATAATGCCTTCTAACCTGACACCCAAATTTGTCTATCTTCATATAGTTTTCTTGTCAACAATACAAAAGTGGTTTGGCATTGCCTTCTTCTAGACTCTAACTTCTCCTAAGTGGATTTGCTTTCCTCATACTTACAGAAGTCCACCTCCCCTCATCCCCATTGTGAATCATCCTTAGCTTTACCTCTTCCATTTTGACCTTACTAATATTGGTAACCCTATCAGAAGCTCATGCTCCCATCAGCATCACTCTCAGAGTCATTCAAGCTACTCAGCCCTCCTATCATAGCTGGGTGCTGATTCTCTGGGGTATGTAGCCAGATATATACAGCAATGTGCAGATAAACCTGGATTTTTAAAACATTTTTTTTTCTCTGAAGACTGAGTTGCAGGGGATCCAATTATGGATAACTTCTTCTTTGTTGACATCGTCTTACAGTCTCAAATTGGGCAACATGCTGACAGATTATCAAACTCAAAGCTTTATCTACCTGTTAAGCTCTTGTTAGCTCTTAACTTCCTAATAAAGGACATTATAGTGAATGCACATGGTGGATTTAATCTTTTAACACTTTCAGTTTTCTTGTAGTGAGGCTGGCTAATGATAGCCTTTTTTAGTTTGATAATTCCTGCAGGAGTGCTGTGATTTTGATTTCAGAAACTTGAAACTGAGTCCAGAAGAATAAGGATCTTTAGCATGGTGCAGTTTTGTCTGTAATAAACATCTGACTTCATGAGTTAGGAGGACTTTTTTAAAAAATCACAAATAAAATGATGTGACTGTCATTTAAAAAAAAAAAAGATTTGTTTCTAAAATGATAAAAAGACAGTGGAACAACTCATATAGCCTAATGCTTGAGTCCAGTATCAAAAGCCAAATACAGTAATAGCAGAGTAAAGTGTCATTGGTAGGTATGACAAGTCCTATGAAATAATATGCAAAACAGTAGTATCAGTTCCATGTTATCAGGTGGAACAAGGTTTAAGTTTTTCTGGCATGGAAATACATGAGGTCTGTAGCTTTACAGTGAAAGACAAATCCTGGAAATGAAACTGGATCTTTTATATGGCAGTACTAAGCTTCTTGTATATTTTTAAGTTGGTTTCATTTCAACCAGGCTTGTTTTATTTAAGAAAATGAGGAGGGGATGAATAATATGAGCCTTGACCTTAGTTACCAGCTGCTGCCAAACCTCCCTTTCCTCTTCCATATTAGGAGGCATCTTCAAGTATACTTCATGAAAGAGCACTGTTTTTCATCAGCTAATAGGACTGTAATGTGAAGAGGAGCTTCATATGTCAGCTTGTAGACTGAGTTAGTGGATTGCCTATTTATTGCCCAGCTACATGTTGGAAATAAATTGGGAGTCAATTTACTTGGGTGCCCATAAAGATACGGAATTTTTAAAAAAAAGACCAACATGAGGAAATATCATTGATAAATGGGCAAATATCCCCAAGGAATCATAGAATCGTAGAATATAAAGTTTGGAAAGGTTGTTGGAGAACATCTAATCCAGTGTCCTGCCCATGCCGGAAGACAAAACTATAACATCCCTGACAGATGGCCATCCCAGCCTCTGTTTATATACCTCCACAGTTAAGGAGAGCCTACCACTCAAGACAATCTGTTTCACTATTGAACAGCTGTTACTGTTAGGGTTGTTTTCTTATGTTCAACTTAACATTTAATTCCTTGTAACTTAAACCCATTGTTTCTTATCTTCTTTTCTGGAACAACTCAGAATAATTCTGCTTCATCTTGTACTTGTCAGCCTTTCATATACTGCAATTTTCTGTTCTCCAGGCTAAACATCAGACACTTTCAACTGTTTCTCATAGTTTTTCCTTCTAGCCTTTTTATTAACTTGGTTGCTGTCCTCTAGACATGACCCTGTCTATTTGTCTTATCAAATTTATATCCTACCTTTTGTCAGCAGGTCAAGATGGTATATGGGGTGCTCCCCATGTACTTTTCCTTGGAACATGAAACTTGTGAGATAGATTTGGATGAAAGAAGATAATTGGCCCAAAGTCACCCAGTGACCTTTCATGGCTAATGATGATTAGAAACTGCCCACTCCAGTCATAGTTCAACATCTTAACCACTATGTCACAATGGTTCTCAGTGCCCTTCCTAAAATGTTGTACCTAGAACTGGTCACAATATTCTAGGTGCAGTCTGACCAACACAGAATAGAGACAATTGATGACTTGTCTTGATCTTGACATTATACTTCTGCTGATGTGGTCTAGTACTGCATTTGCTTTATTTTGCAGCTGCATTGTACTGTTGGCTCAGATTTAGCTTCACCAACACATCCAGATTATTTTCACTTGTACTGCTGCCCAGTGTGGTTTTTCCCCATCCTGCTTTTTTCCTACCCAGAAGCAGGATTTTCATTTGTCTCTGTTAAAATTAATCGTTCTGGATTTTTTCCCTATGTTCCAGTTTGTCAAGATCCTCCTGAAACTCAATTCTGTTCTCTAAGGTGTTTGCTACCCTCTTTGTTTCATCTGTAGATGTGATAAGCTTATTTTATAACCCCTTCTCCAAGTCATTTATAAATGTATGGAACAGCACAGGGCCTAAAGCAGAGACTTTGGGAATGAGCAGAAAACAAACAAGCCCTGAGGCACATTCCTTGGCGCTTTCCTCCGGCCTCATACAGGCCACTGACATATATTTGTTGGATATAGTTATTCAGCCAAGTCTGTAGCATAGTCTAGCCCACATTTTGCCATCCTGTCTACTAGAATCTTACAGGAGACTTTGTTGCATGCTTTGCTGAAGTCAAGATACACTATGTTCACACATTTCCATGGTCAACTAAGCTATCACCATCAGAAAAGGAAATCAGATTGGTTTGACATGATTTATTCTTGACTACTTCCAAACTGGCTGATAATTTGTTCCAAAATTTTGCTTAGTATCAGCGTATCACTGGGTAGAATCAGTCTTACCCAGATCCTCTTTTTTCACCTTTTTGAAGATAGGAAGAACCTTTTCCCTTCTCCAGAGCTCTAGTACTATACCCATCATCCATTATTTCTTGCAGATCATGGAATGTGACTCCAAAATTACCTTTGAAATTTCTTCCAAGTACTACTCTGGTCCTGGAGACTTAAACTCATTCATGGTAACCAGGTACACCCTAACCATCTCTACTTACCTTAAGTTGCCACTGAAAAGTCAGCAAGACCACTAAGGAATTTTGGGGATTTTGCCATCTTGGTCAGTGGTACCGTATTAATACCACTACATTTACAAATCTAGCCTGCCTTGCATAATCTCTAGCCAGAAAAAAAAGGCATTTGTTTACTTTCTGCTTTCTCCACAGAAATATACTCTCTTTTCTAGGCTAAACATCCAATACTTGTGGAAGAGCAGGTAGGAGATTAAAGTATTAGCTAGATTCTCTTCTCTTCTATTGGATTTGTCTTCTCCATATTTGTCTCCAGCTTTACCACACTTCTATATTCATGCTTATTCTGTTACCCATTTTTTGGGATTTTATTTTTGTATTTTGATGCATGATGAGCCCTTGTCCTTCTCAAAATAATAAAAGGGAGAGTATGAGTAAGCAGTATGGAGTGGCTCCAAAGAAAACAAGCATCAAGAAAAGTATAGTTTCTAGATCAGAGAAATAGTTCTAGTCTGTGGTATGTTGGTCAGGTCCCAGCTTGTCTGCTGTGTCCAATTCTGGGCACTGCATTTTTAAAAATATACAGAGAAAGTGGAACAGATGTAGAGAAGGGTAATCAGGTAGATCAGAAAACTAGGTACTATGACAGGCTCCCCCCCCCCTTTTTTTTTGGTTCCTTTGAGTTAGATTTGACACCTGGCAACTCTATGGGCAAGTCCCTGCAGTTTTCTTGAACGTGATTTGCCATTGCCTTCATCCTAGAGCTGAGAGTGAGTGACTGACCCGAAGTTACCCATCTGGCTTCATTCATAAGGCAAGACTAGAACTCACAGTCTCTGGGTTTCTGACCTGGTGCCTTTAACCATTCAGGCTCCCTGGGCATATTTAGTCCTGAGAAAAAAGCAACTGAAGGGATATCCCAGAAGAACGTCAAAAATTATTCTCTATCATCCTCTAGTGCAGTGCAAGGAATAATGGTCTTAAGTTGTTAAAGGAAAGCAGATTCTAACTGAATGTTAGGACAAAGTTCCTAACACTAAAAGCAAATCAAGTGAAATATTTATTATGGCCACAGACCAAGATAAAACACTAAGAGCAGTTCAGGAGCCAGTTAATTAAAACAGCACTAGGCTTACCTTCGTTGGATGTATTCAGACAGGATCTGACAGCCATTTGTCATGGATGCTTTAATTTGGATATTTGTATGAAATGGGTTGGTGGACTCAGTGGTCTAAATGGGCCCTTCAAACTATGATTCTGTGATCTTCTTACCTAGACCTTATTCTTTACTGCAAAAGATACTTCCCAGCACCTTCCTTCCTTACTATTAGCTGCTCCTACTGTTACCACTGCCAATGACCTACTTGGTAATATCCCACCATTTTCCCAGCCTGCACTTTCCTCCCTCCATTGCCTGTCTCCCCTTAGCTGCCATGTCCTTGGCTTTTTCACCACCCTCTTCCCCCCAAGCCACTATTGACTGGAACAAAATATCCCTATCTGATTCCATGCATGGACAAAAACATCTGAATCATTTGTGTTTTGGTTCAGAAATGGACCACCCAAAACTAATTATTTTTTGAATGGAACAATTCATGCACAGAATGCTTTGCACATCTATAACTTTTCTCCACCTTTCTGTCTTTGTATGCACCTTCAGATTGTGGCTGTGCAAGAAAATTAACAGAGAAATCCAACATGATATTTAGGGATGATATATATAGCCTGCCAATATTTACTGATTAATAAATCAAGACTGGAGAAAGAATATTGCTAGGACCATTATATCTTAGCATGTTCCTGGACTTGGAAGATACACCAAGCTATTTTATAAAGGACAGAGAAGGAAGTTGAATAAGCAAACCCCTTCCAGCCATATGCAGAGTTTGAAAAAGGCAAGTTTGCCATTTTTGTGGTTAAGTTGGGGAACAAATGTATGCATGCTTACTCCTCTTAGGGGCGTTTTGGGCAAACAATATGGAGGTAAGCACAAGTCTTATAAGTCTTTTGACAGTTGCAGATTGTACTGGGAAATACTCTTCTAAAAGCTCAAAAAACTGTTCCTCAGCTACTTAGTCATTTCAGCAGAAAGATAAGGAGAGTAATGGGGATATATGATGAATCCCATAACTTCATAAATACTTGAATCTTGCATGGATTAAGAGTCAGAACCCATATTTTCCTCCAGAAGGATTGTTTATATGCAAATCTAAATTTCATTCACTGGAAGCAGAGCAGAGCTTAATGTGACTTCTCAGTTCATCCTTCTAAGCCTTGATATAGGGTTGAGGCTTTAAAATTTAATGCCTCCTCAACATTCTTTTCTTTGAAAGTGCTGTCAATACCACATTATGCTTAGTTTTAGATTCTTTTAAGAATGTGCAGAAAGTTATCCTTATTGGTAGAATAAACTTTGAATTACTACATCCTGATTTCCTTTGTGAAGTTGAAAAATCATGAGAAGAAAATAACTTGTTTCCTTTAATCAGCCATGTATTTTCCTAATCTTGGGAATGAGTTTAAATATCCCAAAAATCTTTACAAGAAAGAATTCTCTTGGTTTAAAATTTAACTTGGAATTCTGTTATGGCATATCAATGGCTATTTAAAAGCCATCTCAACATAGATTTAGAAAATCAGTTGAATTGTCCAGTAGTTTCTTTGATTATCCATAGAAGGCCTAAGCTATCCAGCCCTGAAGAACTGAAGCCGCTAAGTAGGAAAAGTATTCTGTGTTTGTTTCCTAGTAACAGTCACTGTGCCTGTATAATTTCTGTGTTTTTTCCAGTAGTAGTTAATTTGACACAGACATATTTGGGAGAGAGCTGAATATGGTAACATTGATCTTTGCTGAAATGCAAGTTCCATCCTTAGTATTATGATCTGCAAAGCATCTGTTTTGGCACTAGCTGTCACATTTAATCCCAGTATTTAATAACAATTAAATATCATTTCTATCATTATATGCGTACATCATTACTGTAGTGTACATTTGCTGTTCAGATAAGCCTACAGACACTGGAGGAGACTTTTGAGAATCCCAAAAAATCCTTCAAAATGTTGGTCACATTCTCCACCACTGCATCACCAGTTTACTGATACATATCAGGCTTGTACATCCTCTTGATCAGCATCTTGGGCTAAACCAGAACTGACGTTACAATCCTCTTTAATGTAAACGAGAGAGCTCTTGATCTACTTTAATGGGCCTAAATTTTTTTGTAATTTGGAATTATAATTGTTATGGAGGTTCATGCAGTAGGAAACCTGACACACTGAACTACTTTTTGTTTTATGATTGAATCATCCAACATAGAACTATTCATTCACATACAAACAGGACAAAAGACTTTGTGGATAGTAGGACTAAGCTTTATTCTCCCAGGTGCCTATTGAAAATTTCTGATGTTCTTCATGTAGATGAGAAAGTTCCAGGTACAGTCAGTCTTCTACTTACTAATAGGTTATGTTCCAAGAGGTTGTTCATAAGTCCATTTTGTTCGTAAGTCTAATCAAGTGTACTTATGCTGTGTGCCACAAACCTCTGGGAATATGTATGCGGCATGCTGTAAATTTCCAGGCGTATGTATGCTACACACAATAAACTTCCAGGTGTACATATACAGTGCACCATAAACCTCTGGGTATACATATGGGGTGCACTGTAAACCTCTGGGATCTTCCTTCTGGGACCTTCATTGTTGGAGTTGTGGACAGGTTTGTTCGTATCGGTGAAAGTTAGTAAGTCGAAAGTTCGTAAATAGAGAGCTGTCTGTGTATCTTAAATGGAACGATACCTGAATAATTGAAAAAGGTAGTTGTGGAATTCACTTAAAACTTTGAGTCAGATAGCATGACTTGCAAGAGGCTTTTAAATTCTAGGTAAGATTTGCATCTGGAAAATTACAATACAATTACAATTGTAATTTAATCACAATTTTATTCTATAAAGCAAAATAAAATTTGGTAGCAGGGAATAAATTCCTTCATTGCAATTAACTACATCTTGCAAATTACAAATATTTATTTTTAAAAGTTCTCACTAATTTTAATAAGTAAATAGTTTATTGAATAAGTCTGCAGATCATTTCAAGTATACTGAACAATCAAGTTTAAATAATTCAGTCAAAAATTTGGAGCACAGCAACTTGTTTCTAGCTTTATGTACAGATTCCCTCCCTTCTAACCATAGTTTGTCTGTATGTCAAAATTAGAGTTAATTAATTTAGGATCCTTCAAACCAAGTTTGCCTCCAATGTTGGTAATTCACACAGGCACATCTACATTTTGAATCTCCAGATACTTAACATTGTATTCAGGACTTGCATAACACAGAAGCTCACAGATATAAGTTACTGCTAGACAAGTTGTTTTGTTGCAGACAAGGTAGAAGGTATAATATATGCACAATATAGAAATCAAGCCTGATATTTCTTTCCTTCCAAACTTGTTCCAATCTGTAAATCTGGATGGAATACAATTGAGTAAAAATATTGAATAAAAATAACAGTAGAAATCCCCCAGAAACATTCAGTCCTGGTTAAAATCTTGGTGGAATAATGTTGTTTTAACAGCTTTGTGAAATGTCACAAGGAAAGGGCTGCTTCCCATAGTTCAGGAGCTACAACAGGGAAGGCCCACTATACCCTCACATCACATAGAATGGGGACTCTAGGCAGGCCTTCTCATGATGTTCTTACCATAATGACAAATTCAGTCCTGGCGAGGCTGTACCTAGTATAACCTTATGTTCTACCATATAGGTCTTTGTAAGTCATCACTACCAGTTTGAACTGGACTTGGAAGACCACTGGTAATCAGTGCAGTGACTTTAGTAGTAATGTTTCCTTCTATGACAGGATAATCCCATCAGCAATCTAGCCACTGCATTTTGGATCAGCTACAGCTTTCAGATTATCTCCAAAGGTATTGATAGCATAAATTATTGCTGTCAAAGCATCCTGAGCTAAGGAGGATCATAAGTGGTACACAACTGAAGTTGAGCAAAGGTCCCCCTGGCCATGGCCTCCATTTGCTGCTAAAGCAATAGTTTTAAGTCCAAGAGGACCGCCCCCCCCCCCAAGACCACAAACCAACTCCTTCAGAGGAAGTAGTTCCCTGTCCAGAATAACTACTGGCTTATTCACTGTTAGCTTATTTTGTTCTGTGTAGGCCCTGACATACTTCAGGTGATCAAGCTTTCCATGGCATCCCTGGTCCCCCTGGGTTGGCAGTTTACAACTGGATGTCATCCGCATAGCAGTTAACCTCACCCCAAATTGCCAGATGATCTCTCCAAGTGGCTTCAAATATATGTTAAATAACATGAGAGGAGTACCAAACCCTATGGTACCCTACATTGGAGAGTCCATGGCCTTGAGCATTGCTTCCTCATGATTATAAACTTTAGGCCCTTGTAGGCAGTTCAGCATAGTATGGTATCAAATGCTGCAAAGAGATCTCATAGGACCAAGAGGGGCATATAAAGAATCAGAAGGTGAAGGTCATCCACCAAGACAACCAGTGCTGTTTCTATCCCATCACTGAGTCTGAATCCTGGCTGGAGGAATCCAGATAATCTCTTTCTTCTAGCACTCTCCATAGCTGATCCACTAGCACCTTATCAGTAAACTTTCCTAAAAAGAGAAGGTTGGAGACTAAGCAAAAATTGTCAAAAACAATGAGTCAAAGGAGGATTTCTGCAAAAGATAGCACACAACCACCTCTTCTAAAACAGATGGTATGGCCCTTTCTCTCAAAGAAGAATTGACAGTCTCCTCCAGATTTTATGTCTCCATATATGTCTCCTCCAGATTTTAAATTTTAGGTCTTTCCTCCTGCCTTTTTGAATCAATGTTCAAAATGTTCCATGCACAGAACAGCCAGTTTTGGATGGTCTGTGTCTGGACTGAAATGTGTCTTCCAGGCAGAGGGAAGGGGAAGCCAAGGACATGTGGGAAGTAGGGAAAGAATATGCCAAGAAGATTTACAGAAGGTGCAGCACACAAGCCATACGGAAGGTGGGGGGAGAGGGATGAGGAGCATCAGCCTTGCCCTAGTTGCTCTCTAAAACCCCTTTGGATATTGTTTTAGCTGGTATCCAGAACAACTAATCAAAATGTTCCAAGTTTCAGTTCTGCCAAACTGGGTCCCACCCAGAATAATTTGGTAGAAGTTTTGAGAAACAGTGTGTTTGTGCATGTTCCTAGTCAGTGGAAATTTGGCTGTTTTCTTCCTTGTCTTGAGATTGGGAAATGTCTATCCACTGTTTATATACAGTGTCTAGCCTGACTGCTGCCAGTTCCTGCCTTACCAGCTTCAGTTCTTACAGTAATCTGCCTCAAATCATCCTTGCAGGCAAACCTAATTTTTACTGTACATACTTGACTCCCTTTCAGTTATCATAATAAGCCAGAGGGGACAAAATCCCTGCTCTCCAGTCTAATTTGAACTTTGGATTTTGTCTGAATTGAGCTGTTGTTCTGATACTAGAAATTCAAGATTAGCAATGGAAATTTTTCTATTCTCAATGGTTATCACATGAATAATTTCTCCTTTAATAAACTCTGGCCTGTCTGTGACTAAAATTCCTCAGTAAAACTCATTTACATATATATTTCTGTAATTTAACATAGAAGATCTCAGGAGGGCAAGAGTTGGCCGTGGTTGTAATATTCTGTTGCTGGTTTGTTAGGATTATGAATTGTACAGATGCCATGAAAACATCTGATCCAGACATGTCATCTGTTTAAGTCAGCTGTATTCAAAATCCATCAGTTGATCTGTTATGTTGCTTTATCTTCTGAGAACAAAGTTAGCAAGAAAATAAAATTGTATATGTATGTTTATTATTTATTCTTCCCAACCCAACAGAATGTTGAAATAAATTATATGAAAAACCTTTGGGCTCTTTCTGTCCGTCTGTCAGCAGGATAACACTCTGAATACAGAATGGAATAGGACCAAATATGATGTGGTAGGAGAAGCTAGCAGTCAAAAATGGGTTGGATCCAGCTGGGGGGGGTACAAAGAAAAAAATTCAGAAAGTCCCCCTTAGATATCCTTTAGGGGGTGGGCTACAATTAAGAATGTTAGTAACTGATCCATTTTAAGCCCACTCCCTCCCTCCTTGTCATCTGGCCCACAGCACAGCATATACAACCCATCCTGCCCTTCCCAGTATACAGAAACACACAAACAAGCATTAGGGGTGATCAGAAATGCACAAAAGCAACACATATGCACCCACTCTGATTAGACTCTTACAGAAACACAGTAACACATGCACACACCCCAATTAATCTCTGTGGAGAAAGTGCAACTGTGTGCATGCACACAACATGTTACTTCATTACATAAAAGAAAATATAGATGCCTTCTGTGGCCATAGTTGGTAAAGGGGTTGGAAAGAATTCCAGAAGCTATGCTTTTCCTACCTTGCTTAGTACAAGGCATTCCTTTAGTACAGAAAAAAAAAAAGTTACGGAAAGCCCCTACGTTTTTGTTTTGCTTGGTGTACTTACATGGAGAGATAGATTTTCTGGTCACATTGTCCCTCTTTGCCAGCACAATAATATTCCAGGCCTGCATGTTCTAATAAATACTGTTTATATCAAATTATATGAGGGAATTATGATGAATTATACACGGAGTAGACTTAATATGCAAAATTTAATTGGTGATCTACAGTGATGTGTCGTAAGGGATCTTTATGTACAATAGACTTACTTTGCTTCTTTCCACCTTATCATTCTTTCTTTTCAGCTTTGTATATTATGGAGCATCCATAAAATGTGAATATATTCTCAGTGTAGGAACATGAAGTTCAAAACAGCACTTACATAAAAGTCAGAATTTTGCATTGGACTCTAGTGGGGGAGACTACTTGAGGCAGAACTCCATCTGATCTTCCATATTATGTACACTTAGCGATCAATACCACCATTTTTCTTTATTTTAATTTTTTCCCTGTAATTTAAAGAAAAAGGGGAAAGGAAAGGGGAAAAGAAAAAAAAAACATTCTCTCTCCCCGGTTTTGACACCTTTCTTCATATTTTCTATGAAATCATTTAAATGTTGTCTCAGATGTCATGGGGAGGTAACAAAGGTGAGACAATTTGTAATAGATGCTGAAGATGCCAATTGCTCATGAAAAACAAACACAATTATGTATTGTCGAAGGCTTTCACGGCCGGCATACGATGGCTGGTGTGGGTCTTCCGGGCTGTGTGGCCGTGTTCTTGAAGTTCTGTTTCCTAATGTTTCGCCAGCACCTGTGACCGGCATCTTCAGAGTGCAGGAGCACAGACAGGAGCAGTTCTCTCTGTGCCCAGGGTGATGTGACCCTTTTGTGGGTATTTATAGAGATCTGAGGGGGAGCGGGCAAGTATACATCAGGACCACAAAACGCAGCATCCATACCAGGATAAAAGAACACGAAAGACACTGCAGACTACAGCAACCAGAAAAATCTGCAGTAGCTGAACATGCTCTCAAGCACACTGGACACAAAATCCTATTTGAAAACACAGAGATACTAGACAACACCAACAGCCACTATACCAGGCTATACCGGGAAGCCATTGAGATTCACAAACACCAGCAGTTTCAATAAAAAAGAGGAGAGTCTAAAAATCATCAAAACCTGGCTACCAATCCTGAAAAATACAGCCTGCAAAAGGTCAACGAACTCAGCTCAACCACCAGGACATGTGAACAGTTCACACAATGAACTTGCTAATCACCCCCAGCAGCCCCTCGTTAACAATTCAATAGAAGAAAAAACCCTGCCTAATCCCCAGGAAGATACACACAGATGCTGACACCAAAACAAGCAGCCACTCAGTAACCCAACCCCCCACACCCCCAATCCCCCCTCCCCCCCTCAGATCTCTATAAATACCCACAAAAGGGTCACATCACCCTGGGCACAGAGAGAACTGCTCCTGTCTGTGCTCCTGCACTCTGAAGATGCCGGTCACAGGTGCTGGCGAAACGTTAGGAAACAAAACTTCAAGAACATGGCCACACAACCCGGAAGACCCACACCAGCCATCAAACACAATTATGTTTGTCTTTCTAGTGCAATGGTAGTTAGCACATTATTACATGATGCCACTAGTATTTTTAGTGGCATCAGGTAAGATTTTTAGAAATGTCATTAGATGAAGAAAAACAGCAACTTAAGCTTTATTTGGCAAAAAAGAAAAAAGAAAAGAAATCCTAGTGTTTTCTACTATGTTTTCTCTTTTTAGTCATTGCTTAAATGAGATATTCCAGGACTCCAGCTTAAATGGAAATAATTGCTTCTGACTTTAAAACTCATACTCTAGATTACTGCAGAGAAGAACGTTCTGCATAATGCTTATAACCACTGTCATTTTTAATAGGTTCTACCAATTTGAGATGTGTGACAAAACTTTTTCTTCTCAAGCGCATGCTCTGAGGAATGAGTGATGAGATTTTGCTATTTTCTTTTTTAAACAAAAAATTATTTCCAGTTTGATAGTGGTATTAGTTTTTTTATGTAGGGTTTTTTTTTTGTCTTTTTGCTGACCTGATTTTGGTATACCAGATGTATTTTTAGAAATGACACGTATATGGTAGACATAACTTTTGCCTTGAGAAGAGCTCTTGCTGCTTAGATTTCAGTAAGGAGGCATGTCTTAATTACTTTTCCAGATTTTATTCCTGGTACTTCATTGAGCCAAAGAAACATGAGAGGACTATGATTTACCTTAAATATCCAAGAGAAAAATGTCATTTCATTGCAGATTTAGATACTATCTGACAGACTACGCAAAGCAAAATAGACATCTAAATCCTGAAAGATATATGTTTACTCATCTTTCAGATTTTCAGTAAATGTCGTTTCAGGAAGGCCCTATTCTTGCCATCTCCAGTAAGAGCCTCATTACAGTAAAGCTGTGGTCTCTAATGTATGAAGGACCACCTACTCACAAGTCTCTGTAAAATGTCATACAATTTTAATGAAGATGTTTTCAGAGTCTACAATTTATTTGTGGCTTTGTTTTTTCATTGGCTGCAGCCAGTAGAGGTCAATTCCTGCAGAACTGGTTTTTAATTTTTGTGTAATACTATCTAGAACAAGGTTGATGAAACCTTTCAGTAATAAGCCTTCTTCAGTCATGAAGCCAGCTCAGTGGTTAGGACAAAACAGGTACAACCTGGAAAGTCAAATTTATTATTTGTTTGTTTTAGGGGGAAAAAATCTGTCCTTTCACTCACATTTTCATGTCAGAAAGTGCCTAACATAGCAAACAATCCAAAAACAATTGCAATAATTAATAATCTTTATACATCAGTAAAAACAACAGAATTACAACAAGACAGCAGATAAAGACAAGGAGTCATGCACAATTTGCATCGATTTTGAGGAATAACTAGTGAATGAAGATCTGCCTGGCACAATAAAGATGCCTGTGGAAGAGGTCAAGAGGAGTAGACACATCCCTGGCAATTATTCATATTACCCTAGGGAGGCCTGTTGTACTGAACACCACCAGTTTTTACATTTTCCCAGTTTCCTCCCTCTGTCTGCTCCATTTGTGATCAAGAATGAGGATGATGGGCAGAATGTCCGAGGCCATCTGGAAGACTCTATCAGCTTGCCAATTTTACCATCTGTTGTAAAGTGCTCACAATTTGGAAATTTGCATTAGCCATGCTTCAGAGTGTGAAAAAAAGCCGTTTGAGGAGAGAAACTCCTTGGACTACAAAAGTTAAATAACATCCATGGGTTGTTTTAGGAAACTATTTCCTAGTTATTATCTGCACAGATGATGGATGAGATGTCGTGCATTCTGTCCTTCCTGGTGAATAATTTTACCCTGGAGAATAAAGGGCTCTGACAGAGTTATAAAAATAAAACTGCCAAGCAATATGATGTCATTTAATCACAAGCCAGCCTCATTGATTCTCCCTTTAGGATGCACTGCGCATTTGTTTGGAGATAATTTTGTCAGTGTTATGAGGAGGGAAGTAGAAAGCAGCTGTAAATAGTATCTTTGTGATGTGATCAGATGTACCTTTGTCAGGAAACTTTTATGTGTTTTGTATTTGGGGCTGGTTGAAATTGATTCTTGGTTGAACAGAATTAGTTTATCCCAGCTGTTTGGTGTCTTGTTTTGCAGTGCGTGGCTACAGATGGTAAGACAGAGTTAGTGTTACATTCATTGCTTGATTGAAGCAAAGCCGAAAGCCACTCTTGCTGCGCTCAGCACACTGCCTTGTGAACGTTGCTGCTAAAGGGCTTTTGTGAGTTCTGAAAAGCTCATAGACAAGTCCAAGGTCATGTCTGGAAGAGGGAATGCAGTGCTACTTGCAGTGCCTGGAGAAACCATTTTTCCTCCTCTTGGATATTTCATAGTCCCTTATATTCAGTGTCCTTAAATTAAATCAAGGGAAAACATCAGGTTGCTATTTCAGTGAACAGAATTCTTAATTGTTAGAACAAATATAAATATTTTGCTGCGTCAGGTTATTTAAAATAGAAATTGACTCCTAAAGTAAAAGAAATGATAACTTTTCCATTTTGTATTTTTTCCTTCCTTGAGTTAGCTGTGACTATATAACAATCCACTGCACTTTTGGGAAAAAATAATCCTTATAGCAGTGTTGTGATGTAGATACGCTGAAAGACCCTAATAAACCTTAAACTTGCAAGCACAGCAGGGACTTTGAATTCTATTTTCCCTGTTTAAATCCACTATAAAGTACAGCTCTTTTTAAATCAATCATTCAGCATTAATTATTTTAAATACATTTAACTAAAAAATAGTTAATTGTGCAAATTAATTGGAATGGCTGAACTACAACATTCTTGAATTAATATTACAATTATTAGAATCAGGTATCTAATGTATTCTTTAGATTTCAACTAAATAAAACCTTTTCAAGTTTGTTTATATTAAGAAAAAAAGTTAAACTGGCATATAAATAAGAATCAAGCTTTGAAACTTAATATCATGTGAATAAAACACTTAATTTTATAAGTTTCCAAGAAAAGCACTAAAAGATGGTGATGCCAACAAGTATTTCATTGTGCTTTCCTTTGCTGTAACTGCATTAAAGACTGATCTAGTTCTTATTGATTTCACTTTACTGCTGCCAGCAATCATTAATCAGTGGACATATTTTTCAGACCGTACCAAAAATAGATTTCTTAATACTGTGGATTTCTGGGTCATAACAGGATTTACACAAATCTTCTGGAGGAAATACTGAAATAATAATTAAATTACAGTTTTTGTCTCTCACCATATTTAGAACTATCTTCCCAAACCTGATTCTCTAGGTTTTTGGTTTTTTATGGCATCAGATAGGGAAGGTAATTTTCTTTCAGCAAGACACTTCAGCCCCAATGTCAAAAATAATGCATAATATATGTAGGCAAGATATCTGTGTATGTGCACACATAAGGATCTAACACCCAATTAAATTATTTTAAGTCATTGTTAAACTCTTCCACTAACAGAGCTCTCACAATGACTGGTGTAAGTTTGTTTAGAACAATAATTTGTAATTAAAACAGTAGACTATCTAAAGAGTTGATATTACTGACAATTGCTTTCTGTACCTTATCCACTTACCAGGAATTGCTCCTAATAGCCTCTGTGTGGGTGGGGGGCCGTTCTTATTTTGGTGAAACAACAACAAATAGAGAAGGCAATGAGGCAACGCGTTTTATTGACCTCTTTTTTACGTTAGATATAGTAGAGAGGAGAAGAAAGGAGAGAGTACCAGCTTGCACTGTGAAATGGTAGGATTGTCCCCATGAAATTAACTGAAGTCTTTGATGTCTAATTGATGTATTTGGTTTGGAGCTTGATCTTGTTTGCTTGTTTGTGCTCTGGCATTAGTGGCATCCCACATCCAAATGTAGTAGCATTTTTCTTGGTGAAATAGAGATCTATAACTAGCTTGGTTTCCACCATCCTTCTGCTCCCTGAGTTGGGTGGGTGAGTGGGAATAGTGGGAGGAATCTGAATAGATGTTGAGGTGGTGACATAAGAGTTCTTTTGGAGGGTCATTTATTGGAAGTAATGGGGGATGAGAATGAGTTGCCCCCAAGGAGTTGGTGTCATTTCACAGACTGCTTCCCAGTCCATAAAATTGCAGTACTTGTGTATGACAGCATTGGGTTAGAGAGACATATTTTACTTATATGTGGTTGTAATTGTACACTATGCCAGGAGCAAATTATGAAACAATGACAGGATTTCATTACTGCCATGGATGTAAGCAGGCCAAACTGTCTCAGCTTTAACCTCATTTTTAATTTGCAAATAAAATAATATAGGGGTTGTTTGAAGTATTGCAACAAGATAACGCCAGTGAAATATTTAAAATACCCTAAATGCTATGTAATAACGGATATAATTGAAAACTTTTAGCACTGGAATGTTAAAAGTTAAAAGATAATGGAAGCATGCCAGTAGCGTTTTAAATTTAATAATCAGGGCAAGCTTAACTTCACCATAGACCAATTTACTTAAACTGGTAGAAACTGAATATGTTGTTTCAAGGAAAAAGTCAGTTTAAATTTACTAATTTATTTTACATGAAGTGCATTGAGAATTTTAGATAATTGCTTTATGGAAATTGTTTTACTGTTTGTTCTCTCCATCTTTCACATCAGCAGAAGATTACTGTTTATTTGTACTGCTTTTAAGAAAATTTACTCAAATGCCAAATTGATACAGATATTTTAAATGTGTAAAACATGGATTGATTAATGGATGAATCATGGCTGATTTTTTGTGATTTTTTTTTCTTCCACTTTTTAAAAAATTGCAGCAGACAGAAGGAGGGGCACAGACAGATGGCCAGCAGTCGCAGACACAAAGCAGTGAGAATACTGAGAGCAAGTCTACCCCAAAACGGCTGCATGTGTCCAACATTCCCTTCCGTTTTCGGGATCCTGACCTCCGGCAGATGTTTGGGGTATGTTAACAGTATCTTTTGAAGAGGAATCAAGTTGTTTTATGCTTCTCCCCTTTTCATTATTATATACTCTCCGCAACTAGAAATGTAATCTTTACCTCCAAATGAAGAGAGTTCTTAGATGCTGCCCTGTGTCCAATGCTTCTGTATGGTCTCCTCAGGTCTGCAGGCCTTTTCCCACACTAGCAATGAAGTCCACTTATATTCAGGTGCATTCCACCAGCAGGTAAATGTTGTCTGGTGCACAGCGCATTCCATTCACCTCCAAACTCTGGATCTAGGTGCTAATGTGTGAGTGGGAATTAATTATCCTTAATGGTATTTATTTTCTGAAAATTGTGTTGATCCTTAAGATGTTCTTTACGCTACTAAAAAGAGTGTCAGTATAGTTTTGTTTTTCCATCACTCAGGTAGGAGTGGGGGTGAGATTCACTCTTTAAGCATGTTTCAACTGTGTCTGTTTTAAGCTGCCTTTTGATCATTAACCAAAACAAATAGAGAAGGATTTCTGAGAAAAAGCATGTGCAAGAATATGCTATATTAAAGAGCTGTGTGAAAGAGATTTCCTTGAGTTATATCTCATACTTGGATTTTCATACCTTTTACAGAAACCTAAATAAAGTTCTTGGGAAAAGAGAGAAATTAGCAGCTATGACAGGCACATCCTTCTAAGGACTGAAAACAGCAAATAAAAAGCTACTATAATTCAATAATTTTATTTGTTTTGTTCATTGGACTACTACTCTACCATTTCCCTGAGGAAATTCATATAGTTTCTGTGGTTGTCCTGTTTCCCCCAACACATTTTGTTATCTTCGCAACAGTAGATTAGTTTGATAGTAACTGACCCAAGATTATCCACAGGTTTTCTGACAGTATAGTTATTTCAACCTGGATTTTGCCAATAGTGTACCACACTGGCTGTCATTTTATAATAGAAGTAAGATGCAGAAGTGATTGGTTCTTGATCCTGAAGCACTTATTGTCTCCAGAGTGAGTAACCATATTCCTGCATTAAAGAAAATGACACACACTTGATGAGGCTCAGCACGGTTGAGTCAGAGCAGTAATCTGTCATGCCATAGAGTGTAATAAACAAAGCACAATGGTCTGGTTTTAGTTCATATAATTTTATATTTGGGTGTGTATTGTTTGTAACCCATTAGCGTTGAGGAGACATTGATTGGGAAAGATATTGTTTGCCTCTGCCAAGAATAATAGAAAGGCAACATCTTTAACAGCTGTGTTTTTGCAGTCCCCCGATATTCTCTCCTATTTGCCTCATGGCTAGCACCTTGCAATCTGGCAGCTGAAGCTTTTCGAATACATATACAGCTATCAGCTGTAGCCAGACTTATAACAAGGACCCCATCCCATCCCATTCCCTCTTGCTTAGAGCATCAGTGATATAGAATAGTAGATGTTTGCAGCATTGTGGCTTATTTTCCAACTATCCAATTTTGTTTATGGTCATGGACGAGATTTCTGGGTAAAATACCAAATAGCAACAATGTAATAAAACCTAAAACATTAAAATATATGGAATAATCTTTCAGAACATAATTATACCCAGTTTTCTTCCTTTCAGTGATCATGACTTTGCTGCCTTTTTTGAGTTTTCTAAGGATTTATCAGCTAATAGAAAATAGTATTCTTTTCTGTGGTACTGTTGGATTGATATACAAGGAGGAGTGATAATAATTCAGAGCACTGTGTATGATACATTGTACAACCACAGAACATGTGGTGTTGATTCAACAACACCCTCTATGCAGGGACAAACTCAGTCCTAAAAAGGAAGGTTGCTATACTTTCCTTCCAGAACCACTGATGGCAAGGCATTGAGCCTGCAAGAATACAATAAAAGCTCTTCTGTGAGGGACAGAGAGAAAATTATGTAAATATTTCATTTTATTAAGTCATACAGCAGTATCTGTCATGCGCATGGTTTAGTTTTTGCCCTTTCTTAACAAGTTGTTTTGGTTTTCTGTTTCTGGTATCACCCTAACAGCTACTGCCTGCCAGAATGGCTTTTATTTTTGGGGCACTTTGCAAGATCATATGCCATTTCAGGGCTCAAGGTAGCACTGCAGTTAGAACAAAGAAGTGATCGATAATTCAGTCCTTAATTCCTGCCAGTACAGCATTTTTGAACAGGATAATTTCAGCCTGACACTATAACATTTGGACAAAGTGTTTATTCAAATACATATTAGCATTTTTTTTTTTTTTTTGAACAAGAGAGCTTTCCTTTGGATGAGTCACGTTGAAAGCAGTTTCCCTAACGCTGTATGGCTTAAGTCTTCCCCACCCCACTTTCTCCTAATGTTAGGTTTGATAGTTTCAGTGTCATTTGTGTATTTGCCTAAAGTAGATTTCAAGAAATACTGTGAATATAGGAAAACTATATACTTAGCTAGAAAAAGAATCATGAGAGAATAATATAACGCAGAAGGAGTGAAGAAGGATGAAGAGTGGCAACCTGGAAGCCAAAGTATCTACTGATGTTATCTTGTAATCCAGAAAAGAGACTCAGAAGAAGCAGTGTTGGTTTAATATATGATCAGTCATTATTACTATCATTAGGTATGAGAGAGTTTTACAGTGAGCACTATCAAGACTTATTAGTCTTTAACAGCCTTCAGTCTGGGATACTTATCATGCTATTTCCCAGGTTCCCAGCTCTTGATTTCTTGACACGACACAATATCTGAGGTAACTTTTGTTCTAATATAAGTGTTCTAATTAAAACTTGTGAAATTCTGACCTCAGTGGTATGTGTGGAGTCTTCTGTTGTAGTTCTTTCTAGGCAAATAGCCCTGATTGCTCACATTTTAAAATTTTCTTAATTGTATTTAGAACCCATCTTTTTTCCAAGAGCTTAAGAGCTATACAGTCTAGTACTAGGCTAAACAGGCTTTCTGGAAGAATAAGCTTGTGATGTAAATACAGAAGTCATCCAGTCTCTACCTTCTGGATACTATATTGTTGGTCTTTAGATGAACATCTTAGAATCATGTTTTTAGCAGATTGAGATTATACTTCACGTAGTGTGCAGAATACCAATTTTTTCCATGAGCAAGTTAGTTAAAAAACAATTGTGCAGGAATAATGGAGATGGAAAACATTTAATCCCCAAAATAATGGCTAAATTCCTAACCCTAGTTCGTCAAGATAGAAAGCAAATCAAAACCTGGATTTTAAAAATAATTTCAATTATATTAAAGTCCACTTTTAAATGATTTCATTTAAAATGAAGTATAATTGTATTTGCAAAAGCAAGCTTGTCAACTGCTCTTTCCCAATATTTATATATTTATTTAAATATTTTATATAGCCGCCCATTTAAATGCATAGCTCTGAGCAGCAAACAATCCATACAAAAACAGTTAAAATAATACAAGGAAAAATACAAGGAAAAAAACTGAGTAATAACTAATATCACTAGGGTTTTACAGAGGACAAGAAGTTTGGAGAAGGCTAGTCTAAATACACATATACTAAAAAATTAAATTTATGAACTTTTATCAATACACTGAATTAATGCTTCCTTTTGTTTAAAGTAATGAATTATCTTATTTTTAAAATCTAAAAGTATAAATTATACAGTAAGTTATATCTTTATTATTCTGCAAACTGTGTTAGTCATAAGGCATACCAGTCCTTAGTTCTTTGAATTGTGTGGGTTTGTTTCTTTCTGTTCCTGGCCAGTTTTTTGTCATCCTTGCCATGTTTACTCTTCATTTTTGTCTATTGTATTTTTTAAATTGTTTTTAATTTTTTTATTTGTAACTGCCCAGATTTGGAGTTTGACTATGAAGCAGACTAGAAATGGCACAGTTACAGAAAGGAGCTTCTGATTACAGGGAATAACATGCAACTGCTTTGTAGTAATCTGTATGGGAATGTGCTAAGAATTCCATGCTATATGGCAGTGATGAATTAATTTATTTCTAAATTTTTATTTACAGTACTAATATGTATTGTGGAATAATGATAGGGATTGGGGGGGGCATTTGTTTTACAAATCATTTAAAATGTATAATACATTTATGAGGTTAACAAATAAAACCAACACCACAAAATTAGGCAAAGGAGTCTGTAACCCATTGTTTCTCAACCTTGTCAAGTTTAAGACATGTGGACTTCAGCTCCCAGAATTCCCCAGCCAGCATGGCTGGCTGGGGAATTCTGGGAGCTGAAGTCCACATGTCTTACTTAAACTTGCCAAAGTTGAGAAACACTGCTCTAACCACTAAGCCCAAACCGCTATTTATTGCTCATTGAATAGCTTGAGCCAGTTGCTATCAGGCCAATCTACTCAAAAGATTATTGTAAGGAAAAAGCTTGGGTAGAAGTATGTTTGTATTTAAACATAAATAAAATAATACAAATAATTTAGGAAGTATTAACAGATTTTAAGATGGAAAAGCTTGGGGAAATAAAACAACTATATGATATATCCACCTCCTGAGCATGGTATTCTACAACTGAAGTTCCATGACTAAAATAAGTTAGCTGTTTTAAGACGTCATTTGATAGAGACAGCCCAAGAAAAGGGTTCAATAAATGATCTTACAGAATGGGTAATATGTAAGAAAAAGTGATATTCTGGCTCACCTGGCTCTAAGCCACTAAGAGCTTCAAAGGTTGATGTCTGCATTTCACTAAAGAATTTACTTGGTTGAGCACATCTCATTAAATTCAGAAACATTCCTTTCCCTGAAGAACTTCTTGGTCATGGATTGTTCAAATCAATATAACTTTGTTCTCTGAATGCTATTGTTTATTTAGCCAAAACAGCAACTAGTGAACTATTGAGTGGTATGAGTTGATTCAGGGTTGTAAAAGCAAAGAAAAGTAAGGGGGGGGGGGTCGGGTCAGCTCTATGATGGCTGACTGAAGAAAGAATTCCTCTCAAAAAGTTCGAAGTGGAGAGTAAAACAGAATGAGCAGAAAAGGAGAATAGAGGAAATTACACTTAAGTATTCGAAAAGGTGGCTTCTGGTCCACTTACTTTGTTGCCAACCAGTACACCCACTGTGGGCAGCCTCCTGCTTAAAAAAAAGCTTTTTCGTTATTGTCCCCCATCTGTACATGTGCAGCATTCTATTTAGCTCTAATTGTGTAATCAAATCCACTACCATGAAGAAGAGAGAGGTTCAGTAGATTTGGAGAAACCTTGAAGTTTGCAGAACAATAACAATAAATAGAAAAAGCCGAAGAGACATAATGAAACCCAAGAGAACAGCCTGGAGAAGACTGAGTATGAGAATATTAAGTGGGTGTGGAAAATGGGTAGAAGGTTAAAACCATGTAAATGGGAAATGGCATGAATATCCTGGAAGAGAGCTGACTGGAATACTCTATCCTGTAAAAAAACATGAAAATTATGGAACCATACACTTTATTGTCTAGTTAACCAGCCACTGTACCGTATTGCAATTGTGAATAGTCAATTTTGTTACTCCAGTAGAGAAGAATGTATGTAGCTCAGGGTTGAATTGTGGAGTCCTTGGTGCTCTCTGACATCTTGCAGACAATGTTTGTTTGCAGACATGTCATTACCCAACTAGGTAACATCATCATACGAGTTGGGTAATGAAATGTCTGCAAGCAAACAGCCCAGCTCAGAAAGCACCAAGGACTCCACTTTCATTACTTTATATTTTGCATAGAATTTATCATAGACTGTGAAGTTTATAAAACTGACAACCAGGATTAATTCAACAAATAAACAGGAATTATTAAATTTTAATTCATTATAAAATATCAACTGTGCATTCAAAAGCATTTCTTTCTCAGTTAGCCATGAAAGATTGTCATTATAAAGGATGCTGAATTAACTAACCAGAATAAATCTTTTTTTTTTTTAATAGCAATTTGGCAAAATCCTTGATGTAGAGATAATCTTCAATGAACGTGGGTCCAAGGTAAGTTTTGTTTCTTTATCCAGCCTCTACCTGTTTCTCTCCCTTACCACTCTACCCTTCCAGTTGTCAAGATAAGGCAGCTTCCTTCCTAGATAATATTCTGTGTAGACAGAAAAGGAACTAGGCACTGGGTTACCTAAAGCTGCCACTCCACATAATTATAGGTGTTGCATATAACCAATAAGTATCTTCGCTAATAATTTTATAATTTTCCCTTTGAAATATCAGACTTCTCCAAACCTCTGAGAGTAAAAAGGATCACTGAAGCTATCAGAGGCAATTTTTCTTCTAATTTCTGTTAATTTAAAGTGTTTGGGAAAAAAAACACTATAAAAAAACACTAAAAATATTTTATATATGGGATAAGAGTTATCTTGTGTGAAAGAAAAATTATCTGCCCATCTGATGTAATAATCCCCCAATGTTGCAAGTATGCTGGCCCATCCTCTCACAGTGTCTGCAAAAGCTTTCAGCTTTTTAGAAAAGTGTAGTTGTTCAAAATGCAAGCTGTTCAGAATGATGTAAGGTTTTTTTAATAGTTAACTTTCTGGAGAGCAAATGGCAAACCTTATAGTCCTAAGTGTAGCAATTTTAAGTGATGCTTGTCCTAACCGGTTCTCATCATGAAACCAATGTCCCCTCACTGAAGAATTGATGTGATTCTCTCTCTGCCCGGTAGGTCCAGCACTGGAATAGCAGGGAGTGTTTCAGGTCAGGAGCAAGGTGCATTGGCAGAGCTCTGTGGGGGAAGCTTGCACAGTGCATGTCTCTACTATGCTTGACTTAATCAATGCTAAGTTTTCCACTTTTTATTAAAAATGAACATCTGTCCCACACCCTCACCCCATCACATCATAGTTTAAGGCATAGTTAGTATTTTATTTTTATATCCTGTCTTTAGGATGTTCAGATTCATAATCTGCACAGAGTAGCTCCAATAATCAATGTTTATATACAAGATTACCGCGTTAGTTAGCATATTGGATTTCCTATGTATTACCTGAAAACCAGAAAAGCAGTGGTATTTAATACTTGTATGTTATACAATACATTTAGTATTCGGGCTAATTTATCTTTTGAAAAAGTAGATGGGTCTTATAGCTTAGTTTATGAACATGTAGGATAACATTATTGCAGCACAGAATTATTTAATTTGTGAAGAGCTGCAAACTGCAGTGAACTGCATGCTTCTTATTAGTCATATATCCCTTATATATGTTTGAATGATGAAGTGAAAAGGATACTATGTTTGACCACTACCCTTCAATATACCTAGGCTTTTGCAAGTAGCTGTATGGGGAAGTAAGCCAGAGATGTAAATTGCTTTTTGGATTAGCAGGAGACTGGTTAAAGTACTATAGGCAGGCCATTTGAACTATGCAACCATTAACAAGTTGAGGATCTTACATTTACTGTCTTTCACAGAATGAAAGCAATCTGCTATATTTGAATCTCTAAATAGCATACTGTCCTCTGCACAGTTTAGATGGTTGCAGGGTACCTTTACATTATGTTTGCTTTCATTATTTTATCAGCCATAGGGAAACACTCTTGCACACAATCTATTTTCTTTTAAACATGTAAAAAAAATGCAAAAGCAAAAGACCTGGAATGTACTTTTGTGTGCATTCATATGCATCTGTAATTTTATGTTGGGTACATCTGTGTGCTCATATGTGCTTCTTATTTTAATACATACTCAGATATACTGGGCTGGTTCATGTGTCATTCTTAATTAAGGATGAGCAGCAGACTAGTGCCTCTTCTGAGATTACATTCGCTAACTTCTCCCATGAGTAAGCATGGCTAACACATTATGTAAATTCTTTCTATGACTTGTTTAGCATGTTGTGTGAGTCAGAGACTTTGGCTCAAAAGGAGTCAAAAAGCTAAAACAAAATGTGGCTTCTTTCTTGTTTGCGCACTGCTAAACAAACCATGGACAATGTTTTCTGTTAATTCATTATCTACAGCTGCTCTCAAGAGGAGCCAGTGCATATGATCTGAGTAGTATGCTACTTGTTCACTGCTAAGCCATAATAAACAGGTCACTTTGTCCTTATGTTTGGAATCTTCCATAAAGCACAGTATTTTAATAACTATTTAACTGTGAAAGTAAATAAACCAAAACTTCTGGTTTTCAGCTAAAACAAGAGTGATTAAGATTAATGTATAGCCATTTGCCCCTTTTCTTTTATCTAGTAAATATTTAGCTCATAAAGACATTGATCAAGTTCTTTTATATTTGGTGGTAGAATTTTAAACACCTGCCTGTCAAATTTACAGCAATCTTTTAAAGTGATTCAAATGAGGGTTGCTGTTTTAAAGCAGGATTCCCAAAGAGTGTTTGTGTTTACGGCATTTTATATTGAATTGGGACATTTAAAAAAAAAAAAAAGCATAGGTTCCCAGAGGAGAAGCACAATTCTTTCTAGGGACCCTTCACTTATCACTCACTTCTTCTGCAAAAAAAAGTATGCCAAAACTTGAATGCTTGTATCCTACCCTGTGGTTTCTATTCTAACCTAATGATATGGAACCTTTCTCCTCCTCCTCCTCTTTCTTGGGAATCGGAAAGCAGATGCTCCCCGCTGCCTGCCTTGTGCTGTGTTCTCAGTATTACCCTTCCCCTCCCTGGGTTTCTAAAGGGTATATTCTTCAATATGTGAATGTTTAAAAGGTGAAAATGTAAAATCCAAATTGCTCTGGGTATGTCTACACCCATTCCCTGTATGGAATGAGCAGATCTTTATCCTTTCATAACTGTGGCAAAGGCCCTCTGCCAGATTGTTCCAGTGTTGGAAAATTTGAGAGTTTCAAATTACCTTTTAATCCATCTGAGATGTGATGATATATTTTTGTCCTATTGTTGACATGGGGAAGGATTTTTGAGTGTACAGTGTGTTTGTGCCCATATGTTGGCTCTCTTCAATTTTCTTGTGAAAATCATTTCGAATGAATGAAAAAGTTAAGAGTAAGAGGTTTTGATTATATAGACTTAATGCTTTTTATGAGCATCTCACCTTTGAATATATATCTTAGGCACAATTTTAGATAACTAGCAGTAATTAGGAAAACTAAAAAAAAAAAAAGGTTTTGAGTAATTTACATAACAGTCTCAGTTTTGTTCAGACCTACCTTCTGGTTTTTAAGTAATTTTCATTGGCCTTTCTTGTTTCATTAGCAATGCCTAGCGAAAGGAGCTGTTAATGCTGATTTCTTCCAGTTTTGCTTGAGGATTGCTTACTTTCTGTTAGGAATAGTTTGGTTTCCATGAAAATACCAGCTTAAGCTCCTATAGTATTTATTTCAGGAGCACTCCTATTTTAACAAATGAGCCTATTTTTCAATAGAGCAATGACTGAACCAAGCAAGTAGTTGTTATGATAGTAGTAATAGTAGTTGTTATTTTTATTATTTCTTCTATTTAGGCACTGTCTTAAGGCAGTGTACACAGTTGTCCTTCTGATTTTATCCTCCCAACAACAACCCTGGAAGATCATGACTAGTCCAAAATTACCACTGAACTTGAATATCAACTAGAATATTGGTCTCTGCAGTCTTAGTCCAACACATTAACTCAGCTCAGTCATCCATATTTAATTGAAAGCTTGTTCTTGTGGTTGTTGTTCTCTTCCTCTATAGACAGCTTGTGTGGAACAATGTGAAAGACTGAAATGTTAGAATGTATGAATGAGTGCTTTTCTGCTATCCGCTGTTGGCATGTTCTTGCAGAATTCTTTAGGAGCCACTCAGGTAAGCAGAGCTAACAGTGAGTGTGGGAAAGGTATGTGTGCCATGATAACAACTTATGCACATACACCTTTATTCAGCTTCCTCTCTGTTTTCTCTGTTAAGATACTGATAAGCTGTGGGGAATCAGTGGTCTTGCATGTCTGTATCAGTGGAACATCAGCCTCACTTCCCTCCCAGTGAGGCTGATGTTTTTCCTGTTGCAAGTAGCAGTGAGAAAACAGCTGTCTGTTCTCACTACCCAGTTGATACAGTGGGGAAAAATAGAATAGTGCCTAAAGCTGCATAGAAAACTGCTAAGGGCTATATGTTCCCACTCAACTATAAAATGCAGTAGCTTTTATAGATAAGTATTCTAAGAAATGAGAGATTGCATGCGAAGACTTTAATTTAACTGGTCTAGTTACAAAATCCTAATAACAAAATCTTATTTCATTACTCTAGATTGCATTTAACATTGATTACTCTGATCTCTTAACAGATGCAATTCTATATGTACCCACTTTTTAAAAAATTATTTTGAATTTACTTCAAACAGCAAAAGTACTTTACTTTGAAAAGCACTTTTCTTTATTTTTTTCATATTATCTTAAACAACTCCATCTTGAATTCCAGCATATACACATAAAATTGCTTTGATCAGTCTAATTAAATAGCTGTAAAATATGCATCCTTAAGTTCAACCTATGCAAAGTAATTCTAGACAAAAATTCCACAATTATCTTTGCAGATCTTGAAGAATAGTGTCCTCACTTTAAACAGCAGTAGGATATTTTTCCTGGGACTTTATTCCAATCACTCATCTCAGATGGATTATGAAGGATGGCCAAAAAATTGTATATTGACTTTGAAAGCAAATAACCTGAAAGCCTGGATTTTTATGTTTATTTATTTATTTTTTTTGTTCTTGTTCCATTTGTCCAGGCTTCTGGCTGTTGACTGAGTTTTTTAAAAAATGCCTCTTTGTATATGCGTGTATATATATATATATATATTAACAATTGAAATTATGGAAAGTTTTTCCCAATACCTTGAGATAAAGATGCTGCTTCTGAAGTCAATGTTCTAAACACAGTGGGAAAAAAGTGTTAACAATGCATGGATTTCAAGGGGCTCCTTTTAGTTTCCTTTGAATTTATTTCATTTATTTGTTTTTGTTTTGTTTTGTTTTTATTATTTTTCCCTTAATTTCTGTGTTCTGGCCACACCCAGGAGAATCGTCTGCTTTTGATTTCTCCCTTTACGGTTACATGGTAAATTTTCTTTCTCATTCTTCAGAGATGGAAACATTTTAAAAAACTCTGTACAATTATTATTTTTACACTGCTCATCCTGTTGCTTGTTATTTATTGCAGAATCTGAGGCCAGACTAAAAAGGTGACAGTTACTCGGTCTCTTCAGGGTCCTTGAACAGCTCCGTAAAGAAAACAGGGTCCCCTTGGGCTGCAGGTTGTTCTGCAAGTTTTTGAGGATTTAGTACAGTTAGAAGTTAAATGGACTGGGTAATATTTTCAAATTTAAATGAAATAAAAGTTGCGCTGTAAAAATAGTTCAAAACTATCAGCAGATCCCATTAAAACAGGCTAGCAGGAATGGTTATAAAATTACATACCATTCTTGAGCTAGTTACATTCTTTTCCTTTTTTCCTTCTGAACTGCGAGATATTGAAAATTTTAATCCAGTATTAAAATATTGCTCAGTATGAAGGGGTTTGTTTAGGGAGGATAAAATCAAATTTACCTTTAAAGGAAAGAGTGTATTTTGTGTGATACATACTCCCTTTCCAATACTAGAGAATATATGTAGCTCAGGGATGATTTGTTGGGTTCTTGGTATTCCCTGGATTTGGTTGTTGTCCTGCAAATGTTTCAGGAAAAGAACGAAGTTCAGAGAACACCAAGAAACCAGTACTTATTTTTTATTATTTGAGACTTCCTCCAAACATTAAGTAAAATCCGAAGAAGTTCATATAGCTTTATGGTCCAAAGTTCTATATCATTTTTTTAGGTGAAGGTGTAAAAATGTTTAGAAGTGTAGTAAAATAAATGTGTACTCACGGAAGAGATAAGAGTGCATTTATTTATCATCTTTGTATCTTGGCTGTTCTGCAAGGAATTCAGTTAGCTCTGTAAAAGGCTATATACCCTTATATCTTCATAAGAACCCTGTGAAACAAATTATACTAAAGGTCTTTTGCACTGTACATTTGATTTTTGCTGCAGTGGTAATACTGGAATCATATCCATTAAGACAGACTTCATGTTGTTCACAGATTTGTCTCATCTGATGCAAAATGAAATGTGCTTAAAAATACGTAGAGATGTTAAAGGACGTAGCTCACTTTGCAGTTCCATTTCATAATCCATGTAAGCCTGGGAAGGAGGAGCTTTTAAGGCAATTATTTCAATTTGCAGAGAACATGCATTTGCTAAATTCTTGGTGTATGAGTCTATCAGTTCTAATGGAATCTCATTTTCCTAATCATGAGGTAGCAAAAACCCATAAAATTCCTCAGTAATTATAATTTTCACCCAATTGTTGTAGTAGGAAGACTTACAACAGTGGAAGGTGGCATTTTTCTCCCTGATCTTCCAGAGAATGCAAAAGTCTGCATTTTGGGGAGGAAAAAAAGGGGGGAAATGTTATAGTGGCCATCAGCAATAAAGATTTTTATCCTGTTCCTTGGATGTTAATTCTACAGTAATGAACTTTACAAATATAAATAGCTTAACAGAGGAAACCCAGCTGAAAATCAAGTATATGTAGCACCATTGATAATGGCGAATATCTTGAGCCCAGGTAAATTCTTGTTACAATACCTTCAAGATTAATTTAAAAACCATGATCTACTTACTACTTTTTCCTGTAGTTGAAGAACTTTCTCCAGCTACTGCGTATTTTTATTGCATGAAGCATGCATACTTTTTATACTTCTGTTTCCTGAAAATAAATATAGGGTTAGGTCTTACATGTCCTACTATAGTACAGTTTTGTGAATGTCTGCCCGCTAGTAAATCCAATTGAATTTATTTGTACTTACTTTTGGAAAAAAGGTTTATGTAGATTGGAACTTCGGTTATTATATGAATGCTGCTCTTCCTGTCTTCATAGTGATAATATTAGCAAAGATTAAGATAAACTGATTATGTTTCAAATGTAGCTGGTGGCATTTTATCTCAACCTTGTTAAGCTCAATCTGTACATTTTTGTGAGTGACAACTACTGCTATAACATTTTTGAAGTTCAATAGGAGTGGATTGTTTATTGCCTGGACAGGAGCCCTCTAGACCCTTAACTAAATCCCAAGCTTTCAAAAACAAGCTGAACAAAGAAGTAATCATTCCATCTTTACACTCAATTGTTAGACTGCATCGTTTTATGATGTACTATATTTAATTAAGTTTGTTCTCTTCCATTAGAAAGTGTTGTTCAACCTCATTAAAGTACTAATTCCAGAATATACAGCGGGGTTTTCGGAGTGAAGAAATCAAGCATAGAAACAGTTGATTAGATATAAAGTGGCTATGCTTTCCTGTGTTGAAATAGAAAATAGCTTAAGGATTTTTTTCTGAGCTACAGTGAGCTACAGTGTCCATTCCTAGCTATATATTATAGTATCATTAATATCTACTGTTAATAAGGATAGGCAACCTAGTGCTTATGATCACCAGTGTGACCTGTATATCCTGCATGATATCTTTAAGTCTCCCTGCCCCACCTGATCTTTTTTTTTTAAGGATACTTTTAGTCTAAATTTAAAAAATAAACAGGAAACAAAAGTGAAGATGCCCACGTTATTGTCAAAATTCTAAATATAATGTACACACACACACACACAGGCACACACAAGCACACTTTTTTTTGCCTCCTATATATTTATCTATTGTCATTCATATATTCATTCATTCATATATATATATGACAATAGATAAATATATAAGAGGCAAAAAAAGTGTACTTGTGTGTGCCTGTGTGTGTGTGTTTGTGTGCCTGTATAATATATAATATATATATATTAATACCATCCAGAAAAATAATGAGGCCGGTTACCTAAAGCACATTAGTCTTCAGGTAATGGATTGCATTCCCAACACAAGGTAGATTGTTATTTCTTTGTCTAAATCAAAAGAAATGGTGGAAGATGAAGAAAACATGGAATTATGGAAAGGCAAACACAATTATGTGAGTTTCATAATGCTAGTTGAATTTAAAAACATGGTTTCAGGTTTGAAAAGTTGAAGGCCACTATCAGAGGGATAATAATTGATTTTCACCACTGGGGATATAATAGTTCCTAGTGTACCTGAAGCTAAAAGCATTGTTTTTGGATGGGTGAGTGAGAGCTGGAAAAAAAAATGAGGCCAAAAGCTGCTAAAGAGGATATGGCTTTCTGATCAACATTAAAATATAGGGGACTGATATGACACCTCCTTTTGGTAGGTTTTCTTCAAAGCATCTGCCTGTGTATCCTTGTCATATAAAAGGAAATTATTGAAAATGCAGTAAAGGAGAGCATTTGAATGGTAATTTATAGCAAGATTTCTTTCCTGGTTTTAATATATTTTATTTGATCAATCTTGGAGCTAGTTTATTTTTTAGACTGTGTCTCGAGTAACTATGCTTTTTTTGGTCTGGCCTCAATTGCTTTTATGTTTTATTATTTTCAATCTGATTAAAGTTATTTTTTTTAATTGAAATTCTTTCATGAAACATGCATGAACCAAAAATGTGACTCTAGGAGAGTATTGCTAAGTTGTGCTGATGTCAATTTCATACTGTGATATTTTTTTCTCTATTTATCTAGATATCAGTATTTCAATATATAACGATGTGCATGTTTTCCCCCTTCTCCCGCTGCATGCAGGGATTCGGGTTCGTAACTTTCGAGAATAGTGCTGATGCAGACAGGGCCAGGGAGAAATTACACGGCACCGTGGTAGAGGGCCGTAAAATCGAGGTGCATGTCTTCAGTAATTCAATTTCTTCTTTATATTTCTTCTTTGGTTTCCTTTTTGTGTCTTGCCTCACTGATTTCACATTGGGATTCCTGTCTAGTGCGTGTGTGTGTGTTTGTGTCCCGTGTTTTTCACTCCCGTCCCCTGCACTGAAGTGTATAAAATAACCTCCCAATATATATATATATCTATATATTTTTGTTATTTTAGGTATTTTTCTTTGTCTTTTTTTTTCCTTTCTCTTAAGTTTGTTTCCAACACACTCCAAATTTTTTGCCCTTCTGCTATCTTGATTTTCCTTTGCTTCAGTTAATGAGGCTCCGACTTTCTATTTCCAAGCCAGATCAAAACTAACAAAATGAGCATAGTCCCATTTGTAACTTGGTATCTAACAAGAAAGAAGGGGGGGGCAGCCAGTATCTGCCCTTGACTCAGAGGCCAGTTCTCCTCCATATGAGTGTGAAACTAATATTGGGATGGGGTAGATGGCGAGATCAGGAAGAACTTGAGCTACTGAAATTCTATGTAAATGTGATTTCAAATTAAGAAATATGCATTCATAATTAATTTCAGCAATGAGTGTAGACTGTGATAAGCACAAGCAGCTTGTGTTACCTAGATGAGAGGTAACTCCTTAGTGATGAATTTTCTGTTCCCTCATATAGAAGGCTAACTGGCCCCTTTTTGTTCTTTCTTTTTAAAGGAAAAAAATTACTAAATATAAGGAAAAAATTAAAGCCGCCGTTTTGAGTAAGATGTCTGCATATTTTGCTTTTTTGTTTTGTTTTGTTTTTTTGTTTTTGTTTTTGTTTTATTTCCCTTTTCAATGGTTTAGTGTTTAGGGCCCTTCACTTGACTCACTCTTTCCATGGTAACTATACACAATGCTGGCGATGGTACGAGTTGGCGGTAAGTGAAATCAAAGTGCTAGAGGAGAAGCTTACTTCTTTTATTTTCTTTTATGCAAAACAAAAAATTTAAGAAAGAAAAAAAATCCATCTGCCATTTCACATTAACACTACAAAATGTGATTTGACTTGTTGTCCCCCCCTTTCCTTTTTCTTCCCTCCCACCCTTTTATTTTCAATGCTGTTAAGTAATGCCACCTGGATTTTGGATGTACATACCATTTTGTTTAAGTCTGAGCTGTTTGGTTACTGACTTCCCAGTAATTTTCCTTGCACATCTTACTCAGAGTTACTGAACTCCAGTTTTGGCTGGTTTTATTAATGCACCCATACACTTTTCATTTTTGCCTATCCATCTCCCCCTGCCCCCAATTTCTTTTCTGCACTCCCTCTCTTTGGACCTATGATTGTTCTCCTTTCCTCACTTGCCATTTTTCTTTACTTGGTTAAATATAGCTGTTGGTCTTTGCTGATTGGTGGTTTCTGATTGGTTTTGCCCATTTTTCCTTTAAGTGCTTGTATTGCATTCTGCTGTAGCAGTTGATTTCAGGCACTTGCTCCATCTTAATGATTGTCTGTGAGACTTCTCTTCCCATCCCTATCCCCGTTAATCAATTGTTGTTGTTGTTGTTTTTCTTTTTTATGTGTGTTTTAACAGCATGCTATCAGTCTCATTGTTGTTGTTTCCCATTCTTTTTTTAATGTGTAATGTTTATATGGGGGGTGGGGGGGCTAAAACAAGAGTGATGAGATTCCAGGCTCCCTTCTTCCCTGCCCAAGCTCACTTTTGTTTTAAAGTTCAGAGGGCATTTCAACCATCCTACTTTATTTTCTTGATCTTGAAATTAGAATGAGGCTTTTTCTTCATTTGGATCTAGAGTTTTGAAAAGTCACTGATTCTATCTCTGCTTTCACCCTCTGCAAGAACTCTGTGACTGTGTTTGGCACATGGTTGCAATAGTTTGGCTTTATCCACACTGCCAATGTTTTACTAGCATCATCTGTGCTGTAACATTCATTTGCTGCAGTGCTTAGAAAGCTTGAGCAATGAACAGCTCAGTAGTGAGAGTGGAGGACACTTACAAAAAAAATCAGGAGACACTTCATACATTTCTTATGCTGTTCGTTTTTCTCCTGACAAGTCAGCAACTGGCGAAAATTGGGGTTGATGGCCTCTCAGAGTACTCCAAAACTGAGATACAGGCCAAGCAGTGCTGCTCTGGAATGCAAAGTCCTTTAGAAGAAGAGCAGCTTAATCCAAGACACCTGGGAATTCAAGCTCTTCTGCCCAAATAGCAGCAGATCTTTTCTGTAATATTAGTAGACAACTGCAGTTCAGTGAAAGGCTACTAACGGACAAGACAAGGTTGTTTTTGTTTCTGTTTCATGCCAGTCAAGCTGGGCACAAAAAATAGCAATGGGGGAATTTTTGCCCTTGAACCAGTGAGCATTAAATAGTGCAGTCAAACCTGGCAGGGATGCCTGAGAAAATCTACTCTTTTTAGCCTTTTCTTCAATGCATAATTAAAATACAAAAATTAGATATGCTTATAATTGTAATATTTAGGGACAATCTGTAAAAGTAAATTTCAATGTGCTGATTTTTAAAAGCTTTTTTGTCTAAAAAATATTCTGAAAGGTTTCCACCATTTTCTCTAAAGTGTTGTGCTTCCTTCCCTCTCTTCCCTTTTCCCTTTTAATTTTTAGGTTAATAATGCCACTGCACGAGTAATGACTAATAAGAAGATGGTCACACCATATGCAAATGGTAAGACAAAGTGCTGGTGCTGAGGAATGGAGGAGCACTTACAGGCATAAGAATTAAGTTTTTCGTTTGATATTTCAGAAGAATTTGAAAAGCTTGGTACTTTATATATAGATATTGAACTATTTAAGAGGTTGTCAGGAGGTAGAAGAGCGTTCCTTGAAAATATGTTGAGAAGAAGGGCGCTTATTTGAGCCCTCAAACATGGATAAAGTATTCTAGCTTTAGGAAATCACTTTAGATGTTTGGTCCTGTTCACTGATGAATTGGTGAGAACATAAGTCTCTGTTATTATTGATACATAGCAACTGCACTCTAACTGATATGCATGTACAAATGATAGAGGGTTATTGGGTGGTTGCTGGTTCAGCATCTTTACCAGCCTCCATATAGCTTTTAAAAATTGGAAGTGATTGGAAGAGATAGGCAAAGGATGTATATATATGTTCATTGACATTGGTCTTGCATTTATAGGGAGGCTGCATCCTACCTTCTGAACCATAGGGAAAAGAATAGTCAGTCTGTGATTTAAAAACAAACAAAACAATCTGCATAATTTGCTTTTCTATATGCATACATACCTATCATGCTATTCTCCTTTAGGGTAGCAACATCATATAAAGTACAGAAAAAGAAGAAAAATAGGCAAAATAAATTAAAGCCAGAAGTTAATTGTAAAAGGAAATTAAAACACCACTCACTATATCTTTCTATATTCGCAAACCATCCTTGTTTCTGTCATGTCCTTTCACCAATTCATATATTGCCTCTATTCTTTCCATTTCTCAGTTCTTCCTTTTTTGAGGCTCTTCTTGACAACATCCAACCATATCTTTCTTGGGCTTCCTCTTCCTCTCAACACATTCATTCTTCTTTCATATATTTGTTTTGTGATTCAATCCTCATTCATTCTCTCCCCAAGGCCAAATAACCTCAGAGTTCTTTTTTGCACTATTCACTCACTTTTGTACTCATTCCACATTCATTCATTACTTGTTCATTCTTGACTGACTCTGCTTCATCACAGAGCTTACTGCACATGTTTTCTAAGTAACCCTTTCCCACTGCATTCAGTTTAATTTGTTTCTCCTTGTGTACCCAACCCTCATTTCCACATAATAAGTGTGCAGAAGATTACTCCCACACACAGCCATTTTCACTTATTTTTACAAATTTCATTCCCTTCAGCAGACCATGTGCTATCCACCATCTGTCAGCATTTGTACATCTTAAAATTTCTCCATCCATTTCCCCATCTTTAGTAAACATGCTTCAAGGTACATTCATTCCTCTACTTGCTCTAATTTTTGTAATTATTCATTCCATTTTCCCTGTCAAACAGAACTGCTTTGTTCATTGTTCAGGATTTTCAAATCTGTACACCTCTCTGCCTCATACATTTGATCTAACATTTACTGCAAATCATTTGGGTTCTTGACTAACAATATGGCATTAGCTGCATACTAAAGTACACACATGCATGTCCCCAATCAACCCAACTTTAACTTCATAAGTGTAATTTATCTATTAAAACATTAAAAACCAAGGAGATGGCACACCCCATTTTACACTCTACTTGATGATGAACCATTTGCTATGCAATTCATTTATTTTCAGGCCTGCTCTTCTTTCATTATATACTACTCTTAACTGCATTAACCAACCAATCATCAACTTCATCACACAAAAATATTCCATTATTTAAGCCTATTCACTTTGTCACATGATTTCTCTAAATCAGTAAATATATTATAAATGTTCTCCATTCATACATTTCTGAATGATCTGTTGAAGAACAAAAATTTGGTGCATACACTGCCTGCCCAGCATAAAGCCATGCTGTACTTCCCAAATTTTGTTCCTTGTCAATTCTAGTTCCCTTTCAATGAGAATTCTGCCAAACACCTTCCCATTCCAAGGCACATGTAGCAAACTACTCTTGTCATTTTTGTTATTCACTCTCCTTACCTTTTCCTCTGTATAGGGAAATAATAATAACATTCTTCCAATTGTCAGGTGCACATGCAATCTTCACAAACACATTAAAACAACTTGCCCAGCTACTCTATAAGTAAGCCACATCCCAATTTTAACATTTGTCTAGTTTCACAATCTACACCTGCAGTTTTAAGATTTTTTAATATTCTCAGGATATTTATGACTTTCTTTTCATCATTTTTGGACAATAACATTTATAGCATTCATTTCAATTCCATTATCATACTCATGTTATAAAATCTCTAAAATATTCCTTCCAGTATTCATTCATCCCAGTTGCAACTCAGATCATTTCATCACTTTTATTTTTAACTCCATTCACATTGCAGGAGGCTCTTTGTTGAGTCCTATTGACTTGATTAGCTACTGTTTTTTTTTATAGGTTTCATTGTCTTGATAGAGAAAGTAATAGGAAGTGTCTCTTGATTAGTATATGCATTTGCATTACCCAGGGTCAAATCTGGGCAAATTGTAATAATCACACATCATATACCCCACAAAGTTTATACTGTGTTCTTTGGTTGTAGTCCTTTCACAGTTGGTTTTATGTATGAGGACTTCTAAGATAGGCATCCCTCTCATTCCCTTCAGATGCTCACCAATATGCTCAGTATTGTGGAATCTCTCCTTAACTGATGTTCAAAGATCAGTTCAAAGATCTCAAGCTCTAATTTCATAAATAACATGGGCATTCCTACTGGATACTTTTGATATGGTTTCAAAATTTTCATTTGATCCTTCACTACAACCACAGCCTTTAAAAAGAAAAAGAAGAAAAACACAATGCAATACAAGCTTTGTTTTCAGACTGTAGGAAGGAATTGACATGGACTTGTCAGAAAGCATTAGTGATATGTACTTCCTCCTCTATTTATGTCCAGAACACAAGAAATCAGGAAAATGTAGCCTGTTTTTATGCATAGGAACCATCTGTATGGAAGTAAGGTAATAATTACTAGAAGTTAGGCTACATACTGTACATACTTCGTTGTTTGCTGTCTCACTGATGGAAGGTCTAGCTGCTCACATGTGCCTTTATTTTTTCAGGTTGGAAGTTGAGCCCTGTGGTTGGAGCAGTATATGGTCCTGAATTATATGCAGGTAGAATTTAATATTGATTCTTCCATTTCTGCCATTTGACTGCAGTGGTGTTTGTTTATGTTCTCAATCTACTGTTTCTTTATAACCTTTTTACATTTTTTATTCTTTTTAAAACTAAATTAGCATCCAGTTTTCAAGCAGATGTCTCGCTGGGCAATGACGCTGCAGTGCCCCTGTCAGGAAGGGGGGGTATTAACACTTACATTCCTTTAATCAGTAAGTAGCCCCTATTGGCCCCTGTATTGTTACTGTGCTTGAGTAAACAGTGATCTGTTTGCCCTCTACTTTCCAGTTTGTATAATATGTACTTGAAAGGATGGGCCTTGACAGAAAGAAATGCCACTTCTTTGGGCAGTGGTGGTGACCCATTCCATCTTGCAATGTGTTTTACAAGCCTGTTTATGGCTAGGGTTTCTCCAGGTGATAAGGCTGCTATAAATCTATAAGGGAGGGAGCATATGTGGAAGGTCCAGTTGTCCTGGTTTTAGCAATGTAACAGGCCGCATTCCAAAGTACATGTTATTCATGCTACTAAACTGTGGGTCCACTGCAGGCCCCCTTGTGGCATGCTCCTAGAAGCACCTTGGGTTCATTTTGCCTTGTGACTGACTGGTGCCATCTAAATATCCCTTTATTGCGTTGTGTTCCCAGCCACCTTCTGAGGTTTCAATATCATTTTGCCCTGAGCCAGTTTACTCCAGCATGATGTGTAATAAAACAGGGCCCAATATAGATGGAACCACTTAATGGTCACCTTTGCCAGAAGGTAGGCTCTTGGTAAACTGGCACCTCATCATTGATTATGGCTGCCTTCATTAGGATGTTTTGATTGCTTTATATTTAAATTACATGTGATAGAAAAGACTGAGTTGGAAGGAGAAAGACATAATACACATATTCTTAGTTCACAAGTTTAAGCATATCATGACAGAGCACTTTAAGCATTCCCATTCCAAGTAAATGGAAGAGTTACCTTCCTGTATTAGTAGTAACTCTCTGCGCTTCTCAGACTGTTTCTAACCAGACTGCATGGCATTATCAAAATGGGGTGGAGGACAAGGGGAAATAGTTTGCAGTTTGTGATGAAGAAGGCATGACACTGCATTAATCCCTTGCATGCCAGGCCTCTCTGCAACCCTACCTTTCCTTCAGGGCCATGTATGTGCAAGAGGTATGTGAGGTCATCAGAGCTCTAAGCATGCTCCTTTGCAGGACAGGTGCGGAACATTCCACATCTCTGGAGTTGTGTATAAGTCTAGTTAAATATGATTGTAATAGACTGGGCAGAGGAACTGATTCTTCTCATATTTTTCCTTGTCTGTCTGTCTTCACAGTACCCAGCTTCCCTTACCCAACTGCAGCCACCACAGCAGCAGCATTTAGGGGAGCCCATCTGAGGGGACGAGGAAGGACAGTGTATGGTGCAGTACGAGCAGTACCTCCAGCAGCCATCCCAGCCTACCCAGGGTAAGAATGGAAAGCCACCAGCAGTGATCTTCAGAACAGGACATTCAATGGATTGAAAATAGGGACAGGAGGTGCCAACACTATAACACTCTGCACTCCGTCATACTTGGGAAAGGCAATCTAAAAACTTACATTTATGACCAGAAAGAACTTTACATTAAATTGGCAACCCAACAGTGAAAAAAAATGTTCAAAAATAATATGCCAATTGTTCTAGCTTGTAATAACATTTTGGCAGCACAAAATAATCTGGAATTAGTGGAGGAATATTCTTAAAAAGAGAGTTACCTAAAAGGTGTAGAGTCTGTGGAGTGAAGCCACTTCTTGTTCTCTGAAGTCCAATTTCATTGAGTTACCCAGGATTGACAAATATTGCTTGTTAGCTTCATCATACATTGTCTGTAAATTGGCCAGAATAGAACAGACAGCTACCCACAATGGTTTTGCTTTCTTGATTAGAGATATTTTGAGAAGGGTTAAAACAAAGATTGAGCAGATATGTAATAAAGAGTAGTTTTTGTTTAAACTAGAATAAAAAACCAAAACCAGGATAGCACTATATCATATGTAGAGTTGCTTCCTTAGATTATGACTGTTTCAGTAGCATGGAAGCTGCTCTTATTTCAAAGGTGTTGGTTGTTTTATTTTTTAAGCATGTTTTCAAGACTGACAAGATTCCAGTACCTCAGTTGCCAGTTTCAGTTCTAAGATTTCATTTGCATCTAAAAATGCACCTTATTTCTTAGAGTCCAGTCTTTCTTGGAAGAAATCTAAGCAGAAAGGAAGATACCAAGAGACAGTTGGATTCTGGTTCTCTTCTCTTTTAATTAGAAGTACACATTAATAGGGGGGATTATTTACTGAAATACTCCAGATCATGATAGATCAGTTGTAACATCTTAATAACTGAACAGCCTACCATTTAAGACTACAAACACTGTGCAGTTACTGGATACTTATTTTCTTTACACCCCCCCCCCTTCTCCCATGGTTTGTATAAACATATTTTATGGTTCTACCATATAAAGCAACAAGTATCTTCGTGCAGCATCCTCCATGATTTGTATAGGGAGAATTGCTGTGATAGTTCATTAGAATAGCTTCCATGAATCACATAGCATTTGTGGAATACCATTTTATATCTAATGGTTGATACCCAGATATAATAAGTTATAAAGACATCATTCTGTTGTAATTATCCCTAATAGTAACAGCTAACATATTTCTAGAAAAAAAACCTAGTTCACTGGAGGTGCATTTTTTAGAATCCCAATGAGATTTCAATTGAACATTTCAGTTGAGGACAGTTTCATGATCTCCTCTCAAAAATGGTCCTCAGGATAACCCTTTACCTTTACACAGTCAAGTTAAATATGTAGTTCAGAGATGAGGAAATAACTGAAAGCAACCTGTACCCTTGTATGCTATGTATCTTATGTCATAACTGGACCATTTAGAGCAGAAGATTTTTGGATTCGTTGTGGTCTAGTACCAATTTGGTTTGGTGGTTCATGCTTTTTTAGTACATGCTATAGAGGAAGCTTCATTGCAAAGCAAGAAAATACAAGTAAGTGTTTATATCTTCTCCAAGTGATCAGTGGCAAGAAAGGAGATATTTATGTAAACTGCAAAATCTCTGAAATTCATCTTACAAACTTACCAAATTAACAAGATGGGGTTGATAAACTCAAAACACCAATGAAGAAAGATCCCTATTTTTGCCTCCCCACTGTAATCAGTCTTATATATGGCATACCTCTCCCTGCTGAATTGACATCACTTTCCTGTAGTAAAGTGTCACTGAGTATACTTATGCTTATCAGCTATGTTTTTGTAGTTCAAAATTGAAGTGGAGTGTGATGCTGCATGATTAGTTTAATAACATAAGCCTGCATCACTGTAGAAATTTGATTATTATAAAGCAAATTTACAGCCAAGCTATCCTAGCCTTGTTGTTTGTAACTTCCTATAGGTGGGTGTGTTCTGATCAGTGTGAGAGAAGCTTGGCATCATTTTGCACTCCAGTTGGCATATGGAAAAAAAAATACAAGTAATATTGTCTCCTAGCCTGTGATAACATTAACTGGTAAGCCAGATACATACACACAAGGCTCTCATATATGGGGAACTAATGCTTTTTAATATGAGTGATTTAGCATTCATCTATCAAATGAATAAAGTTACCGAAAGCTGTGCAAAGCATGCATTCATAACCAGGGCTGTGGCAAGCTCTCTTTTCCTTTCTTATCTTTCCCTGATCTTTTGCCCTATCAACACAACAGCCCTATTACTCTATGAAATAAGTTGTAATTTCACAGTTCATTTCTTTCTGGATGTGCTAGAACAAGCTATTTAGTAGCTGTTAGATTCAAAAGAGAGCTAGGTGCTGGTCTCTCTGTAGAATGTATCATTACTGTCCACCCAGGGAACCCACTTTCTTATTTTCCAGTTCTGCAGCCTTGATCAGTTACCTAACCGTTTTAGCTCATGATCTCTGCTTGTGAAAGCAATGCATTGTGGGTATTTTTATTACATTTATTTTTGGTTACTTTGATCAGAATTGAATGATTTTTGGATTTTTACTCTGAATCAATACTTTTAGATGCTAAATAATAATACTTTGCATGCTTGTGTGATCAGCCAAAACTTATTGCATGTCTAATGTTAAAAAAAAAAAAAAAAGCAAAATGGGTGATGTATGGATATCAGAAGTGATCACACAAGGCTGCAAGATGCAGACGAATACAGAACTTTTGGTGTGTTTTTGATCTAGGTGGACTACAGCACTGGATGAACTACTCCCAATGACCTTGCTTGTTCTACTTGGAGCCCGTTACATGAAAACCAGTTGATTCATTTGTTTAGAGGGTTAATTAAAGCCTTTCCAGGTTAATGACTAGAGTCGAGGTTTCTCAAGTCGTACTTCTCTTCTTCAAGGCATTATTTAAAAAAAAAAACACTCTATTGTACAGCATAAAGGTTGTTTTCTCCCCATCCCCCCTTTGCATACTGTCTCCCCTTCTGCCCTGCCCACCTGCATGCCATGAAGAATGACATGGAGCTGTCTAGTGTGCGTGCACAAACACAAACTCTGCTGATTTGCTCCTGCCCGAAAGCCCAGGTTATGGATTCATACATCACCTGCCTGTGTAAAATGCATGTGCATGCTGCCGTCCTCAATAACCGGAATGTGTTTTCTGTTCTTTTTGTTTTTGTTTTGTTTTTTTGTTTTGTTTTGTTTTTGTGTGGATTTTCTGCAGTGTGGTTTACCAGGACGGATTTTACGGTGCTGACCTCTATGTAAGTACATACACTGGAGACTTCTCATCTCCAACCCATGACAAGCCAGCCTTTTTTTTTGTTGTTGTTGTTGATGATGATGATGATGATGATGTTTTTGGTTTAGTTTTGTGTTTCCAAATATAATTTTCTTTAATTTTCTTCTTCCCTGTGGATATATATACATATTATATATTAAAGAATGCAAGCATGTTTCTCTGTTATTGCACTTGACCCTGGGTGCAGACCTGAGCTGGGTTTTCTGACCATTGCCAGGTTCAAAATACTGAGTGTTCTTTTCACAAAGGTACGGTGTAGTACTAATCAGCCTGAGATACAATTAACAAATTAAAATTTCCATCATTACCCTTTTAATTGGCATAATTGGATACTCAAAACGAGAAGGCTGATCTTGCCTCAGATCCTTCCTTTCCTTTATCCCTTTCCTTTCTCCTCTTGAGATCTTTTGAAAGCTTAATTTATGTAAGGAATGAAGTCTAAGGAACTCAAGGTCCACAAACATATAAAGGTGAATTTGTAGGCCTCTTGCAGCATGTTAAATATTTTACCCAAGAGTAAATGAATAAATAATAAATAATTATTTTTTTAGCATTTTGACACTTTATCTCCTAAATGGGACCATACATATTTCATGTCCTTACTTTGTTCTCCACAATTGCCTTGAGTCAAAAAATTTAGTTTAAAAGGGTATTTTCTTGTACTTTCTGAATCAGCTGGTCTAGTTCACAGCAGTCCTTATACCAGGCTTCCCCTGATTGATGTCTTCCAGATTGGACTGACTTTGGCCATGCCCATGCTGGCTGGCATTTATGGGAATTGCAGTCCAACACATCTGAAAGGCATCAAATTAGGCAAGATCTAGAATTTAACACATGTAAGCTCTAAGTCAGCACATGGACACTGAAGAACTATTTGCTTACTGCCCAGCCATCGGTGGTTATTTGGTGGTCAAAAGCACAGTAAATAAAGAATATCTTATATATTTCCTAGATAAGCTAAAATACCAGCTGACAATAAAACTTTTCATTAAATTAATTTAACATATAATTCTTATTGTGAAGTCAGTGGACAGAGATAGCAGAGACAGAATCTTTGTGGTGATATTATAGTGAATGTCATATACTGACTATTAGAGAAAGTAATTTCATTTTAAAAGGCATATAATTATTGAAATTCATTCTAGATAATAAGTGGGGCAACCTTCACTTGCTTCTAGTCTTTATCAGTTTTTATGAGCCTTAAAAAGATGTTTCCCTTGCAGAAGCTAGATACAGCAAGTTAGGAAGATATTCTGCCTATAAACAGAACTATTACTATTCTATTTCAAGTTGTAAGAATTGTTTGTGCACTTTTCTACCTTGTTCAGATTTCATTATGTAATTTGTGTAGAAAAACAGAAAAATGGCTACGCTTCCCCCTTCCCCCCGCACTGCCGAATTATTATCTCATACAGAGGAGATGCAATGAGAATATAAGCAAATGGATGACATCCTTTGTGCTGCATTTTAATGCAATATAATAAGAGAAGTGTCCAGCTGGGTAATTCCCCAACTTACTCCTCTAGTATGAAGGAGTAATATGGGGAGTGTGGCATCATCACATCATCACCTATTGCAAAATACTCTTGATATTTTCTTAAGGTCTAGAATTATATTGCTTTTAATATTCAAATGGATATGTCATTCTTTGAGACTGGTGAGAATAAATTCATCTCTCAAAGCAGATGAACCAAACTTTCTCCATTGCTTTTCGTTGCTAACGGAAATGAACTGTAGTGGTGACATCTCAATCATAACTTCTAAGCCATCTGCTTTCTGCTGTTTTAATTGGCATGAATCAAATGGGTGCTGTTTCTCCATAATAATTCACCAGCAATTCATTTTGCTGCCTCTGTGGGAAAATCACTATTGTGGGAGGAATGAAGAAAGCCTCAGCTATGTGTAGCTATGCTAGAAATAGAGGAAGGTTTCTTAAAAACTGGAATGAAGGAAGGTTTAAACAAAGTCATTCTCATGAAACCAAGTTAATGGCAATCTATGGAACTGAGAGTATATGAAGCTAGAAAGAGAAAATAGTGGTCTCAGATTCCTCTTACATCTTTTGCTTTTCTATTTTTTTTTCCTATCCTTGTCTCCTTTTTCTTTTCTGGGGCAAACATCCCTAGCTACTTTATTTCCATGCTAAAGATTTATTGCTCTCTGGCATTAAAAATGCAGCCCCAGGGTGCAGAGGGTAGGTGTGGGGAGTAACAGCTTTGATCACAGGTTCTTCTAGTGTGGTTTATTTATTTCACAAAAGCAGCTATCCTAAAGGACCAAACCTTTCTGTGAAACATGTGCTTGCATCCTAAGGAAAGAAAAGGCTGGTAAGCCCTTCGCTGGGCTTTTTTGTGTCTGATGGTTTCCCTCCACAGCTGTGTTTTTGAATTGCTCTTCCTGTGTTCTGTTATAGAATAGTCTTACAGGAACCAATCATTAGCGCTAAAATACCTCAGGTAGGAGTGCCAGTGTGACCTGCCAACCAATCAGATTGTGGATTGCAGTGGGATAAAGAAAAAAATTGAATTAATACTAACAGTTCCAATTAGAGATGGGAACAGAGTCTTTTTAAAAAGAAAAATAAAAGGCCAACATATGTTTGCGAGCATGCGATCAGAACTCCCATTTGTCTCAGTGCTGCACAAATCCCATAACATATAGGATTTTTCTTCTAAACATAGGAAGCAAACTAGGAAAAACTTTTGTGTACATGACAAGCGTAATACAAGCATGTGGGTTTTTTTTTTCTTTTGTGTTCCTTATCCATACTTTCTAAGGAGCATATATGCTAGCCATCTTAAAAGAAAGCTTGGGAATCCTGTTGCTATGCATTCTGCTTTTAAAAATAAATCATCTGTTGTAGAGAAGCACAGAAGTGAACACTTTTAATTGCAGAGTTTTAAAAAAATACCAAAACCATTCACTCACAACTATTTTCTGAAATAAATTCTCAACAATAATAAGTAATGTCAAGATAGTACCCTCTAGACAAGGCAGACTATACAGTGTCATGATAATGTCTCATGGATGTGAGGCAGCATGGCCCAGAACAAAACTACAGGTCTTTACAAGTTACTCTGTATGAGTATATTAGATTACTTTTGAAACAATGCTGCAGACTTTGAGACAGCGTCCTAAGGGTCACTAGACACTTTGAAGTCAGACATTGGACCTCAGCCTTGAAGGGAGAACTCTGATTCTGGATCCATTTTTCTCTCCAGCTTGCAAGTCCAGCTGTTTCTGAGTTTCCAGCATAGAAAGCCCCTAAAGGAAGCCAACTAGTATGTGGAGAAGCTCAGTTCTGTGAGATTCCAAGCCTTGCTCTCCCCAACTCTCCACCATATCGCTAAACCAGGGGGGAAATTTAGACCACATCTTGGCTTCTCCCAATCTTCTTTTCCCCCCTACCTTGCTTGCGATAGAAGAAAAACCATCTGTGGAGTCCCTAGTGCTCTTTGAGCTTGTTTGCTTGCAGACATTTCATTACCCAACTCTACCAAGTTTGAAATACCCAACTCTTTATCCGACTCTGCCAAGTCGGAACTACCAAGGAGAAAACCACACCTCCATCAACATTGGCAGGGCAAGCTACTGTATATAAACAGGGAGAAAACCCCACCCTCACTAGTACAGATGATGTTACCTAGTCAGGTAATGAAATGTCTGCAAGCAAACAACCAAACTCAGAGAGCACCAAGGACTTCACAGTACAACCCTGAGCTACATATATTCTGTTCTATTGGAAACACTATCTAGGACATCTCCCCTACTTCATTTCTCCTCTGCTAAGATTCAGCCACTAGGGTAGTGGATATTTTGGAGTGTTTTCACAATATAATAAGAATGCTCTGGCAATTTTCATACACTGTGGCAGAATATTTTTGTCAACTTAATACTGGGGCTTTGATTTGTCAGGGTTGCAGCTCAAAAATGTATCAATCTGAAGAAAAAGCCTCATAAATGAAATTTAGTCTCCCAGAAGAGTTTAAATGCTGCATATAAATATGGCTTAAGCTAGTTCTCTCAGAACATTTTTCTCTGTGACCTGGTCTTCCCTGGACAAAAACTGACAGATCAGAAACATGATCAGTAGCAATAATTGTGACCGCAGGATAATTTTCTAGTTGCTACAATAAGAGGAATTCTTGCTGTTATTTATAGATATAGAAATATAATCTTCAGTTTATTCTCAAGAATTTTACTTTTTCATGCTTTACGAACTTTCAATCCATGTTCTATTATTGGAAAATAGATGAGATCCTCCCCCCCCTCCCTCTCCCTCTCCCTCTCCCTCTCCCTCTCCCTCTCCCTCTCCCTCTCCCTCTTTCTTTCTTTCTTTCTTTCTTTCTTTCTTTCTTTCTTTCTTTCTTTCTTTCTTTCTTTCTTTCTTTCTTTCTTTCTTTCTTTCTTTCTTTCTTTCTTTCTAATTTTGAACCTACTGTCCCAAACCCTACAATTTGGTGGTATACTTAAAAATTCCTAAACATATATCTTATGGTGTTAAAAGTATGTATTTGGGATTAATGTTCACTCAGTACTTTGGAGGAAAAACTTCCAAACATGTTAGGATTTATAATAGTTTTTAAAAATTCATACATTGAAGCAGAAACAAGTTTATGAATCAGCACCTGCAAATAAAGTAGAAATTCATCCTTTCCAGCATTATATATTTGTCACTCAGGAGCAAATGTTCTGGCAAGGTCAGGACTACGTGTATGGAAAAGCAAACATATTTTGTCCAACTTGCATCTTGGAATGAAGCTCTGGCCATTATTTAAGAGCAAAAAGAGAAACTCTCAGCAAGGTCCTTTTATGTATGAAGTTTCAACTCCCCTAATTCCCTGCTGGCTGAGGGATTATTTAAATTGAAATCCAATATATTGGCATGCCTCGAAAAGCAGAAGGCTTGTTTAAAGTATCACTGTAAAGAAAGCTAGTAATATAGAATATAAGGAAGGGAACTGAGTTTTTATTCTTCAAGTTAATTCTATAAAAGTAATCTTATGAATTCTATAAACTTTTAATTGTCTATATATTTCCCTATGATGATAGGAATATAAGTATAAAAACAATTCTGGAGCCATGTAATTTGATTGAACCTAGAATCTTTCCATTTGTATCCATAAATGTTGATCTTTGTTTTAGCAGATGATTATTCAATTTTAAAGTTTTGGTACTGGGATTTGGAAGCTGTGTCTTCCACAAGTTACTACAATACAACTCGCCATTGACCGTATTTCCTGGACTGGTGAAGTTTTCACCAACTTCTTGAAGGCCACAGGATCCCCACGTTATATAAAATAAACTCTCTAATTTACTGGCATTTCTATAATTACCATTTGACATATATATTTCTAAAGTTTAGTTTATTTTATCAATTTATAAGCTACCTCAATTGCTGTAGCAACTCTAGGTGATATTCAGTGTTATAATAGATACATATTGTAAGATGGGAGGAGATAGTCAGAGAAGGACAATTCCTTAGTTGTCTAGGCCCTGAGTCACAAAGAGCCTTATATGTGACAATCAACACCTCAAATTACATCTAGAAGCCAACTGATAACCAGTGCAGCACACAGGCAAAGCAGTTTATACCACATTCTGGACCAGCTGTTTCTTCCAAATCATCTTCAAAAGCAGCTCCATGTAGAACTCATGGCAGTAATCCAGACTGGAGGTGACTGAGGTTTGAGTGACCAAGAGAAAAACCTTTCAACCCAAGAAAGGGTGAAATTAGCATACCAGATGAATCTGCAAAGCCCCTCAAGGCCATGGCTGCCATTTGCTCCTTAAGCAAGAGCTATGAGTCCAAGAGGATCCTCAAATTTATGCACCAATTCTTCCTGGGAAAATGTAATCCTATCTGGAACTAAACATGGACATTCCCAGGAAATGGAGGGTTCCTGAATTCACAACCATTCAGTTAAGCCTAAACCTCTTCCTCTCCCTCTCCATCCAGACCCTAACAGCCTCCAGGCACAGAGAGAGAACCTTGACAATATCGCATTATTATTAGGTCAAGATTTGCAACTGGATATCATCTGCATATTAATGGTGCCTGACCCTCATGCTTGCCCAGCAGCTTCATGTAAATGTTAAAGAGGAGTTGGAAAGTGTTGAACCTTAAGGTACCCTGTAAAACAGGAACCTTGGGATCAAACTTTCCCCCTTCACAAACACCAACTAGAACAGATCCTGGAAAAAGGAGTATTACAGCTTTAACACCCTCCCACCTCTGCAAATCCTTGGAGACTCTCCAGAAAGATAAAACGATCAGGTGTCAAAAACTGCTGAGAGGTCAAGTAGAAGCAGAACAGTCGCAACACACCTATCCCAATTCTGCCAATTTGCTATTCACAAATGTAATCAATGCTGTCTCAGTACTGTACTCAGGCCTGAAACCCAACTGAAAAGGTTCCTGATAATCTACTTCATCCTAGGCCCTTGGGAGCTGAAGACCTACCATCTTTTCCACAACCTTATCCCAAAAGGGAAGGTTGGAGACCAAAAATTATCCAACAGTAGTGTCCAGCAATGGCTTCTTGAGGAGAAGATATTCTTCTGTCTCCTTCAAGGCAAGTAGGACCATCCCCCAGTAAAGAATGAATTTACTGAACACAAGTCATCTTGCAGATGGCCTTAGCCAACCAGGGGATGCATTAATCTAACATACAGGTGGCAGCACCTGTAACTTAGAAGATACAAGTTAACATGACAAAAAATGCAGCACCCTCTCCATTGAAAATGTGTTGCTCCTCAACAAGGAACATATCTGTTAAGCTTGTGCATTATTGAAAAAAACAGTTAAGCCATGATCCATTTATTGGAATATATAAAAATCAGATATGTTTTGCTGTATTTTTGTTTATAGTTTATCTTGATACCTACTATTTCCATTGTCTTGCGGGGCCTGGGAAGAGCAGTAGGTTTCACTTTAGTGCTTGTCTAACATTGTGCTCAGAATACAAATAGGAAACCTGTCGCATATTGTAGGTCTCTTCTTGTCTACATATGATGGGGAGAGGTTAATAAAAGACACTTATAGCAGCACTTGAGACACATCAAGCTTAAATGAATTCCAGACAAAATGAATGAAACTAATCTCCATCTTCCCCTGTGGCTAGAGCAGCACTTGGACAGTCCTTGTTCTAATTTATTGCCCTGCACTGAAGTAGACAGCTATACAGTGAAGAGCTCTTCCCTTTATCTTGCCATTGCTGATAACTTGATCACTGCCACATTGCAGTAACCTCTTCCTCCTACCTGTTTGCAAGAGATGCTCAGGTTTGCCTTGCCTGTATGTTGCTTTTGAAGGTGAAAAATGAAAGTCTGAATAATTGAAATTTGGGGCATCTGGCACAAATATGATATGATTTGAAATGTAGGTTTTATTGTCCAGCTACAGATAAATATGAAACAGTTGGTCATGATCTGTCTCTTACTGATTGACAAGAGCATGCTAAATTCTAGAATAGTCTGTAGTGAATTAAATACTATTTGATTGGATACAGAGAAATATAAAACAGATGGGAGGCAGGAAAGGGGAGAAAAAACGTGCGAGTTAGTAGGAAAATCAATTCTGCCAAAGCTGTGGGAATTGTAGACATTATAAGTCGCTATATATCTGTTTCATGTACGTCTAAAGCTCGTGTAGGTTGGGGAAGAAATGAGCATACATTATGCTTTTTGTTAGCCTAGCTGAAGTTGACCTGCTAAATTTTCAAGCAGGCATCATCCATTCATATAATTAAATGTCCATGTTGTTTTGTCAGGGGTGTGTTTTGATCCCATCTCTTGGTTTAATTTATTGCACATCTAATGGACATGTTCAGGTGACATGGTGCTGAAGTCAGCTGCTCCCCTTAACTGACTCATCCCATGTGCCAGCAGTGCATAATTGCCAGTGCCTGGGAATAATCATTTTATAAGTTCGCTTAGCCACCTGATATTATATGCTTCTCTCTCTCTCTCCCTCTCCCTCTCCTCTCCCTCTCTTTTCTTTTTACTGAAAAGGGGAGAAAGCCCACACAGTATCTTGATGGAGATTGGCATTATGATAGACACAGGAACCATTCCATCCCAATCTCTTTCTGCTCCCTTTTCATCCCTGTGTGGTTGTGACGGCCAAACAGTAAAAAGATGAGAGGTCATAGAAAAAGAAGGAATAGGTGATCCAACTGGCTTGATTGTTGGCAATTAGTTTAGCCTCAGGCTTAACCCTAACCCCACTGAGTTCATTTCCATAGTTAGTTGCCTGGGTTAAGGTATTTGTACAGCTCTCCCTTGACCCAGTTAAACATGTTCTGTGAACAGATCCAAAAAACATTGCAAGGTTCACATCCCATAGATGCAATCATTCATGTATAAGCAGCATCCATTTTTATTAACAATTTCACATCTGTATCCGTGCATGCTTACCCCAAAATACACATCAGCTATTTTTAACTTCATTTTTCCAATGAATTATTTTTCCTTTGTTGTTGTTGCTTATTGTGCAGCCAGCTGAGAAATGTTAACATCTTGCTCTAAATCTCTCAGTGGAGTCTCTGTTCCCTTCTCTGATATAACAGATGGGTTATTGCTTGTTATAATTATTAACATTTGTGGTGTGGGACAGGGCTAGGGTGGGAGGTTTCTTTTTTATTCTGGGGTACATGGGAATTGTTTAAGATTTGGAATGTTAACTCCAGTGGTGACTGACTGTTTATGTAATAGCAGGTCGTTGTGGCTGCACGCTCTAGTAATTGAGGCTGTGTACTTCACTGAGCTTGTGGTAGAGCCTAGGGCAGACTGCTGTCCCAAGAGAATGCTGGGATAGATAGAACTAGCCAATATGAGTCTGAACGTGGTGACTTTGCTGGTTGTTTTTTAGTTCCAAATGTCAGCATGCTTAGTTTTGTTTTCATTTTAATTTAATTAATAAATGTGACACCATTTCCCACCCCAATTCCAGTCCTTTTTTTTCTTTACAAGAAATGCAAGTTAAAAAGACTTAAATGGGAAAAACATCTTTAGTTTCAAACTGCATCTTGTCCTCATATTCACAGTTGGGCTGAACTCAGCTGATTATCTCAAATGTCAAATTTAAAAAATTATGTTGGGAATGGAGCACACTGGGCACGTTATGAGACAAGCTGCTCAGCAATCAATGTTGCCAAAGACAAAGATGAATATGCCTGAATATCAGATGTGTTGAAAGTTCTGCAATCTGGATTTTTTTTTAATCAAGAAAAGGGATGCCAGTATGTCTGAAGCTTTGCTGTAGCAAAGCTCCTTGCTATAAAATTCTTTTTCAGTTACTAATAATCAGTAGAATGAGATTAATAAAATGCTAAACAAAGTCAGAATAGAGACAGTCACAAGGAGAAGCAACAGAACAGTTCTTCGTTTTGTGACAGGAGGGCGTTTGAAATGGTGGCTAATTTCAGAACCCTGTAAGTCTACCATTGCTAAGTAAATCTGAAAAAATCTGGGGAAAGTTCCCCTTCCTCCTCTCTAAAAAAACCTCTTAAGGTTAAACATTTTAAGATCTCTTTCCTTTAAAAAAGAAAAGAAAAGGAACCTCTATATTCTATAGTAATTGCTATAGATTTCCCTGTCATGTAATAGCTGGATAGAGAGAAGATAACACTGTGTTCATACTTAGTTTACATTCATGGAAAATCTGTTCCATACCATGAACACATCTGCATTTTAATTCCCAGTTCCTCCTCTACAGAACTCAGTAAAGCAAATAAAAGCCAGACACTTGAAATGGTAATTACAATTACTTGATACAACAACTATTAATGGTTGATACAAGTATTAAGGAAGGAGAAAATCACTTCTCTGGATTTTATACCCTTATGGCTGATTCCAGTGCTTGATAATTCCACTTGGGTCTGAAATAATAGAAAATACAAAGAAGGTAAAACAGTATATTTCAGTGAGCCAACCTAGACTGGCTCACTGAATGAGTATGAGTCTTTTTTGAGTTTCAGAGGAATCTTTATTCATCGTCACTAAGAGATTGTTTTACAGGTTTTGTATTTTTTGCTGATTGTCATAACATTCAGTCTTCTAAGGTTTAACACTATTTTTAAAGCTAATTGTTAACTGTTAAAATTTCAAGACTAATTATTTGCTGCCATGACTTCCAGTCTGTGAAGGCCTTTTATTATGTTATGTGAGATGAAATTTCCTGAAGAGAGAAATTTCCATGCACAGGATTTTTATAGTTTAAAGCTTTGTTATTGTTACATCAGTTATCTTAAATACACTATTTCTGCATTGAAATTACAATGAAATGTGCAGCTATCTGCTTTCGTTTCATAATGATTGCTCTGGTCACCTATTGCAATCTTGTGTTCTTAAAGATTATTTTTAATTCCCCAAGCAGTGGTATAATTGATACAGCACCAAAACTAGATTGTTTCATAAATTCATTCTTCCAGCATCCAACTGAACTACAGATTAAAAGGAAACATCATGTTTCTGAATAGTAATGATAAAATAGCCAATAGCATGCTGGGTACTCTGTAATATGAAGAACTGAACACTCCCTTCTGAGAGAATTTCTTTTTAAGACAGACCCACTAAAGTTAGTTCTATGCAAGACTGAGGAAATGAGCACATTTGTAATTTTGAGAACATGTCATGAACGTTCTCACAAAATGGCTATTTTGAAAGCTTGCACATTTACTAAATGGCTGTCATGGTGGACATGGACCAAGTAAAATAAGTAAGTATACACATATATATTTATGTTTACCAGAAGACAAACCCCTCTAGCCATTCCCCCCTCCCAGATGCTCTGTGTGTCCAAAATATCTTTTTCCTAGGGGCAGGTGGATATGTGCACATTTTCAAAAAAAAAAAAATACTGGGCTATAATCTAAGAAATTTCTGATTTATTAGATTACCCTTTGAGCTTATTTTAGGCCCAGATACATTCTTATAAAGACAGATCCAGTTGCTTTGTACCATACTAACTTCTTATTTTTTAAAAAAAATATGATAGATATGAAATAATTAAAATCGGAAGGAGCAACAAGCAGCCTCCCCCCTTGTAGGAAATGTAAGAAACAAGACTGATTTTTACTGAGACAGGATTTTGATATCCCAGGCACAGGACAAAATAAAAGGAAGGGCATTTGTAGCTAAATGAAAACTCTTAAAGGTTAAACATTAAAACCTGATTTTACAAAACCAAGCAAGTGCCATTACAGAGACTTTGACAGAAAAAAAGATCATGATATAACAGTGAATTTAGAGCCATTAAGTTCTAAATTAAGTGAAGGAATTGGCAAGGAAGGGATTGCAGGAGAGAAGATTATCAGGAATATGTTGCTTAAGTTATTGGAGATATATAGAGCTTCATCTAGACAGTATTTATTTAATTTCTATAGCCACCCATCTCAACCAAGTGACTCTTCTGTTCAGAGGTCATTTTAATATGCCTGCCTTATATGGAATTCCTTTCCTACTTTATGTTTAGCTTGTGTAGATCTTTGATTTTAATTTATAGCCCTGGAAACCTCTTAGAAGATCTATTATGGACAACTCTTCTTATGCATGACTATGCAAAAAATAGTAACTTACTTTGGGCATGGTGACATTAGTTGCTTTGTTTTTCACTTATCACCATTCTTGGTTTAGCTAACCCAAACAATGACTAAGAAGCCAATAACCTCTGTTAATGATTTGGACAAATACTGGAATGTTTTGTCACAAATAATTAACAATCAAATTGTACAATCTCTTGAGAGGTTTATGTTATAAAATAAGTTCTGATTAAAATTATAATTGTGGGTAACAATGTTTTCCTCCCATAGGCATTATTTTATATTAACTATGGTCAGGGTGGGCTGAAGAGATGCATCAGCATCTTCATTTTTTATATTCTTGTTGATAAATTGACCTACAAGTACTATGTTAGGACAGCCTTTTCCATTTGATTTGCTTACTGATACAGGACTTTTCATCAGGTACTGTGTTGGGGAGATAGCAAAATATAGGTGGATCAGGGAATGCTTTCATAATGAATTGTGACATGGGAGTTGATGCAGTTTGAAACAGTTCCTCTGTACATGTGTTGTATATATCACTCCACTTTGTTTAAGGAGAAAGGTATCTATAAAATCAGTTCTTTTTTTCCTGCAGGGTGGATACGCAGCCTACAGATATGCGCAGCCCGCTACTGCAACAGCAGCCACTGCTGCTGCAGCTGCTGCAGCAGCTTACAGTGATGGGTATGTAAGGAAAGGCATGGTGTTGATGTATCTGGAACGTTTTCCATTTCAACAGTACAGTACATTTCCTCATGTTCCTCAGTATTCATCCTAGCTGCAAATGCCAAAAGCATTACCTCAAGTTTTATAGCTAGCAATTGTTAAGTGAAAATAAATGTTATAAGCCTACGGTTTTATGTATTTCCAAGTGAGGTACTTGGGTTTTGCAATCATGCAGCAAGTCAACCTTGTTCTTGTTTCTGGGCAAGGCAGAGTAGATTGTCTTTAGGGTTGCAGTCTATAGTCCTGTTGGCATTTGTGCTGTTTTAGAGTGCAACCAACAACCCCAATCATAGCTTTTTTTCTCCAGCCCCCTGCTCTGGATCTGATGATGGAAAGTGGCTTACAAATTGAGAGAAGGTAATGTATTGGAGATGAATTATACTATGCTGCCATACTTGTGAAATAATCTGTGGCCACACAAATCAGGCATTATTGACTTATACCACATTGGTCACCACAAGTTATGTAGCTCAGCATAATTGTTCTCTAGAATCACAATCATTAAGCCAATCTGAAAATGGGACCATTTGAAAAGGCTATATACACTTTTTTAAAATTAATTTTTATTTTTTTTAATTACCAAAAAAAGGAAAAAAATACATAAATGTGCTTTAACATAAAAGTGAAAAAATACAGCAACAAAAAAGTTAATATATCATTATAATGGTACACAGTTCCAATTCTATATAGGCTTATCTAATACAAATATTATTCAAGTACATATATATTTGTAATAGAGTTATATGACTATCCTGTTGTTTTTTTTTTATTCAGTGTATTTTGTATAAATGAGTCTCATATTTCATTATATTTGTCCATACAAAGTCTGTGTCTGTAGGCAATCCACTCATAAGTAGCAAGTGTAATCAGGTCTTCAATCCATTGACTAAATGGGACCATACATTTATCTTTCCAATATTGTAATATCAGTCTTTTGGCCATAGTAAAGGCATGGAGAATCCATTTACGTTGTCCAGTTGTACGTATACTTCCTAAGCAATTAAAAATACTTTCGATGGCAATCCCTATGTTTGAGGGCAGGTGGCTGTTATTAGTAGGAATGACTTAATAAAGCCTTTGCATGAAAGTACAATACATATTGCTTTCATTCTTGTACTGCACTTTTGTCTTCAGACACCTTCCAGTGTCTTGTTTGGTGTTATTGCCATAACAATAATAGATACTTCTGTTCTTGCACCTAAAAGGACTCTGGATGCTGTGAGAGCACTTTTTCAAGTGGAGAGCTTGATCAGTGGCTCATTTTTCTGCAAGGGCCAGTCACACTTATTTCTTATTTCCATGGGATGATCAGTTACAGCTGTTTCAACGTTAATGGAAGTCTTGTAGGTTTATGAGTTGTTCAATATAAAATTGTGAAATTCTGTGAAACAAAAAGTATTCTTTTCAGAATAAGACTCAAAACATGTTTACGGTAAGCCAACCTTTCCCACACCCAAGCACTTCCACCATAATGTGGAATGTGCTTCTTTTAAAAAGAATCCTTTTTGTTTTAAAGTATGAAATTATGAGCACTTGAGGTTGGCACCCTTGAATATTGATCCAATAATTCCTTTTTGAATTAAACAAGTTCTTTAGATATGGAGGAAGAGAAATCAGAGGTGGGGTAGAAGCGGGAAGTTCATACGTTTCCATTTCTTCTGATGACAAAGGCCTTTATTAACATTTTTTTCTTGCTATCTCACCCCCTTTTTCTTTTAGTTATGGCAGGGTGTACACAGCAGACCCTTACCATGCCCTTGCCCCTGCTGCTAGCTATGGAGTTGGCGCTGTGGTGAGTATGGTTTTTCCTCTTCTTTGGTGATTTTGTACTTTTACCAAGAGGTATAGGTAGTTCTTGCTTAGCAATGCTAATTGGGACCGGAAACTCCATCATTAAGCAACACGGTCGTAAGTCAAAAACCATGCAACTGCACCACTTAGCAATGATAGTTCCGGAAGTCTCAGTTGCCATTGTTAAGTGAGGACTGTGCAGATCGTTAAGCGAGGACCTCACATGACTTTCAGTTCCTGCCAGCTTCCCCATTGACTTTGCTCATTGGAAGCTGGCAAGGAAGGTTGCAAATCATGATCACATGACACTGGGACACTGTGGTGGCTGTAAGTATGAGGACCAGTCATAACTACCACTTGTTGATAGCCATCATAAATTCGAATGGTCACTGAATGAGTGGTTGTTAAATCAAGACCACCTGTATTGTCTACAATATTGTTGGTTGAGTAGTCTCAGGAGTTGTGTAATAATGCATCCAGCATATTGGTTAATTGCTAAACAATGCTAATGGAGTATTGTAAGAATAGAAAAGTAAGACAAGGATATGAGAAAGTTAATGCCAACCACCAGTCCCATTGTAAAGGGAATGCTATGGTCAAATCACCAAATGGGAAGTGAAATCTGTACATAGTATGATTCCCAGACAAAGGAATGCCATGTACGTTGGCATTCTAACATCAAAGGGACTAATTTATTCTTTTGTTTGTATCCAGAGCCATTGTTCTAGTTTTCGTTTTAAAGAATTACAGATTAAACTAATGAAGCCAATAATTGATTTTAACCTTGGTAATGAGTGTACTGGAACTGAAGGACTTGGAGTTCATTATTTGCAATTGATTTTGTTAGGAAGCTGAGCAATACGACCTGGACCTGGCTACTTTTCTTTTCAGAGTTAAATATTCTCAGATGTTATCATCATCATAGAGCAGTCTGTCTGCAGGTTTTCTGATTTGCATTTAAATAATCTTAGGATAACTCACAGGAGGTTCATGCTTTTTAGTTCGAAGAAACTGGCTAGGAAGAAGAACAGCAAGAACTACAGAGCAGGGACAAAGAGAATTTCTGTTCAAGGAAAACATAGTGAAAAATTGTCATAGTCTAGGATTAATGTTCTTGATCCAGAAGACAAATATGGGACCAGGCTTTCATGTCAGTTGGTGTCTGAGGAAACATTTTTTTAAAAAGATATTCTACAGCTTCTTTAATCATATAGGAGTTTGCATGGGAAAATGGTCTTGCAAGCATCATTCTTTCTTTTAAAAATCTCTAAATTTCCTCTTTTTTTTTGTATTAATTTCTGCAGGCGAGTTTATACCGAGGTGGCTACAGCCGATTTGCCCCTTACTGAAGTGACATGAGCCCCCCCTGCAAGTGGGACAGCCCCCTCCCCCCAGTTCATGAGGCCTGGCTATTGCAATATTTACTAGTAGAGGAACTCTATAGCAAGAAGAGGAGGAAAACAAAAGAAAAAAACAAGAGAAATACTTTTTTATACCTCACTATGTTCTTTAAATATGTATTTTTCCTTTAAATTTCTGCCTTTAATTCTTTTGTTCCAAAGATTGTGCATTTTTTTGATCTTTTTTTTTCAATCGTTTGTTTTTAACTGTGGTAAACATAATGCATTTTTGTGTCTATATATGCATAGTTTATCCTACCAATCACAAAAAAAGAGAGAAATAGTGCTAAGGAGTACTGTTAGGAACCAGTATCATGGAACGTAGTCAGGAATATGTAGATGTTTATTTTTCCTGGGTCTGACACCCAAGAGCCAGGATAGTGAGGAAGACCCCTCTACTTGGGGGCAATGTTGATTGCCTGCAGCTGGAACCTGCATGCTGGTTGGAAACACAGACACCCTCCTCTTTTATCACCAGCTGGCACTCGTGGGCTCAGGACAGCTCCAGAAGCGTCAAGATTTTTATAATTTTCAAGACAAAACTGCTCAAAGCTGCCCAAAGACTTCATCAAATAATGGTTTTAGGGGACAAGACTTGAAATGAATACATACTCCTATCTTTAATTATTATGATCCACTCTACCATGGCTTTACTTTAATCATTCCGTTGCTATGGTTTTCCTCTCTTCCCATCCTCCCCTATTTTCTGGTAGAGTAGCAAGTTTGGGGCAATAACTATAGAATTTGGAGCCATGACGGAAATAATTTTTTTCTTCAGAAAACCAAGAGTTTAAGTGCAAAGTTCTACATATTCTGAGGTTCTGGACTATGATTATGTTGGTTCTGATTATGGGAAAAGCTTGCACCACTGCTACTCTGAGCTCCTGAGCTACAGCTCCACTGTACAAGATCCTCCTTTTTCACCCTGAGGCAGTTAACTTTGCTACAAGTATGTTGTCAAAAAGAAAATGCATGAAAAGAGAAAAATGCATTCCAGACCAGAAAAGTAGGGCAAGCAGTGGGGAGGATGATTTTTTTTTCCTTTTGTCATAACACTAATTTGGAAGCCATGCTTGTTACCATTGGCATCTGGAAACAAAGTATTTCTAAACATAACATAAAAGCAGAATTAATGTTTACTCTGATTTGCAACCAGAGTCTTAACAGTTGCTTGTCTGAAGACAAACTGCTCAGTTGGGTCAATACTGCCAGTTTGGAATTGAGAAAGGGCATCAAGAAAACTGACCCTGGAGATTGTCCCAAGCTGGAATACCTGCCTGGAATACTCTTTCTTGTTCTACAGTTGGGAGTCTCATAAATTGATAATGTATGCAATTTGATGACAAGCAAATAATTTGCCACTAATTATAGAAATCAGAATAGCCGAAGGAATCCTTTTTTTTTCATTCTTTTTTCAACACCTGTAGATGCTCCACAGAATTAACTTAAAGTCCATCGCCTCTTGGACTTTTGGCTAAGATCAGGTGTACCATCCTCTGTATAGTATAAGTTTAAAACCATACCTGTTACAGAAGCACAATTCCCTTTTGTTCCTTAGTCTCCCCAAACTAATGTTGGAGGACTTTTCAACTAGAAATAGGCAGTTGGGTAGATAAAGCCCTCTCTGCTCCTGTTATCTTTTGCTCCACAGTGATGTCAAAATGGGAAAGGAGATCTGAAAACCTTCAGTGATATCAAGTAAGTGCACTGATCCAGTCATACACAACCCATACATCTTTGCTTCCACTGCCATTGTGTTCTCTTGTGGCTTACCAGAGAGCACCTGGATTGCTAGAGAGGGTGCCTGAAGAGGAGATATTAATTAAGGGAGAGAATCTAATAATTCTGCTTATCTGAGCAAGAGGGCACCAAACTATTAGACTGTTGGCCACTTTTTTGCTGTTGTAGTCTTGTTTTTAAGCCAAGCTGCTACAACAGTTTTGTTTTTGTATATGCATATGTGCATATCCAGCTTAAAATGAGGAGAAGAGAACAGGAATATTATTGGTGTCACAAAATTGTGGAAATGAGGAAGGAAGAATGGATTTTCCAGCTGCTTTCATCCCAAGGAGGATGGGATTTGACCTCTGCCTGTGGAACGAGACACATCAGAGTTCCACAGTGAATAACAGCTATGAGAGAAGAGTCTTGTGTTGACATTATGGAAAAAAAGATACAATCTTCAGAGCTCTAACACAGTTCTTTGGTCATTTTTTTTTTTTACAGTTAAAAGATTGAACACTGGATATTGATGAATCTTCCAAGCTGTATAATTTTATCAATTTTTTTTTTTTTGTGAGTGCTGCTCATAAAAGACAAAGGTAGAGTCCTTTTGCAGATTGTTCCTGGACTCAGTCACCCTGGCTGTCACCGAATTTATATCGCTAGCCTTCCAAGTCATCCTTAGCCAAGACATGTCTCTAGTCTAGTTCCTTAGCTGTAAAATGGAAGAACAAAGCATTGCCTCTTTTGTGAAACACAAATATGTGATGAAGTACACTATTCCCATTAATGCCTTCTCATCTCTCAATTTTTCCAAAGCCTGAACCAACTTTGCGACAAAGCAAAATTTTAGCAAGCTAATGTTTACCTTCTGATTTCTAGAACAGTTGAAACATCTTCACAGGTGGTAATACAAAGTTAAGGCTTTATAAATCCTCTTCCAGACATCTCCAATTACAGATGTCTAGTAGATATGTAGCAGGACACTTCAGCTTTCAAGAATAGAAACCAAATTGGGGTGGATGTGTCTTTTGCTGCAACCCACAGAGCATGCAGGCAGCCTGGGAAATAGAATCTGCCTGTCATTCTCCAGCATGCTGGCATCTGAGGGATCCATGGCAGTGGGGGCTGGGGTGGGGTGGGGTGGGGTAGGGAAGAGGCCTAGGGGTGTGTTGACTGTGTGAACGGGTTTTACAATAGGAAGCAAAAATCCTGACGGACAAGGTGAAGAACCAATGTAACATTTTGTGTGTTTTTATTCTGATATTCTCCTGAGAATTTCAAACATGGTTGTAGTATACACCAGTATACTTGATTTTTTTTGTTGTTGTTGCATTGTTGCATAAAACACTATTTGGGTGATGTTATTGTCTGATCAACCCAACCTTTTCTGCTCCATTTCTACCCACCCACCCACCCCTACTCCTATTTTGAGGTTTTTATTTGCAGTCTAATGAAACTAAATCTCCAGTTAATGAGGCAAGCTGTCTTCTGGTAGTCAGAGTGAAACTAATATTTTCAGGGTATTTTCTGAGTGTGCTGTTTTCCCCACCTGCTTTGGTTAGATAACCTTAAGATTTGAAGTGTACTCCTGGCACCCCTTCTGAGAAGCAAACTTTCATAAGCACTCAATTTGCAGAACTTACTGCCATGATATGATGGTGGAGAAACAATGCAACATTGTAGTCCTCTGCAGTTATTTTGTTCAGATGATACTTCAAGGCCTTGGACAATTAGAAGCTTCTTGTGAGGCTTTCTAGATATGTAGAACCTAAACACTGCCTGTTAACAAAGATGAAAACTGAGTAAAGGCCTGCTCCTTAGCAATAGCAAATTTGCTGCCAATTTTTTTTTTCGTAAAGCCGTCCACTGAAGTATTCATTTTGGCTTGTAGTCTGCCTCATGTCAATTAATTATTGACTTTTTAAAAGGAAAATCAGAAGCCTCTTACTTGGTTTTCTCTCTTTCGGAGCAGAATATTCAAGTGCATTTTGCAGTTGCTTTGAGAAGCAACTGTCAAGGAATTTAGTCTATATATTCAGTAGAGTAATATGTCACAGTTTTGGCAGCTCTTTTTGCCTGGAATTTAATAAGTGATAAAGTAATCTTTTTGGGTTTTAATTTGGTGGTTTTTATTTTGTTTTGTTTTAGTTCTGTTTGTAAATACCTGGGGCATGACCCTGGCATGATGACAAAAGTTGAGGCAGAACTGTAGGGCAGTCCCAAGATGACAGTTTACTGACCACCCAAGCTGACTTGGTAATACTTGGAGCTTGTCAGAAGAAGACCTAATATGCCCTGAACTGGCTTGACTCTTGGTGCAGTGTCTCCTGCACTTCTTCCTTGCCAGGTACCTTTGGGACATAGGATGCATTGTAATTAGATGCTCTCCCCTCCTCTGGATCATTCCCCAGGATGCCCAAGCTGCTTGACCAGGATCCTGTTTCCTGACTGACTCTGGAAAAGTAGTATCTGCATCCCAAGACTTTGTGGCAATCTCTAACATCCCTATTCCCTCCCCTTCCCCCTGTTCAAGTATCATATTGTACAGTAGCTTTCAAACCATACAGTATTCATTGGGTTACTCTTATTATTATCAAGTAGCTGGAATTGTGAAGGTCAGAGTAGTTAGCTCTTTAGCTTTTATTCTTTTTTTTTTTTTGTATTATCCATGTGTATAAATTATTGATCATGTTGCTGGCTTTTATAAACTCTAAGCAAGGGAAGAGGAGTCTTTCTTCATCCTTTGCAAATGGTATGAAGCACTGTTTTTAAATAAAAGAGAAACACCATCTACTGGACTCTGTGTTTTCATTCCAAGCCTGTAAAATTTGGATGGATGGATGGATGGATGGATGGATGGATGGATGGATGGATGTCCCCATCATTGTTACTCTGTTTTATTATGGGAAACAAATCTAATAGATTTAAAGCATAATTGTGAGACTCAGGAAACCAGCCCTGCAGAGATGGATAAGATTCTGTTGTGCCCAAAGTCTAGGCAAAATAATAGGTTATACAATCAGCCCAAAATATATTTTGTGTAATGATTCTGCTTGAAAATATGGACATTTTGTAATTCTCTTTTTCTGTTTACTGGATTTGTATGTTGCTTTTTGAAACCAGCATCTTTCCACAGCAAGTCAACCAGAAGTTAAAAATAATGCCATAAACAATATTCATTCACTGCAATGAATTGTATGAGAAGTAGTATTATTGGCTTTGCAAAGAACTGTTGGTAAGTTGTGTTTTTTCTTTCCTGCTCTCGGAGAAATAGTGTCATATAAAAGTTCAAGACTTAAGCCACTAGATAGGCATATGATAGAGAGATGGCAATTATAGTATTTGAAAGAGATTCTAGCCCAAGTCAGGTAGTATAGTAAAACGGATGCCTGATAACTGATGATATCCCCACCCCAAACATCAGATTTATTCAGCATAGATTTTTGAAAAGGAAGAGTTTGACATTGCATGGAAACTTTTGCACATAGAAGTCCAAGCCTTGTTTCCAAAGATGGGCAGTAGGTGAAAAGGAGAGAGTGAGTGATGCAGACTTGCTTTCCATTTATCAAATGGGACAATCTTCTATATTTTGAGGATCTCTGGATGCATTAGATTGCAACTCTCATCATCCCTTGTCAGCATGGAGTTGGTTAATGCTGGCTGAGAATGTTGGGAGGTGCAGTTCAACATACCTGCTTGGCTTTAGGTTGAGGAAGGCTGTATGGAATCTTATTACATATAAGTGATCTCTAAGAACATTTGTGTTAATTTCTGGATTTTTTAAATTTGTGTTTTGCCAGATTCTTGTTGCTTTGATAGAACTATAATCTCTTGATCTGAGTTGATCATTGGCAGCAAAATTAGGTTAGTATTAGGAAAGGTCTGTCTCTGACTGAGACCTTGTGTAGCTACATCTAGTCTAAGTCAACATTACTGGGTCACACAAATCAATATGCCTAATCATACATCCATCACTCCATAATAAAACAGAAATATGGGCTGCTAGGGGTTCGGTATGTATTAGCTATGAGACAAATAGCTAATGCTCTACATTCCTTAAAGTTGCTCGTTGAGCTGATTAGCAGCAATTAAGGCTTTAAAGTTGTTCCTATACCTCCATCTATAGTAATGTATGCACAGTACATAGAGATCAGCAATTCTAAAGAGATTTTCTTAATGGGCAGAACTTTCAAGAACATGCTGAGTGAAGAGTCTGGGGATCGCAATCCCAACATGTTCGAAGGGTGCCAATTTGGAGAAGTCTGTACTAAAGCCCTGGAGTTAATCAATATTCATGTGCAATTGTTTACATATTCAGAATAAGAAAACAGTGAATGTGGTAGGTGCAAATGTTTGGACACCCTTTCAGTCAATACTTTCCAACACCACCTTTGGCAGAAATAACAGCTACTAAATATTTCCTGTACCTTAGAAATCAACCATGATGTACATACAGGAAAGAAATACAAAGGTTTGGAATGGTTTTACAGTTGCCAGATTAGAATACAGGTAGTCCCCGGTTTAAGATGAGTTCCATTCCCAAGGTCTGTCCTTAAGTCAAATTTGTATGTAAACTGGAACAGTGTTGTTGTATAATACTGTGTACTGAAAGTAGTATTGTGTCATGAACTTGAACCATTGTGTATTTAACTTGAATCATTGTGTATTTAACTCAAATTTTGTTACAATAGGCTCCTTAACTATGTAACCCAGGCATTCTTAACCTGGGGATTACCTCTATTATTGAGGAACTGTGGGTAGTTTCCAAACATGCAGCACGTGCAAGAAAATCTAAGAAAATTTCTGAGTAGAAGACTTTTTCATCAAAGAGTGGTGGTGATGGTGGATTTCAGAAGCAAGGAATAGGAAGACTTTTAGCTAACTAAGAAAACATTTGAAAGCTGTTTTCTGCCAAAGGAGATGTTGCAAAGTACTGACTGAAAGAATGCCCAGTGTTTGGTACATGGCATATTCAGTGTTTTCTTCTTTTGAATCTGTAAACAATTGTCAATAAACTGTAAGTATGCAATCAGATTTGCAGAAAGATGTAATCTTTACTTTTGTACTATCTAGAAGTTGTGTCAGCTTTTGATTACTTAATGGTCCATGGAAACAGACAATTTGACCAGGAACATTTAAACAGTTGCATGCAATTGTATATCCTTGAAGTAAGTAGATGGAAGTTGGTTTTGCTTCTAAATTTTTAGTCACTGAATCATTATTGTTTCAAGGAGATGGGCTCAATAGCTAATAACTACAGCAAATTAGTACCATTGGAAACTGCTTTTAGATCAATATTTTTCTCCTGATTGGCAGGCCTGAAACTTCACTATATGCTCTGAATATTTGTAACAGTGTCATGTAGTAGTCGATTAGATGTAAATAGAATGTTCCTCTACAGTTAATAATTCAAGGGGAAGGAAAGGAGTGTGACAAAGTTAGGATAGAACAATCATTGGTTGATTTGTCTAATTTATGTTGTTGAAGGTAAATTACATTTCATCAAGTGTAAAGCATATATCTAAAGACATTTATATTTTTTATTTCACTTTTATCCAAGGAGCTTATAGGTACTGCCTGTGATCATACTCCAGATTTCATATTTACAGCAGACCTGTGAAGTACATTAGGCTAAGAGAGCTGGCTGTATCTAATGTTACCTTGGACAAAATTACTTACCTCAGAAAAAAGCTGTATATATGTATTTGTCTTGGATAAAGTCCTGCATTCAGTCCAGAAACAAACTATCTCACTCAGACACACAAGTCTGCTAAAAATTCTTTGATGCATCCACATTAAGATACTGATCAGGTCTTTGTTTGCATGTTGAGGGAGCTAAATTAAGCATCCCTTACAGGGTGGGAAAATGTATAATTAAAAGTGTAGTATGAATTTATTGAGTCTTGATCTGCTTTCACAGCATTGTCTTCATTGTTCCTGAACTTGTGAATATTGTTGATGTGGCTTTTGCCTCGTTTCAGGACAATTTCATATGTATAAAGTCACAAGTTCAATTCTTGACTTCTCCAAGTACCACGTGAAAGACATTCTTGTCTGAAGCTACTCCCAGTCCATTGACAAAAGTGGGCTCACTTGCTCAAAAGTGTAATTCAATGACTGGATTCATAGATTGAACTGAACCACAATGTTTGTGCTTGATTTTACTTTAGACGTTGTGAAAGAAAAAACAAAAAGCAAACAAAAAGAAGAAAATGTTTATTGTGCTGCTTCAGTTAACACAGGACTCTGAGCAGCTTAAAATATAATACAAACATTAAAAAACAATCTCAGTGACAAAAAAACAACCACAAAACAACAGCATCCTGAGGGATGAGGAACAACATCTAAAGCCATAATAGGAGGCCCTCCCTCATCACAAATCTATTCCCAAGGCACTCTGGAAGAACCAGGTCTTTCTGAAAAACCAGGTACATTTGCTGCTAAAAAATGCCCTTTGTTCTATAGCACAGCTTATTTAGGACTAAGTAGGTAAGGAGGAATATAAAAATCTATGCTATAAATGTATGTATAAATTGAATGGATAACATAGTTGCATACTAAAGTTTTTTTTTTAATTATACAATATGCTCATACATGTTCCATACACAGCTTCATATAGTACAAATAAATACACTGAGATTTACTTATATAAATTAAGTTAATGCAACTTCTTATTAAATCTAGAACTAATATGCACCAATTTAATACTCCTAATGTAATAAAAACTATTTTTTAAGTATCATAGAAAGGTGAAACATTTTGAGTTCTATTACTGTACCTGTAGTCTAACTCAACCACATGCAGGCTTCCAAGCAAAAAAAAAAAAATCCCATTGTTACAAATACTATAATAGCAATCTAGAGATAAAAGATGTTAGCTGTTATGCAACTTAAATGGAAAGAACTACAGATAATAGCTTATTGTGAAACCAGTCGATTGTTAAAACCAAAGTATAGTGGAGTCTGCAAATTACCTCAGTATAAGGTAGTTTCTAAGAGGCTAGCAACTGCCTTAAAAATTAGCTAATTGGGGTAACATTTGAAAACAGTGGGTGTAAAGCTTCTGAGACACCAAATGTATGAACCTTTGAGACAAGGAAGGTGTATTAACATGATACGATAAAGTGCAAATTAGCAAGCCATTGTAGCCTAGCATGATATGTAAAACCCAGCCCATGATTGGCGGTTAGCTTATGGTTCAGTGTGTTGTACAAATCCATAAAAGTGGATGAATGGAGTGAGCCATCTTACTTAATGTATCATGGGAACATAGCAAGGATGTTTGAAGCATATTTTGTTCTCTTGACACTAGCTTCTCTCCTTGCATATAAACTTCTCCAAGTTTGGTGTACTCTACATGTTTGCAAATTGTTCAGGGCCCAGCATCTGTTGCCAATTCTGCTTGTCTGAGTTGCTGTTAATTTCCCAGCACAACAGTATCTTCTGCTTTCTCCATGGGCACTAAGAGAAGATGTATTATGTTGCTATAGAAGCACAATGAAGTTGCCTAACTCCTAAAAATACTAGGAGAGCTGCTTTTTTTCTTGCCAAATTGATGGAGAAGCCAGCTTCTCTTCCACCCTGAGTAGCACTGCCAGTTTCTCAATCTGTACCGTAGCAGAAGGCAGAATTCAACCTTTCCCTGTGAGAGCCCCAGTGACAGTTGGTTCTCTTGCTGCTGAGAGCAAATCATGCTTGAAATCATTGGGAGTGCATCTTCCTCCCAGTGGGAGCCAAGACCAGCTGTCCTGTTTAGTGTCACTTTCCCTCCTACCACCACCACCACTTCGTTTAATTTGCTTAAGGGCATGCTGAGTGCTATGCTCTTTGCTTAGCATGCCAGGATAGATGGAATCAGTGTATTAATGGATATAAAAGTCCATCAAATCCATTTTGTTCTTTTCCTAAGAAATAGCTAGAGACTACTTTTTGATATTTATATCTATTGTGTGCTTTGAGTACGTGATCCCAATTGCATTTAAAACATCCAGTAACCCATATATTGCAGTACTTATTTATTTATTTGAAAACATTCCTACCCTGAATTATGAGTTAAAACAATTTAAAAGGAGCTACATCAACTAAAGCAGCTAAATTAAAGAGCAGAAAAAAGAAAGAAAGCAATGAAATGGCAGTATCCAACAAGAAATATCAAAAGAAGCATGTTAATATCGCCTACGGAAAGGTATGAATGAAATCGCCTTCATCTGGTGTCTAAAAGCTACGAAAGCAGGTGCCTGTAGAGTGTCCTTGAGGAGGGCATCCTATAGACATGAGACTGCTATAGCAAACTGCTATTGCTGTTCGTTCTTTAAACTTACCACTTCTCTGTTTTTGAGGATCTCACCCACTCCATCTTATTTCATTTCCCAGTCTTCCTCTTGCTCTCAACCTGTTCGCTATTCCTTCATACATACATTTTGCAATTCAATCCTCTTCCATTTTCTTTCTATGGAGAGAAGCCAGGCAATGGATTAGGATGAGTGCTGAGTCCCTGTAGCATGCTGTTAATTACATTTTTTTCATAGATGTGCATGGGGTCTTTTTTATTGTTTCATTGTTTACCCTGTATTGTTCTTAATGTAGCTACCCAGAGTCTTATGAAGTTGGGCAGCGTCTAAATCT